>NC_071387.1:55256990-55611169 GCF_022682495.2 Desmodus rotundus
TGATATTTCCTGTGGTATTTTCTGAAATTTACCCTGTGTCTTTAGTCACTCTAAGTGCTACCTCTGGTGCACAAGCTGGCTCCTGGGCACTTTGCAGTAACCCCCTCAAACAAAAGTACATTATTTAGAATTGGCTGTTTCACCTTACCTTTGGAGATAGATGTTTTGGGGAAAATTATGCCCTCCTGTCCCTGGTGTCCTATAATTCTTTCCTTTATAAGAGTATGGTATAGGTTTGTCAGTCTTTATTTTGTTTTATTTCAAGGATTTATTACGTGGATATATCGATTAAATGTAATAATGATGTCTTTCATTGATTCAAACATAACAAATGTTATTTCAAGTATTAAGTTAAATAAAAAATTTATTTTAAATATTAAAAGCACCCATTTATTTGTTTTGCCACATGATACTGAGTATATGACTCTCTGTTTTGGTCAGGGAACCTGAGACTTGCCTTTAGTCTCTCCTTGGCTGTTAATGGCTACATGGCCTTGGAGAACTAAGTCATGGAATCTCTCAGGCTCGTCATATGTTTACTCATGTGTATGGTGAAATGGTTGGATTATTAGTGATCCTAAAATGTCTTTCAAACTGTAAATGTCTTTGATTCTATGAAAATATAATGGGAGAGGACACTATGTAGCCCCTGCTCCTTTGCCCCATGCTAGCCTTTCATTGAAAAGCAAAATAATGAGGTATAGGAACATTCCTCATCAACAGTGTTCTCTTTCCATAAAACTTCTTTTCTCCACCAATTTTGAAAAACAAAGGCTGTTTTTTGACTGTTGCATGTCATGCTCCAAATGTTATTAATTTTTATATAATGATCTTTGTTCTATCAATTCTTACTAGCTTGAGGTAATATTATACTTTCAGAATAAGCACAGTTATATTTTCTGTTTGTTTAAGCAATAAAACAGCAACTTCAGCAGATTACTAAGCAGATTGGCTTGGAACGTTTGTTGATAGGTCACAGCCAGTGTTTTCCTGCATTATGTAGACATAAAACATTAGATGTTGTTGGCACTCAGATTTAATGAATATTTTATCTAGCACTCAGATGTGTTATAATAGTCAGGCATTCTCAGTTTAACTTGATTTCCCTGTCCATAAATGCCACTGGGAACCCCAGTGGTGTTGAGTTTTACTGTAACATGGGGAATAAAAATCAAAAACACCTTTCTCTTATTATGCTAGTGGAATCATAGGGCTTGATTGAATTAGGGGAAAGTGTTCGCTTTTTAACCTAGGTTGTATGGTTGCTTTCCGTACTTTTCAGAATCAATCTTGAAATTTTTCTAAATGTGAGTGGCATAAAGTCTTAGGTGTCTGAATGCGCTGAAAGCTTTGGGATTTTAAAATGCTAGTTAAGACTGATTCTTTTGAATTCATGTGTGCATTGTTGCTCTTAAAGTCTTCAAGGAGGCAATTGAGGAACAATTTTTGATACACAGTTGTGTGGTTCATTCTATTCTTGAGAAAAATAAATTACTGTATTAGGTTGAGATGTATGAAATTGGTAATGTTTGATTTTTTTTATCTACAAAAACTGTAATTTCATACAAGTTAACTTAAATGTATTGTATTACATTTCCTCAAATTTGTGCGCTACTCCCTTTCCCTGTAGATAAAGATGTCTTAACCCTATAGGCCATTTAGTTATCTCTTATTTGGTACCACATTTTCTCCATTTCTATTCCCACCTTTTGTTTGTGAAACTAACTATGAAGATCAAGAATAAGTGTGCAAAGTTTGCAAAATTTATGCAGATTTTAGATTTCATTTTTATGATATCTTTTGGTCTTCATTTGCTATGTTTTGCTGCTGACTATTGAAAACTTAGTCCTGGGCTGGCAATGTTCTGCAGGCTGTCATTTGGGGATCATTGTCATGGATTTTAGGAGGGGGTTTTTCACTGCTTGGGGGATGAGTGTGGGGTTAAGTGCCATTTGTAGGCTCCCAGATAATGAGTGGTTAGGAAGTGGCTCATTTTATCATCATTTTAATTGTTTAAAGTGTTGTTTTATTCCTTTTCTCTTGTTTGGGTCCTAGGTTCCCAGTTTTAGGGAAATGATGACATGACTATTTTTTTTTTAAATGTATGTCAAATGGACTTCTGATTTCTACACTGATTCTATTATTTTACTATTCATGTTTGGTTTGGGGAAACATTTTCAAGATTGGAAAGTATAGGAATTTTTGTTATGCTAATAAAAGAGAGTAGAAACTTAAAAAGAAAAGGTTTGCTATACTACATGAATATTTGAATATTACTCAAATTTTTCCATAGTTGTGAAGGCTTGTACTTCAGCAAATATACTTTTTAATGCCTTTAAGTGAGTTAGCCAAGGATCTGGGGGTAAGACTCTTTATCAGAGAGAACAGTGAGTATAAAAGTCCCAAGGAGGAAGTGAGTGTGGCATGTTTGAAGAACAGACAGCAAGAGGTATGTGTAGCTGACAGGACCACTGTATGGCTTTGGATGTAGAATGACAGAATGGACATATGCCGCCTGTCCTCTTTTCTCTGTACATTCTCTCTATAGACTAGTTCATACCCTTGTTTTTCCAGTAGTTGGCGTCATGACCACCCTGCATGAAGTTTTTTTTTTCTCCTTAGCAGCTGTTTTTGTGTGATCTATGAGATGTTACCTCTTTTAGTTCTCGGGCCACTATGTCTAAGGGTCCTGCTATCCTTTCTATAGATGACCATACCCGACATTTAGCTAAGGGGAGCTTTTTTTTTTGCCTGGTAAATTGCAACATGCTTATGGTTCTTTGTTTATAGATCTTGTTTGACCATTTTTTGACTTTGTATTATAGATGCTATTAATGAAATGGTGTAAGAAACTGTGGGTTTGTTGCATGGGAAATTTTGAACTTGCCTTATTGAAGGCAAGAGACTATTTAGTTTAACTATAATTTCCTGGATCTATCATATTACCTAATACACAGTGAATTTCATACAAGGTCTGTCCAGAAGGTATCCAGCCAGGCACTATGAAAAATAGAGACATTTCTTGAAGAAGATACAAGATATAAGAAACAGTGTACGTAGGACAATGATGTCTCAGTCCTCTTCAGAGTAGGAACTGTGGGACCTCATACAGTTCTCCTAATCGCCATTAGCTACCCCATCGTATTCTCCTGAATCTCTTTGATGGTTTGAAATCTCTTTCCTTTCAAAGGTGATTTTAGTTTTGGGGAAAAGCCAGAAGTCACAGGGCACCAAATCTAAGCTATAGGGGGGGTTGAATCACCTGGGTGATTTGATGTCTAGCCAAAAAACTGCATGAGACGTGATCCATGAGCTGGCACGTTGTCATGATGAAGCTGTCCATCACCAGTTTCCCATAGCTGCAGCTTTCTGAACCATCCAAATAGTTTCCACAGAGGGATGTTTAGGGTTAATGCTAAATTTGATGCAGATTTGCTGCTGTACTTGCTCAGTCATTTTGAATGCGACAGCTGCACAGTACACATGCTCACTCAGTGCTGTCTACCACTCCCACTGACTAGTACAGTGAAGTCATCGTTGTTCATGCATGCATATTCCAGCCCACTCTTCTTGGCTCCCAAGTCACATTGACGTTGTGTAAACCATTCTAGTTATATTAACAGTGGCTGGACTTTTTCTGGGCACACCTTGTATGCTCATTCTTTCTTCACCTATCTTTGATTTGGTGATCAGAATGAGTTCCTTTTGGTACCATGTTGTCATGAAGTTTTCCAAAGATATGCCAGCTTTCTTTTAGAAGTTTTTTCCCATCCCCACCAAGATATGAAAGTCCCCTGTGCTGCTTTTTCCCTATTGTATATATTATTAACAGTTGTTATTTACAGTTTTTAAAAGATAGATGGTGTTACCACTTTTACTGTGTAGGAAACTAAAGCCCAGAAACATTAATTCACTTGTTCAAGGTCACAAGGCTGGCATTTGGTAGATAACAGGCTTTAAGTTCTCTCTGTTTTTCAGGTTTGCACTCTTTCTACTTTATCACACAACCCTCAAAAGTAGCCCCAGTACTGGTAGAAGAAGCTGAAGTGAGCACATATAAATGTCTGATAAAAATCAGCCATCTCTGTTGATAGACTAAATCATTTGCAGTATTCCTTGTTGTTGTCCATGTGTATTGCAAGAATATATATTTACATGAAATATGAGTTAACATTTCTTAAAAAATTTAAGCAACATCAATGATGCCCAAGTTCTCAATGAAATCCACCTCCCCAAAGGTACCATAAGTATCAGGGTACTCTGGTGTAATAGGAAATTTGAAGGATTGTGCTTTGGAGTATTTGTTGTGTAAAGCAGTATATTGAATGATTTGGAAAGTATCCTTTTGAAATGTTTTCAATGTCAGTTATTGCAGGTTGTACATAGCAAAGAATAAAACTGTCCATTTAATTTCTTAGACCTAAAACAGTGGAATTCCCCATTATCCATTAATACATTAGCTTTCTAGGTTACTGTAACACGGATTTAAATTTTTCCTTAATGTTACCTCTTTCCAGTAAAATCATACCTAAAAAGTCTTATATTTTTTCTTTTGCACTTAATATTTTTTCTTTTGTTCTTTTGAACACACCTTTAAAAACCTTTGAAATTCAAGGTTTTATAAAATCATTGAAATACAATTTTCATACAGATTATGCAGTAGCTTATATGGGAACAATAAAGTTCCCAAATTTGAATTTTTTATTTTTGAGTAACCCATTCTTGCCCTCTTCCTCTCCCTACCCCACCCCCATTTTCCTCCAGGACATTTGAAAGCATATATGTAATGCCTCCCAAGGCTGAGATTTTGCTCAAGTACCTGAAAGATAACAGATGCTGCTGTGCTCTTCATAGCAGAGAATAGTGCTATACCAGCCAAAACACATCACTGGAACTTAACCTCAGCAGCAAAATCATTGTGGTGATTGGTAAAGGGAAATTGTACTGTAGTAGAGTTGATGGCTTTCTCCATCTGCCAGGTTCCATCAGCAAGTCCTGGCAGCAGCCCTTCCACAGTGGCCCAAATGTTTTTCTATTGAGAAATCCACTTACATTGAGTAAGTAAAATTTGTTCAAAAAGAGTGTAGTGATGAGTTCGTAAATCTGACATATGTCTGCTTTTAAATTAAGTCTTTTCCCAATTCATAGGACCGTTTAATATTATTATGACCACATTTTAACTTTAAAGATTATATATTTTTATAATTATAACAACTAATAACACCCCTCTCCTTTATTCCAGATTTTTAAATATATTTTTTATATTATTGACACATTTCTTTTTAAACAGTTTTGTGTCCTGATTTTTCCTCTAAGGTAATTCATTTTCACATAATATTATGTTATATGATGTACTTATGGTATATTTCATTAATATTCTTCATAAGCACCCTTTCTAATCTATGGACATTCCATATTTTTAAATGGGCACTTCTGGGGGGATTCTTTTGTAGAGGACATTGATTTTTTTTATTGTCATTAATAATATTCAGTGTTATTTTTTAAAAACAAAACATGATTATATTTCAATACACAACTTATTTACAACCAAAAAAACCCCAACACAGTAAAATAACAAAAACACGATATTTCATTTGCAATGCATGAGAAATAGTTAACATTTTAGTCATAAACAAGCTCTTAAGAAACCAGTTACAAAGACACTAATAATCCAAGGGAACTGGAAAAAAAGAAAATGAAATAATACAATGCCAATAGAGAATAAAGGCTTTTTATTTCCCTCTGAAAGAATAAATGCTGTCATGTTTACATGTAGGAGCTAACTGGGTTTCTGTCTAGATTCGTTCTTCCTGTTCCAATTTGTTTTGTCATGTTAAGAGTTTAGAATTAAGGCTATATATTTTACGTAATTTTATGGATGATATTTACAAAGCTTGTTCTGGAGACTCAGAAGGAAGTGTGATGGGGTGCAAAAAATAAATTTCCTCCCACCTAAGTTCTGGCTGGGCTAATAAGTTAACATGAGACAGATTAACAGAGAAAGGCTAATGGAAAGGCTAATATTTGGTAAATAATTGTTTGCTGGGCTATCTTTAACAATGGAGCTTTGATTAAAGGGGCCTTGCTGTGTTCCTCCCTATCACATAGTAGTTCATATTAAACTACACTTATCTTTGATGATACCTTCTTTTCTGGAGCAGGTCCTCTAAATTTCCTTTATGCAGTTATAGGGAGGTTAAAGGTTTTTCCTGAGTCTTTTGTTTCTTGAAAATAAGCTTAGCCTTGGTTGGGTGTTCATTTGGTTGGAGTTTGGTTGGAGTGTCATCTGGTACACCAAAAAGTTGCGGGTGTGATCTGGGTCAGGGCTTATGCCTAGGCTGTGGTTCAATCCTTGGTCGGGGCGTGTATGGGAAGCAACTGATCAATGTTTCTGTCTCAAATCGATGTTTCTCTCTCTCCCTCCCCCCATCCTTTCCTCTCTGTCTATAATTAATAAAAATATCCTCAGGTGAGGATTTTTTTTAAAAAGCTTAGAATAATGCATATTCTAAAAGGCATATTTTGAGGTGGCAGACTCTGTTTCCGTCATCTATTGAAGCACTAGGTCTTGCATACTAGTAAGTAGTTCCTTTATGGCTGGTATCACATATAACCTGCTGGAAAACTCTGTAATTTAGATAACCTTATACTCATTTTGCAGATGAAGAAAATAAAGTTTTGAATTATAAGCAAACTTTAAAACATTGTATAAATAAAATACTATTTTAATTCATTCTAGTAGAGTTGTATTAGAGCTCTACTTTTGTAGCAATGCTTACTTCAGAATAGTTAAATAATCATGGGTCTAGAACACAAAGTCAGGGCCTCTGTGACATTTCTTACCTAATTTATTAGATTACATTACATTAACAGTACAATGTTTGCCATAGATTTAATCTTATGATCACTTGAACTAATATTTTAGTTTCACTCTTATATAAGCTTTTTAAACCTATAAACATTTATATGAAAAGCCTCATAAATTGCTTCATATAGAAAATAATGAAAATAAATACTTAATCATTAAAATTCAAAGTATGTATCTATAATAATCCCTAAGATCACTTCTCTCTGGAGCCCCCACTATACCTTGGGGATTTTTAATAATTTGGGGGAAAAAGATGTCCTCTTTTTAATGGGATATACCTCAAACTAGTCTAAGTAGAAATCTTAAGAAGATTCTGTGAACATCTTAAGATTCTGGAGTGAATTGCAGCAAGCCTGACTTTCTTCTTAGAACCAGAAAGTTTTTAGGATTCCTTGAGCTCCCAACTTTCTGTAGTCTTTGTTTCTTCCTCCTCAAATACTACGTAGGATCAAGTCTCACTTGCAACCCTTCTGACTGCTGTAGATCATTGGGTTAGCATCAAACGTACTACTGACTTCCAGACTTTATACTTACATTTCATCAAGACATTTCTAGTTATCCCTTTGGGTACTACAAGTGAGGATACTTCTGATAACAAACGTGTGGGTTATTTTTCCCTAATCAGCCAATCTCCAACTTTCCAGATACTAATTGGGTATCCTACAATTTAATTCATTTCGGACACTAACAACTTGGCATTAGCTCAATTCCCACAGGTTAAGGGCTCAGTTTCACAATTTCTAGTCCTTACTCCTGACCAGTGGGCTATAAAATATGGGGGTGAGGGGATTCCTACAGCTCCTTTCTCAGGTTTGATAATTTGCTAGAAAGGCTCACAGAACTCAGGAAAACGCTTCCCAGGTGATGCAGGCCAAGATCAGCCCCTACCTGTGTTTTGTCCAGGGCACCCTGCCTGAGTTGTAAAGCAGTGTGAGATGGTTGCTACTTGTGCTGGGCTTGGAGATTCCCAGGTGAAGCCAAGCTGTGAATCTAACCTGGCTGCCACCAGGGCCCACTGAAGCCAGCTGTTGCTTGTTTGATAGGATGTAGGAGCCTAGACCAGCCATTCTTATGGAAAAGCAGCTTGGGTGGGCCAGTCAGTGGGTGGGGTAGAGCCTCTGGACATCTCCAAGGCATCACGTAGCTATAGCACCAGCCTGTTGGCTTTTTGTAGGGGAAGGTTTAGCACAGGAACAACGGCCTCTGCTTGCCTTTATGCCAGACACTTTAGTTTCTCCCTGTATACCACGGGTGCTTTTCAGCCTCCTACCCCGTGCTGGAGCTCAGAGGGAGTGAGTCTAATTAAGTCCATCTGTGGGTTCTACAAGAGGAACTCTTTGAGGCTCCAACAGTTTCTTCCATGGACTCAATCCCCACTGGTTTTTGCAGCTGGGAGTTGTAGGGACTTATCTTCCTGGCATTGGAATCCTGGTTTGGGGGATCTGGTGTGGGTCTGGGAGTCCTTGCTCATGAGATATCCATCCCAAATTTTTATCCACATGGGTGTTGGACCAGCCTATTCTGCATCTGCACCCCTCCTACCAGTCTGGATGGATGTGGTTTTTTTAATTCTGTAGTTGTCAGAGTTCCATTCAACTTGATTTGGTAGTTGTCAGACTTCCATTCAGCTAGATTTCTGACATTCCTGAGTGATGGTTGTTGTATGTTTTAGTTGTAATTTTGATGTGGTTGTGCAGAGAGGTGAACCATGTCTGCTTATGGTGCCATCTTGACCAGAAATATCTATTCACTTTCATGAAAATTCCTGCCAGTCACCCAAGTCTGAATGCCCATAGTTTGTTAATTATTCTTTCAAGTAAAAATGGTGCTACCTGAAAAAGGAGCTCAATCAACTTGTGATTCAGCTAACTGTACATGTGCTTTCTCCAACTATTGAACTTCGGGGTGTAGCAGAAGTACTTGCCTCATACATCTCATTTTATTGCAAATTTAATAAAATTGGTACTTTCTTTCCTTTTGGCTTCATCAAGGCATTGTTAAGTGAAACTGATCCCCCTACCCTACTCACTACACACACTAGGAGGTTATAAAGAATATGACTGGGTTGGTGCCTCTGCCTTGATTCTCAAGTTAAGGCATAGTTTTACCCTCTATTGCTTTTGTATCACCATTTCAAATGTCAACAGGGTGACATAGGCAAATAACATCTTCATGTTATTATCAAAACATTTTTGACCATACTGACCCTGTGAAATTATGTGTGTGTGTCTCCTGGAGTCCACAGACCTTACTTTGAGAACTGTCATTAATACTGTTAGCTCTTCTTTGTTCTTATGGAGAATACAGTTGGGAAATAAGGGAATTATGTGCTGGTAATCTTTTCACAGGTTTCCCAAACTTTCATACAATAAACCAAGGGATCTTTCCCTTGTCTTACTTTCTCCATTTTACAGCACACTGTGGCATCCAGGATGAGGCTCATAGCTGTGTTCAATCTTCTGATTGCTAGTATGACAAAGGATATAATTATAGTAATAAAGACATTGGTATTCATTGAATGCCTACAGTGTCTATTTGCTTAATAATATGTGGCCCTGCCATCTTTTTTTTTTTTTTTAAGTAAATTGATGAAGGTGCACTACAAAAGAAACTATCAGTGAGGGTAGAGGAAGATATTTAGAGACTGAAAGGCAGAATTTTCATTTAGAATAATAAGATAGTGAGAGTGTTTAGGTATCCTGAAGAGACTTTCTCCCCCAGAACTTTCTTAGTTCCCTAAGGGATTGAGACTTGTAGTTATATGAATATAATAAATTTGGGAAAGGCAATAGCCATGATTAGCCTGTGCTTGAACAAAGCCATGGTTCAAGGATAGGCAAGAGTTATTTGAGATAGAGGAGGGATATATAATTTGATGAGGAAATTTCAGGAAATGCTAATATTTTTGACTTTTAAAGCTAAATTAAAATCTAAATAGTCGCCATCGTAAACTCATGATTAAACGCAGTCTATCTTTTTTCCCCTCATAAAATATTGGAGCACTGAATTGACCAACAGGTCAAATGAAAATAAGATGAGTGGGTAGATTTTACATAATATATACATTTATATATCACTTTAGAATTTATGAAGAACTTTGTAAGAATCTATCTTACCCAAAGCCACACACCTTCAGAATTAAAGGTTTTGAATTAAAAAAAATTTTCAACTACAGTTAGTATTATTTTGTATTAGGTGCACAGCCCAGTGGCCAGACAGCCACATAATCATGAAGTGATCCCCTTGATAATTTCACTACCCACCTGGGACTATGTATAACCATAGTCACCACAGATACTATTGACTATATTCCCTGTGCTATACTCTGATGCGGACACCGGCCTGCAGTGTCCATGGCGTTGTGGATGAGACAAGACAAATTCGCACAGACTGCCAAGTCCTGTGGAGAAAAAGGGACGGCATGGCCACTCTCTCAAAAGGAGTGCACCCTGACCCTTGCCTGGACAGGCTTTTATTGGCTTTCTAATAGCGTACATCAAAGAAGGTCTTCATTCATTATACTTAGGTTTGCTTTAGATAATTACTTTTTACGGGTAGCAACGGAAAGGATGTTACTGATTACAACTTACAGATTCACAAGGAAAAAATGTTGCAAATGCAAGGGAACAATAAGAGTAATTGGTCTGGTTATACTTCAATCCATGGGAGAATTAGCACAGACTTCAAGTTACTTAAAAGATATGCAGGAAGCATTTGCTGCCCCAACTCAGGGTGAGGGAGTTTTAGCAACACCAAGTCACAAAGCATCCTAGGTATAATGCAGGCCTGGTTTACAGGTTCTTAGGGCTGAGCTACATTTGCCATTGCCAGGCAGATAGGTTCCCTATAGTACCCTATGTCCCCATGACTATTCTGCACCCGCCTCTCTGCACCTTCTAATCCCCTCACTTACTTCACTTAGTAAATTCGGTGCCCCCTGCCAACTTCCTTGCCCTTGAAACCCTCAGTCTGTTCTCTGCATCTGTGTGTGTTTGCTTTTTTTGTTCTTCAGATTGCACATATAGGTCAAAGCATATGGTTTTTGTCTTTCTCTGTTTGATTTATTTCACTTATACTATCCTGTAGGTCCATCCATATTGTCACAAATTGTAAGATTTCATTCTTTTTTATGGTCATTTGTCTGTTGATGGGTTCTTGGGTTGCTTCTACAGCTTGACTATTGTACATAATGTTACGGTAAACATGTGTGGGTGCATATGTTATTCTTTTGATTTAGTGTTTTGGGTTTCTTTGGATATATACCCAGAAGTGGAATCACTGGGTCTTAAGGCAGTTCCATTTTAAATTTTTTGAGAAACCTCCATACTCTTTGCCGTAGTGGCTACATCAACCTGCATTCCCACTAACAGTACACAACACTGTTGCTAATATCCTTGCCAACATTTGTTGATTTACTGATGAAAGCCATTCTGACAGGTGTGAGGTGATAATTTGTATTTCTGTAATGATTAGTGATGTTAAGCATCATTTTATGTATATGTATTATGTATAATATATGCCATCTGTATGTACTCTTTGAAGAAATATCTGTTCAGGTCCTCTTTCCATTTTTTAATTTGTGTGTGTGTGTTGAATTGTCTGAGGTCTTTATAAATTTGGAACTCCTTATTGGATATGTCATTGACAATATGTTCTTTGATTCAGTAGGTTTTCTTTTTGCTTTGTTGATTAGTAGCTGTGCAAAAACTTTGAGGCTTGCTGTAGTCCCATTTGTTTATTTTTTTGTTTTCCTTGCTTGATGAGATATAACAGAAAAAATATTACTAAGAAAAATGTTCAGTGCATACTCTGGCTCGGAGAGCATCCAAACAGAAGACAAATGCTCTTGGGTCAGAGCACGGCCCAATCTGTGGATAACAACTATAGACCAGGGTCCTCTACCAGGTCAGTGTTGAGAGGGTTTGAGGACAAGCCCAATTTGCATAGGCTATCCTAGGTTGTGTCTTGACATAGCCCTTGCTTACATCTCCTGCTCTCTTTCCATTCTTAGGAATTATCCTTTTCTACTACTTTTTCTTATTCTAGGCTTTTAGGAATTAAATAGTATTTCCTTCATTCCTAAAAATATTTTGATGACTCCTTACACTGTTATGACCAAATAAAGGGGTAAGAGCATCATCTATTTTGTGTATTTTAATCTTTTATAATAAAGCAAGTGTAAGATAAATTTATTGTGTGCCAATAAGTAGCAACAGCTACCCAAACTCAAGGATTTCTTTTTGTTTAGATCCCATTCTTAGTACATATGTGGGAAATAATAGCCTATGGGTTAAGGATTTAATGTTATTTCAAGTTCATGGGTAACTTTTCACTTCCATCTTTCATTTTTCAAATCTTGGTCTTTATAGGAAGTATTCTAATGTTTTGTTTTGTAGGAAAACTGAGGTGGAAGCAGTTTGTGTTCAGAGTCAGATTACTGCATTGCAAATCCATATAGACGAATGTTCTTACATTTTGTTTTGTTTTTAAACTACTACCCATGGCTGAGTTCTAAGCATTTTCTATGATAAAGAATTAATAATAATAATAATAATAATAATAATAATACCATCACCAATAACAATATGGAAGCAGGTACTTTCCTTAACTCTTCAGTTGGCATTTCACATCTTTGAGTTATCTTTAGTCTCATTCAGCTTTTCTTATTTTTTCATCTAAGCAAATCTGTTTTGACTTTTTCTAAAATAAGTAAGTCCACAATTCAAGGGCTAGAGCAGTCTGGTGCACAGGACCACCCATGCTTGGGGGATGAGGACTTTGCTCCACACTATTTATTCATAAGACAGCTACTGGTGAGGAATTTTAGAATGTGTCACAGTTGTAGACATTAAGTACTAGATGTGGCTGTGGTTGCTGTCACCTGTTCTGATATATTGTGCTCTGCTATTGGCACTAAGAATATTCTCTTAACCTGCTATGTCTTTCTGTATTTTTCTCCTTTCTATAAAGTTTTCTAAAATGGTATTTTTGTGGAGTAGATATCTAACCCTTTCAGGTTAACAGATACACATGCTTAAGAGATTTGACCCTCTAGGGGCATCATATTGAACAAATAAGATTTTACATAGAGATTATCTTCTGTATCCATGTAATGTCATTGTATTGCTTGGCATATGATAGATGCTCTGTAGATGTTATTTGTTGTGAATTCTTGAGCTTAAAAGTTAATTAAATGAAGTCCAATTAGTACATTTTTACTGAACTATGGACTATGTTAGGTGAGGAAATTAAAAATATTGGTAAGGCAGCTACTGGCCTAGCAAATTCCTCTGTTAGTTGGAGATTATCTCAAATTTATAAGCGATTTTGTTATGGGAGGTGTTAATAGTAGCAGTAGAAACATGGATCTAGTGGAGTTGAAAGGAAGGAACAGTTCAGTTATTCCTGGCAGGGAAGGAGATGGTGTCAAAAGGACGTAGTTGTCTGGCCACCAGATCAGATATAGTCTGTGAGGATGAGGAGGGTGAAAAAAACATGTTTCACTTCTCTCAGAATCTATTTGAAAGATAAACTAGGTTTCCTGTCTGACATTAATATCACAGACACTTTGGAATGTTTGCTTCTTTTATAACCAGGGTTGTTTTTCCCTGAGTGTCATGTTCACTGTGTTTTCATGCCCTATCTCTTAAGAATTGCCTGAGGTTCCATCAATTGAGGAGGAAGTAGAAGAAACAGAATCTTGGGCAAAGCCTCTGGTCCACCTTTGGCAGACGAAGTCCCCAAACTTTGTGGCTGAACAAGAGTATAATGCAGCCATGGGCAGAATGGAGCCATATTGTGCTATCTGTGCTCTCCTCATGCCATACTACAAGGTAATGAGAATGGAGGGGATCATCTTCAAGGTTTCCTTTCACTGACATACTTTCTGCTACCGTAAAAGCACAGGTGAATAATTGTAAGGTAAGGATGCACATGGAAAGGAAGACATTAATACTTATGTAGCTAATGGCCATTATAGAGCCCCAAACAGAATTTCTAATCACTACTTGAGAGACATTTCATCATTTTTGAATAAATGATCAGTTTATTTGTTGACCTTGGTTTATTTCAGGCAAGGGGCAATTCCAACCTTTTTTCCTACCCTTTTCACTAAGAAACACAGAACTTAAAGCTTAAAAAGAGAGATATTAGACCTAGTCTCTGTTTTATGCTTGAAAATATCACTGTCAATAATATAGATGTCAGTTCTGGGACCACATTTAAAGTGTCTCTCTGTCTTGCCACATGGAACATGCAAAAGACACAGCAGGATTCAATTCAGAGTGAATTGTCCAGCTTACTCTCATCAGCCAGCTATGCATGACGCCAGCTATACATCATGTTTTCAATAGCATTCCATATCCATTATACTAATTACATTTTAGC
The DNA here is from genome assembly GCF_022682495.2 of Desmodus rotundus. NCBI lineage: Eukaryota > Metazoa > Chordata > Mammalia > Chiroptera > Phyllostomidae > Desmodus > Desmodus rotundus. The sequence goes on from NC_071387.1 coordinate 55,271,245, forward strand.
TCACCAAGGGCCACGTTTTCCAGCTCTAACAGACAAAATGATCTTTAGGAATCTAGTAAGGGTGATGGAATTACCTGATCTATTTTAAGATATAATGCAGTATATTGATATGAAGATTGTGTTCTGGGTTATATTTTCATTAATTGAATTGGAAACATTTTATTCAAGATCACATCTTAGAGTTCCATGTAAAGTAAATGCTTTTCTGTTCAGATATTTCAGAGCATGTAAGTCAGTGATATGCCACATTTTTAAACCTTATAAATAGAGGAAGTAGAGTATTCATCTTAGAATGTGGCCCTGGTGAGTGACAAACATTTTTGTTTTTCTTTTAAGCCACTAAATTTCTGTTTTCTTAGAAAAACTTCACTTTTTCTTGATTCTTATTTCTATAACATAATCTCCGTGTAATATTTGCCCAATAATTAAAAAATTCCCACTGAAGTTGTAAGATGTAGGGATATTTATTAATATCAGGTCTCTGGAGATAATAAGGTAGTTATTAATTAGAGTTTCAAGTAAACAGTAAATATTTTTATGTATTTTGATTAGAGATGATAATCTTGTTTTGTGCGTTATATTTTTTATTTAGTGACATGTACCAGATCTTTTTGTCTTGATGTTTTCAAACTCTGTGGAGATGCAGAACCCTTCAAAAACTCTCTCAATACTTTTGCATGGATTTAAACTTAGTTCTTTAAAACACCCCATTCAGGTGTTACTGGGTAAGATTCTCAATAAATGAAACCAAGTCTGTTAACGTAGTGCAAATAAAGAAATGAAAAAAAATTCATCAGAAAAACTGGTGCTTTCCATGAACTATTTATGTAAGAATGTAATTTTAGTAGCTAATACTTTCTCATACAAGCAGATGCACAGAGGACAGAAAGAGCATGAGGGACAAAAAGAACATAGTGGATGGAACAGCTGTTAGTAGATTTGAGTGATCAGAACATATAATGAGTTCTTTTCCGTGTTTTTCACTCATGTGGAAATCCTGTGTTTTTCAGCCAGATAACAGCAATGAAGAAAACGATTCTAGATGGCAGACAATACCAGATAAAGTGGTTACTTCAGGAGGAAAGACTAAGCCCCTCATTCCAGAGATGTGTTTTATTTATAGCGAAGAAAATATAGAATATTCTCCACCTAATGCCTTCCTGGAAGAGGACGGAACAAGCCTTCTGATTTCCTGTGCAAAGTGTTGCGTACGGGTTCATGCAAGTAAATGAATCTCCATTAATTGCTGGCTTTTCTTGGCTTCACAGTCTTCATTTCTTACCTCTTTGCAACCTCTCAAAGCTGTTGCATTGAACTATTGGTATTCTTAATGGTTAGATCATTCTTTCTCATATTTTTTCTAATGAATGTATGAGTACGTATAATTGTTCTTTTTTTTCTCCAGTTTTATACAATGTCAGTGGAGAGCAGGTCTGGATATTTTTGTTCGTTTGTTTGGGCTTTAGACGTAGGGTCACTTCCTTTTACATGCTTGAATTTTACTTATTTTAAGCTATAGTTTTTAAAAACTTAATTTTAATATCTGATGTTGATTCGTAATTATTTTTCTTTGTGGCTTTTTAAAGAGGAATATTCATTTCTCTTCATTGGTGATTTTGGGAAATATTGGTAAATTTAGTTAATGAGTTAAATTTTTATTCTTTTTAAGTTTAGGGAGATCCCTTTTGCCTTTCATGGGAGAAGTCATTGCAGGTGTTTTCCCCAGGACTAAGATAGCTAGGCTCCAGACCTCTCTCAATTTGGTATTTTTATATAATTGGATAAGTGGTAAGTAGATTTTTTAAGTTGACCTGCCATGTAAATCCTGTAAAATATGTAAAAGGGACCTTTATATATTACAAGTCTATTTGAAAATATTTTAATATTATAGATCTTACCAAACCACATTCTTTTAACATACTTATATAGCGTTTATCTCTGTCAGTGTAGTCTCAGTGGTTTATACCATAGGTATTAGCTTCTGTATTTACCTCAGTGTAATACCAGTCTTACATTAGGTTTGAACCAACCTTACTGCTTGTCATTTATTAATTGGATACTATTAGCTACCTCAAAGGATTTGAACATATCTGCTTGAAGTAAAATTATAGCAACCTTATTATATTTATATCAATTTATTTTTTTAATATTTATATCAATTTGTAACATACATACACACATTCACCCTACATTATTATATGTATATCAGAGGCAAAGCACCATTTCACAAAAAAATTAGGATTTTAATCTTGACTTCTGAATATACTAGCTATGCAGTTTAACCATAATATTTTATAAACATGTGCTTGACTAAATCATTTTATGGTTTTGCTTAACTATGATAGACTTTTCTTTAGGTAATTACAGTTCTGTTATTTTCTCTTCCCATCTCAAATGTTACAGAAATGTGACAATAAAAATTACTTATTTAAATATATGAAATCCTCTTATTTCAAGAGGTCAGAGTAACAAGTTGGTTGATTCTGTATAATTGCTGCATGTGTTTGCATCACCAGTTATGTCCTTACATAGTTATTTTGAGCCAGGCATGTACGGAATAGACAAGTGGAATTGAACACATCCCTTTATCCCTAAACATGAATTGTGCACCCTCTGTCCCTATCACTGAAATTGAAGCTAGTTAAATATATTTTTTGAAGTATAATTTCAAATTATAGCAATTTAAAAATATTATGTCAAAGTTTAGTTGTTTCATTTTAAAACTTCTCTAAACTTTGCTTCATGAATTACAACTTACTTTGGAATGTTTTGCATGAGTAAAAGAGTAGACAAGAAAATTTAGAAATTTTATTATTGCCCATAAAAGAATTATCAGTATTCTCTATGAAAACTATTGTGAGCATTAGTTATGATTAAAACCCACTCTCATATTTGGTGGGACTGATATCCTATTAGATGTGAGGCATGAGAACCAAAAGTATCTTTGTTTTATCCTAAGAATCAAAAATTGTGTGGTAGGCAGTTGCTCCAATTTTATTTATCGAGTGCTAATATTGTCACAATGCAAAAAACCTAATTTGTTAACTCATGTTATTATTTTGTAGGTTGTTATGGTATCCCTTCTCACGAAATCTCTGATGGATGGTTATGTGCCCGGTGCAAAAGAAATGCATGGACAGCAGTAAGTAGCTTATGTTACTATCTCTTAGCTCCTCTTCTCACTCTACTCACTGTGGACGCATTTAAATCTAGTGGTAAGGTAAGATTGTGCACATACTTCTGTGTGCAATTCCACCCTTACTGTATTTCTGGTCTTGTCTTTTTAAATCATCCACAGTGTTGCCCTATATTCATTCTAGAAATAGTAAATAAATGTTTAAGGATATAGGTTCCTTATCCATGGAACCTATAGAGACTGACAGTTTATCAGAGCAGGTCCAAAATATTGTTCTCTTTTGCAATTATTGAAAATAACTGTTCAAAGTAATAGTTAATGTAGGGATCTTCTCTGAGGATACTATGCTCATATATAACTCTTCAACTAGCGTGAGGACTTCCCTCATTTATTTATTCATGTATTCACATTTCAACACATTTTAGAGTTCTCTTGTCCCAGGCTTTGCTGTGAACTTGAGGCAGACCCTGCAACAACAAATGATCCGCTACTTGGGGGACACAGATTCCTCTTCATGTAAATTGTTTTTCCTGGACTCTGTTGAAACTTTAGCTCAATATCCAAGCACTGAGTCCTATTTCATTAATCAAGTATGTCCCTTATTTTGCCATTTAATTGTGTGCTACCTTAATTTTTCTTAAAAACTTCTCTCTCAAGAGATGTCAAAACATTCCTGAGGATGAGAACCTGTCAGACCTCAACACCATATTCCTCACTCTTGATCTTAGAGCAAGTGCTCGGCTTGATGGTTTTGATTGTAATAGTAGCTATGGTTGCTACTGACAGTGGTTGCTAATGACATTGAATTAAATTTCCTTGCATCCAAAGTTAAAAATCTGAAGGACAGAATAACGAACGTGCCTTGCATGATGAAAATTTATGACATGATTATGTATGTTTAACTCTCCATCTTGAAATAGACACATGGTAGCTGTAAATTAAAGGTGTCCATGGGGATGTCTCTCTGAATGTTATTTTGCTGGCATTCACTTTGGCTAGTGAAGGGGAAATAGGTGACACTTTTTCTAGTTGGAGTAATCTGATGTATTCGATGTTAGAGGTTAAATATCCAACTTAAGACTTTTCGTTAGTGGGTCCAGAAAACATTTTGGTATGTCCTTTAGTGTGGTCATTATGATAACCAAAACTATGTAAGTGTAGAGAATCTGTAAATTAGCTAGGAAGTCCTTATAATAAATATATTCAACTTTTGTTTACCATTCAGGTCTTATTCCCATTATAGGAGCCAAAGAAAAGCTTGTAGAATCAGTTTGACCAGGGATGTCTTCTCATTTACCCTCAGGTATAGGCTTAGAGATATGCTATTCCAGTTCACCAAGGCATGAAGAGTTTTCTGTTCCGTCCATGGTTACTACCTGGCTCCTGTGCTCACACACTGAGCAGTTTGTTATTTATCAAAGGTACCACTGTTCTGTGCATGGTAGAGCCAGGGCCAGACCTAGGCCACTCGCCCTGATTCTGAGTCTGCTTCTAATTAATTAAGCTGTTTTCCTTAAGCATGTCTTAAGAAGGAAATGCTTAGATTAATCACTCTTTGGAATTGATTGAAAACATCTTTATATTAATCTTAACCCCTGCACCCTTAGGATATACAGTAAGTCTTTTTATTTTAATATCGATACCATATAAATATTTCAACTTGTAATAGAAATGGAATTCTTGAATAGAACTTTACAATGATCTGTTCAAACTACATAATTTCTTAATTCTAAGTGGAAGTAATGCAGATTCACCGTAAGCTAATTTTTTTTTAATTTATCCATTTTGAGTGAAGTTTATCTATGAAGCTTTATTTAAAATCTTTTTCTCCTGAGAAATACTTGAATTGCAGTTTAGGCATTGCAGAAAAGCAACTGCTAACATTGATATTTTGTCTTTAACACCCTTATTTAGTGTGATAGTAAGTGTTGCAATATTAATTTTTACTAAACACTTGAGTATGATTCTTTGGATTTTGTGGCTGGAATGATTGCATTTAAAATACCCTAGACCTGACTTCTTTAAGAATCACTCTGACATTGTCAATTTGAGGTTCCAGTGGAGCCCTAGACTTTCTGTGAAATGGAGGCTTTAAAGGAGCTAATGGAACTCTAAGAGTGCTAGGAGGTTAGATGATATTTCATTGCTGGTATGTACTTTACTAACTCTAATTCCTAATTATTTCCTGGGATTTTCTTTTTAAATATACTTTGCGAAGGTAAGATTTATTCATCATGAATGCAAAATACTCCAATAGCATATTTTGCTTGGGTTATGTATTTATACAACAAATGTGACTGCTCTACTTAATTATATATCCTTTTGTGATGAGTGCTTTAAAAATCTTGAGAATAAGAAGAAGGAACCCTGAAACATCTTGTGTCATTCTCATAAGGTATATGTGAGAATTGTATGTGGTGGTTCTTGTTTTAAAGATTCTTTTAAAAAAGAGTATCCATTGATGGGTCAATGGATAAAGAAAATATGGTGTATGTATATGCAATGGAATATTCAGCCATAAAAAGAAAGAAATCCTGGCATTTGTGACAGTGTGGATGAACCTTGAGGACATTATACTAAGTGAAATAAGTCAGACAAAAATAAACAGTTTTGCTTTCACTTCTATGTGTAATCATTAAAAAAAAAAAAAGTGGAGCTCATAGAAACAGGATAGAGAGGTGATTGCCGGATGTGAGGGGAGTGGGGAAAATGGGTAAATGTAGAACAAGATGAATATGTTCTAGGGATCTAATATATAGCACATGACTATTGTTAATAGTCCTGTATTGTGTTTTTGAATGTTGCTAAAAGAGTAGATCTTGAAAATTCTCATTGCACACCCATACAAAAAGGTAACTGTGAGGTGATGGGTGTATTAGCTAACTTTATTTTGGTAGTCGTTTCTCAATAAATACATATATCAAATTATCATGTTATGGACCTTAAACTTACACAACATTATATGTTAGTTATATTTCAATAAAGTTGGAAAAAATGGGAGACTATAACAGTAACTATATGATAGGGTTACACATCAGTAATTTAAATTTTGGAAGCAAGGGCATCTTAGGGATTATTTCACCCAGTGCCAGGACATAACTAACTAAGTTCATATATTAGATGTGTTGGTGTCATCCTGGACAAGGTAGTTGAGAATTTACATAAGGCTAGAATCAGTGCTCACAGACCAGCTGTCTTTTTATCTACCAATTCAGAAGAGTGGGCATCACTCTGGACCCTATTGCCCTGATAATTTTTAAGAACTTCAGGCAAGAACTTTGTCTCACTTATCTCTGTAACACTCCTATCACCTGGTATATTGTGGGATCATTGTGAACTGGTAGAGCGAAAATAGGAAGGTTGCGATCATGGTGATAGGGGCTGGGCCTTTATCTGTGACTTTCAGTGCTTGCAGCATTTCTAAAGTTTTTGTTTAGTGCTCACTGTTTCACTTTGCTACCATTTCTTTACTTTACCCATTCATGTCGATTAAAATAAGAAACGAGAGGATCTATTGCAACTTCATGTGTTGGAGGAAGAGCATAGTTACAAATTTAGGATTATACCCTAACTTGGATTCTAGGATCCTGACTGTATGCCCAATGAAATGAAATGAAACAGTCCAAGAGCTGCACCCCCAAATACCTATCCTGAGATCCAGGTTGTCTAATCATCCTAAGTAGATACTCTGATTCTAGCTTGCGTTCCTTGTTAATTTGACTCTTAATATGGATGAAATTACTTTTGACCTAAATTACTATAGTTTGTGTCTAATCTGTTCATTGATTTACATGGTATAATGACTATAAGTTACTATTAAAAATATAATACTGATACATTCATTGTAAAATACAGAATTTATATTGCTTTCTTCCAGGTTTTCCCCCACCGTTTTCTTATTTTCTTGTGGTTTTTCGGTTCAGTTGTTGATAGTTCTGAGTTTTACTGTTGTCACTTTACTGTTCGTACTTTTGATCTTCCTCCTTTTTAGATAAGTCCCTTTAAGATTTCATATAATGAGGGCTTGGTGATGATGAACTCCTTTAACTTGACCTTATCTGGGAAGCACTTTATCTGCCCTTCTATTATAAATGATAGCTTTGTTGGATACAGTAATCTTGGATGTAGGTCCTTGCCTTTCATGACTTGGAATACTTTTTTCCAGCCCCTTCTTGCCTGCAAGGTTTCTTTTGAGAAATCAGCTGATAGTTTTCTGGGAACTCCTTTGTAGGTAACTGTCTCCTTTTCCCTTGCTGTTTTTAAGATTCTCTCTTTATCTTTAATCTTGGGCAATTAAATGATGATGTGCCTTGGTGTGTTCCTCTTTGGGTCCAACTTGTTTGGGACTACTATGAGCCTCCTGGAATTGTATGTCTAGTTCTTTGCCAGATTGGGGAAATTTTCTTTTTTATTTTTTTTAGATAAGTTTTCAATTTTTTGTTCTTCCCCTTCTGGTACCCCTATGATTTGGATGTTGGAATGTTTAAAGTTGTCCCAGAGGTTCCTAAGCCTCTCCTCATTTTTTTGAATTCTTGTTTCTTCATTCTGTTCTGGTTGAATGTTTATTTCTTCCTTTTGTCCCAAATCATTGATTTGAGTCCTGATTTCCTTCCCTTCACTGTTGGTTCCCTGTATATCTTTCTTCATCTGAAAGGTTGGCTATCTCCTTGTCACTTAGTTCTTTTTCTAGAGCTTTGATGTGTTCTTTCATTTGGGCTATGTTTCTTTGTTTTGGCACAGTTGTTACATTTTAAGGGGTGGAGCCTTAGGTATCTGCCAGGTCAGGGCAACCCACATCCTCACCTTGTGGTGGTGTTATATGTGGGGAGGGGTCAGAGAGGGAACAATGCTGCTTGCTTGGCTCTCACCCTGCTTTAAGTCATTTCTGTGCTTCCCACAAGTGACTGATGCCCTTCCAGGTGCTTCCCTGTTGCTGGTTCCCCAGTGGGTTGGCTGGTGTATGTTCTAGTACCCTGTGGGCCCCTCCAACTAACTGCCCTGAAAGACTGAAAGTTTCTTCTGCTGCCCCAACACCCACAGATTTTTACAGCCAGATATTCTAAGGCATCTTTCCTGGAGCTGGAACCCTGGGTTGTTTGGCCTGTTTCACTCCCTAGTTCTGGAAAATGTGGAACCGCCCTGTTTGCCAGCTGCTGCCTCACCAAGTGTCCTCTCTGCCCTGGCTTCCCATTTACGCCCCACCTACCTGCCTGGATGATTGTTCCTTCTTGAACTCCTTGGTTGTTGGACTTACTTACAGTTTGATTTTCTGGCTGTTCTGGTTGTTTTTTGTTTTTAAATTGGTTGTTACCCTTCTTTTGGTTGTGCAGGGAGGTGAAGCATATCTACCTATGCCCCCCTCTTGGCTGAAAGCTTATAATGTAAAATTCTAAAGTGCAAATATATTCAAACAGGTTTTAGAGGTTTAAAAGGAATATTGATAAGATTTTATTTCTTAAAAATTAGGGATAATGTAGCTCTTTGGTGGTACTTTCTTTCCAGGTAATTTGGTTCTTTCTTTTGGGGTAAGGGTGGGGAGCTGTGATGTTTATTTTTAATGCCATATGAGAGTGATATCTGAATGTACAGATTGGTCACTTATCATGGAAAGTCACATCATAGTTAGATTTGGGGCTTTGACACTTCATTTTCATGGCAGCACTAAGCCTGTGCTGTAGTTTTTCATTGTCAGCGTGAAAAATTCCAAATAAAGTTATCATTTACGCTGTGTCTTACTAGCGAGCTTTTCTATTACCTTACATAATTCTTGGGCAGTAGGCACAGCAGATGCAGTAGCTCACATACATATAATCTAAACAAAATCTAAATTAAAGGAAGAAGCAATGTAATGAGAAGGTTTGACCAGAGATGTATATCTAAGGTTTCTTCTGGTCCTAAAATCTTATGATTGTGTGCTGTTTTGCATTTCCCTTTTTCTTTAATTAGTTTTCCTTAAGAATTGGGGACCTTCAAGGAAACTAAATTTATTTCTGTGCTTCTTAACCTAGTCAGAGATGATGAATGACAGAAAAGTATAGGAATAGAAATGGCACTGGTAATTATTGGTAAGATCAATGCAGTAATTATGAGGTACAGGAAACTTTCATTGGTTTAAAAAGAAAACAGTGACTTCAGGGTCTTACTAGAACTTTATTTACCTGCTGTTTGGGAATGCATAGCAATAGGCATTATCCTCAGAATTCCTTTTTATTTCAGTATATCCCGTTCTACTTCAGGAGAATTTGTTTGAATATTTTCAGTTGAGAAGTAATACAGTGTAAAAAAAAAGCCATGCATTTTATTATATTCTTGAATGAATATTGCTATGCTATGAAAAAGTAAATTTTGTAATGGAAAATAAACACTTCGTAGGCTAGAATTTTCATCTTTGAATAATGAAATACATAAGCTAGGTAAGTGCACACATTTCAAAAAATTTATTGAAGAACATTTATTGTACTTTGTAGAATAATAAAGTTGTATTGTATATGTATGACAAATGTAACATTCTAATTTTTTTCCCCAAAATGGTTTTAAGAAATCAAAGCCCAGATATGAAACTGGTTTTCACCTTGGCTATACATTTATTCACTGTGCCCTTTATCTTGCTTGTTTTTAAAAATACATTAACAATTAGATATAAGCAAGCTATACTTCGACGATCATTTGGAATTAGCATTTTCTTTTCTCACAGTGGAATATGCAATTGCAATGACTTAAAAACATTTTGGCATTTATTTATTTTTTTATTGCTTGATTTTAAATCAGTGGCACCTGTAGATTTGGGTGTAGTTGCCATTCATGCCCCCTACGGCTGCACACAGCTATTTTATTTGGCTTTTGAACGAAAGTGAAGTCTTTTCTTTGCCTAATTGTAGTCACAAAGTTATAAGGTAACCAAGGTACTAGTTTTTATAAAACTCATTCCCACTATGTTATTGGAGCTTGTGGGCTAAGTCAATTGTTGGAACGTATCTGAACGCCTGATCTTTGGAGTGTACCTTTGGAGTGTACTAACATCTTAACACTCAATTTTTTCTTCTTTTTTAAAATTACAGTTTACATTCAGTATTGTTTTGTGTTAGTTTCAGGTGCATAGCACAGTGGTCAGACAGTCGTACGGTTCATTAACACTCAATTCTTAAGTTTCAGGTAAATGTGGAAAGGTGCTAACTATTGACATATTTAGGAACGATGAAGCCCTATCAGTTCCTGGTCTTTTAGGTGGAGTCTTTGACGCCCACATTGCGTTGAGGCTGGGTTTTATACAGGTGCATCTGATGTGAAGAAACCCTAACCACACTTCGTTGAATCTGAAGATACTGCTTTCTCTCTTCTCTCTTCTCTCTCTCAAGTAGGAGTTCTTTTAGGGAAGAAATTATTAAAGAAAATTTGGGAGGTTGAGGATTGTGTTACTTTTACTCTATAATAGAACCTTTTTATTCCCTCTCCAGCTCCCTAAATAAAAATAGCAATATTGCCATGATGATGATAGAAATTGCCAATAACTTCACTCTTGAAAGTCTTGTTTTTATAAAAGTAAAGGTTAACTTGTTAAATTTGGACCTGCAAATTCAGAATAATTACTGATTTACATGTAAACTCATATAAGTAGCAGGGTTAGAATTTTTCTTGTTTCCATAAAACTGAATACTGACAAAGCCTAAAGAATTCTATATCTCAGAAATCTCATTTTACAAATAACTAACCAGGGGTTTGAGAGAGTAAGTCCTTTGCTCAGGATCACTGCTCTGTGGTAACAGGGCCTGGATTCGTGGCAATACTCAGGCCTCCAGATTCCCAGGCACAGCATCTTTTATTTCTTTGCAGTTATTTATTCTTAGAGTGGGAAGAAGGCTGAGCAAATGGCCTAATTCTGAACCACAGTTTTTGAATGATTTTGTCTAGTTTACATTGAGAATAAAGCCAGTACTAATTTCTAGTGTAATTGGTTATCTTCTTAATATGAAATCATTAGTGTTATTGAGTGGTTGAGTAGAGCAATTTCTTTACTTTTTTCATATTTACTCTAGTTTCTGCCTGGAGGACCTTTCCCAGAACTGGATAATCTCCTGAATTCAATTTCCCCACTGACAACAGGGCTGACATTTTTCTTTTGCGAAGAGCTCTGAAGTGGCTTTGTAGATCAGAGCCATTGATTTTCAGATCAGATTGGCTTATGGCCTTGAGAGGTCACAGTGGCACTGCCGCTTTTTGTGATGTGTTTTTATACTATATATTTTTTTATTCCATGGGTACTGTCAAGACCTGGTGATGAGAGGCTGTCAGCCTAAAAGGCTGACTTTGATTTTCAAACAGTAAAACTAGTTGAAAAAAGAAAGGCTCCATTCTTGTTAAGGCAGGGCGTTCACAGGTGGGTGGTGGCCGTTTTTAGCCAGGTGGATGCTGACACTGTTGCTCTTCTCCACAGATGTGTCCTCTAAGCCTCTAGCCAGGACCCACATGCTCCCATTTGAGGTAATGCCTTTGGGTTCAAAATTACCTCTTGCCTCCTGAGGAGGCAGATAATTCTGATTAGCTGCAGACTTAAACCTTGGCTCATAAAAGCTGGGGCAGTAATAATTATTTTAAACAAAGCAGAACAACACATTTGTGGATATCACTTGTCCTGAGAGTATACCTGTGATGTGAGAGCTTTTCTGCTAGAGAAATGCTTAAAGGCTAAAAAGTTACAAATCATTTTTTTCTGTCCTTCTCCCTTTTGCTCAAGAAACATTATTCCTTCCCTAACCCCTACCCCTGCCCCTTTGGTAAAGGCAAGACGGAAAGAGAAGTCTGCAAAGCTTATTGTAAGTGAAACTATATTCATAAATAGCTTCTTGATTGAGAACAAATGCCTCATTAATCTTAAATGCTTCAACCAAAGAGCACAAGTAAAGTCAGGAAGAATAATGACTGACATTATGGGGAGCATAACATACTGTACTCTACACCAGGATGTGCATGCCCGGAGGTCACCAGCCTGCAAGGCACAGCTCCTTAGCAAAGAGGAAAGGGATCACTAGCAAGGGTACAGGGGAAGAACTGCAGTGCAGGCATTTCTCGTGAATGGCAAAAATTAGTCCCGTGACTGGACGAAGAAATCATGTACTTTCCTATTTGTTATTGAAGGCTATGTGGAAGAAAGAATAAAGCAGAGGTTTTCTTTGAAAGCCAAATGATGTACATTTTTAACAAAGTAATATGTATGTTCAACTTCAAGTACTTTGCTCAGCATCCTGAAAATATTATTATGTAGATGAAGTAAGTTCAGTCTAGATTATATCTGAGCACTCTTCAAATACAGAGGTGCTTTTCCTTGCCACCAGCCATGTGCCTGGTGTGCTACCACCGGTGCTCTGTAAACATCAAGTTGATTTTTATGCTGGTGTAAGCAATGTCATGAGAAAGACAAATCCAGGGGAAAAATACAATTTGAAAGAAACCCAGAGTATGGCTTTCTATTCTTCTGTTGCCTTCCTTTCATACAAATGGTTGATAGTATTAAAATAGTTAAAATGTATAGTAAGCATACCAACACCCTCAAGATGTCCGCATCCTAATCCCTGGAACCTGCGGAGTATGTTTTGTTCATGAAAAGGGAAATTATAATAGCAGATGGCATTCAGGTTGCGAATCAGCTGACCCTATGAAAGAGAGATTATTTAGGGTACTTGGTTGTACCCCATGCCATCACAAGTGCTCTTAAATGTGGAAGAGGGAGACAGAAAAGGAAGTCAGAGTGTTCAAAATTCCAAATCAATAAAGTTATTAGTGAAAATGAAAAATGTGTCTTTATTTTATAGGGAAAAAAAAAAACCCCACATGAACTTTTTGGCCAGCCCAGTAATATTGGGTGCATAGGTTCAAGGTCATGACTAGCTGTGCATTTGTTCATGACTGATGTTAAACCACAATGTTTAAGCCATCAGTTTGGTTATAATACATGTTTTGTAGGGGTGTGTATATTGTATGTTAGAGATACCGTGAACTCTGAAGTCAGTGTTGGTATAGTTTTTTTCTGCGAAATTCAAAGTCAGTGTTTTGTGTTTTTTTCATTTATCATTGAAAATGCCTGGAAAAAATAAATCGATTTGATAATCTAAGAGATGCTGAAGAACTTCAGCGAATGCTACTCACGTCAGACTATGAGAATGATAGAGTCAAATGTGAAAATCAAAGTGATTTAGAAGATGAAGATTATGTGGCAGTTCATTCAGAAGATTCAGATACTGAGCAAGATATTTCTAGTGAAGAATGTGAAGAAAAATTAGACATGAATGAAGAGTGTTTTGTTAGAAAGGATAAAAAAATCAAAATGGAGGAAAAATCCAATAAGATAAATTAGAAAACAGCCACAGAATATTTTGTGTCAACTTCCATTAGTTTGGCCAAATGCAAAAAGAAATGCCAAGATAGAACTTGAAACTTGGAACTGCTTTATCAGAAATGATATCTTAGATATAATCTTATTATATACAAATAAATACATCGATTCTCTCTCCAGCTGGTTTTCACAAGAAAGACATATTAAACAAATAGACAAAACCGAATTGAATGAATTTTCAGGCCTCATATCCAGCTGGTTTACATCATAGCAGTCAGCTGGATCTGCAGGATTTGTGGACTACAGATGGTAGTGGGATTGTACTTTTTAGACTTACAATATCTTTACAGAGATTTCGATTTATTCGTAATTGTATCAGGTTTGATGACAAACTTACCCACTTAGGACTCCTGAAAGTGGACAAATTAGCAGCCGTGAGAGATATTTTCTCAGCATTTGTAGAGAATTGTAAATTATGTTACTCTATGGGACAGAATGTAACAATAGACAAAATAGAGGCAAATGTGGGTTTAGATAATCATTCCATCCAAGCCCAGTAAATTTGGTATATAATTTTTTTGCTATGGTCACTTCAAAAGTATTTGACACAGGGAATCTTGAAATATATGCCTGTAAGCAGCCTGGAGATCCTTACTTAATTAGTAATAAACCCCCGATGTAATCAAGAGATTTCCAGAACCCATTTATTCATCAGGACATATTATTACAGCAGATAATGGGTTTACTGATCTAAATCTTATCTATTACTTGAAAAAAAATTGAGTTTCATATGTAGGTACTGTTCCTGAGAACAAACCCCAGCTAACCCCTGAATTTGTGTCTTCTAGAAAGAGGCCTGAAAAATCCAACTTATTTGCTTTTGGTGCAGATTACACACTTATATCTCATATACCCAAAAAAGGTAAAAAACGTAATTTTAGTTTCAAGTATGCATTTTGATGACACCGTAAATTTAGATTTGCAAAAGCCTGACAGAACAGAATATTACAAACAAGAAGTCAGGAGTTGACACTGTGGACCAAATGATAGGTACACACCATGTGGCCAGGAGACCAGAAGGTGGCCTATGGTTGTAGTCTGCACAGTTTTAAATATTCCAGGAGTAAATGCTCAGACTTTTCATATGCTGAACAACAATGTGAAAATAAGGTGCAGAATATTAGAAATCTTGTAACATAGTGTCAGAACAAAAAGGCGATCAGAAATCTCTACAGGTGTGTATAAGCCTTCACATCTGAAACTTCATCAATTTGAAACACAAATTGCAGGAAATTCTAACGACATAGCAGAACAAGAAAAAGATATGTTAGGTGCTATGCATCCAAAATGAATGGCTTATCAAAATATTGTTGCAAGTGTTGAGAAAAGTATTTATGACTTGAGCATAGCAATATTGTTTGCGATGACTGTTACAAATGTTTTGCAAAGCCAACTCTTGAAGATTCTAAATAATGTTAAAGATATTTTTTATTTTTTTCCAAGCAATATCCATGTTTGAAAATAAAATATTTTATTTACATTTTTATATTTGTTTAATAATATCTATATTGTAACTCAAAATAAATAAAATCATGTATTATATAAATATAATAAATGGAAATTTGTAGTGTTTTTAATTTTTTCCCCATATTTCAGCACATACCAGTAATGAATGTACCTCTTGGATACACCTGACCTCCTGCAGGGTTAATCACCTCTGCTGATACTACCCAGATTAATCTACTCATTTTCTCTTTCCTGGATTAAGGCATTAACCTGCTAATTTATCTCCTCACTTCTACCCTTGAATCTCTATCCTCTGCTATCAGCAGAGCAATTGGAAGGATGTAATTAAAATGTAAGTCAGATTATGTTCCTGCTGTGCTCAAGCTTTACAGTGGCTTTCCATCTCTGTCAGAGTAAAGTCAGCAGTTTTTTTCATGGCCAAGAAGCCTTATCAGATATTCTTCCACTCACTTGCTGACCAGCAGAATCTGCTGGCATCACCTTTCTCTAGGCAACTCCATGGCCCACTCCCATAGTACCTAACATCGTCTACCATCTAAATATTTTACTGATTTAGTTTGCTACTGTCCAGACCAGAATGTAAGTGCACCAAGGGCAGGGTCTTTGTCATTCACTGCTCTTGTCAGGTATCTAGAACATGGTGACTAATCAATATTTGTTGAAAGTATGTTTTCATTTATGAGAGTATAATACCAGTTAGATGTGGGCATCTAAGTTGCGGAACTCACTTACTAGTATAAAATTCATTGGAGCTTGTTGAATTTCCATTCAGAAGATAACTGTAGGAAAGCTGTCGTTCAGTTTCTTAATCACTCAGAATTCACTCCAGCCCTGTCCTTGTGAGATCCTGCCCTGTCGCCAACCCTGATAAATGAGCTACATCTTCAGAAATGGTTCTTCCGTGTTTTGTTGATCAGCACTTTGTAAGCTAGTTTTCTGCTAAAGTGATTAATTACTCTTTTTTTCCCAGCTCGGGCAGCCGTATTTTATGGTTTTACATTTCTGTTATGAACGTGTCAGATAAATAAGGGTGTGGGGAGGTACTTCAGTCTCATAATTTTTCTATAGCACTGAAAATTGGCTTTAGTGGCACTTACGGATGTGTCAGCTAAAATGAGAGCTTCTTATGAGGCAGCTTGAGAATGTTGGTATTGGCATTTCTTTAACTGATGTGTTATAGAAGAGCCATTGGAACATGATTTCCCTCTACTGCAAATAATGAACAACTGTGATAGCTGTGTTATAACAATGTGCTTCTCATCATTGTTAATGTTCTGTCAGCACTTTTATTGTAAAAACTGTTTTTCATGGTTTAATAACTGAGCCATAAAGAAATCATTCCATGTTGTTAATTGGTATACTAGCTGCTCATCTCAGTGGTGATTTTTTTATGCAACCAAAGTTTAAAAATACTTGGTATTGCTAAAAGGGGGTTGATTTTGTGAATGGTATTACGTGAGGGAAAGGGACCTAAAGAGAAAAGGTGCGAGGTTCAGAATATAATCTGAATTTATACTTTCTCATTCAGCTTTTAGCTGCCCTGGGGTGGGTGGGTGGGGGACACAATAGAATGGCTCTTTTAGTGCTGCACTCAGGAGACGGGAGTAACAGCAGCCATGTAGAGTAATCATGTTGTAATAGGCCTTTCAGTATTTTGTTTTGTTTTAGGAAACATTGCTTGACTAACAGTATAACTAAATCTTTGTAATAGCAAGTTATTTTATACAGTGTGTTACTGTTCCTGTAAAAGCATGCTCATTAAACATAAGATAAAACAAGGCTGGCACTGAGCACTGGCTTTTTAATTTTATTTATTTATTTTGTTCTTCAAGGCTGCACAGTTTTGGTATCTC
Source organism: Desmodus rotundus (assembly GCF_022682495.2). Classification (NCBI taxonomy): domain Eukaryota; kingdom Metazoa; phylum Chordata; class Mammalia; order Chiroptera; family Phyllostomidae; genus Desmodus; species Desmodus rotundus. Next base: position 55,288,088 of record NC_071387.1, read on the forward strand.
CAGAGGTTAGATTGGAGAGATGTTTGAGTACACTGAAAGAAATCATAGGTGTTCTATTTAAAATTTCATATTTCTTTGAGTATTTTTACTCAAAGAAATTATCTTACTTGCATTTAAGTAAAATTTACTTACATTTAAGTAAAAGAGGAAGAAGAAGAAATGGGATAAATCTCCATAGTTACATTAGGTTTTTATTATTTATTTATTTTTTAAATTTTTATTGTTATTCAGTTATAGTTGTATGCCTTTTCTCCCCATCCCTTTTATTTTTTAAAAATTTTATTCATTTATTTATTTTAGAATAAAACTTTTTATTTATTTATTTATTTTTAGAGAGAGTGGAAGGGAGGGAGAGAAACATCGATATGAGAGAGAAACTTTGATTAGGTGCCTTCCATATGGAGACCAAACTCACAGCCTAGGCATGTGCCCTGACTGGGAATCAAAGCAGTGACCTTTCGGTTTGCTGGACAATGCTCCAACCCACTGAGCCACACCAGCCAGAGCAGTTATAGTAATTTCACATGAAACATATTTAATGGAAAAAAGGTTTAATTTATTCATGTGTCTGTGGGTTTTCTTTTTTAAAAACAAGAGTACTGAAGCCCTTGCCAGGTAGCTCATTTGGTTAGAGAGTTATCCTGATATGCCAAGGTTGAGGGTTTGATCTCAGCTCAGGGCACATACAAGAAGCAACCAGTGAATGCATGGATAAGTGGAGCAACAAATTGGTGTTTCTCTCTCTCTCTCTCTCCCTCCCCCCTCCCACCCTTTTGTTCTCCCTGTTTCCCCCTCTCTCCTCCTCTCTCCCTTCCTCTGTCTTAAATCAATACATTTTAGAAATTAAATAAATATGCTACTTAAAAATACTGAATATTTTTAGGGAAGTCTTCTATATCCAACACTCTCAGGTTCTCAGATCTAATTTTCTGCAGAAAACTACTGCAGCTATTTTGTTAAGTGACCTTTCAGATCTTTTCTATGCATAAACGGATGTTATGTCTTGCTTTCTTGGGGCACCCAAATGGTATCACAGTTTATTTAACATGCCTTATGATGCTTTCATTTAATATTACATTGTATAATTCTTAGTAACTTAGTGCTTATGGATTGACTATATATTTTTCCATTACTATTTTAAATTTCAAGCTTGAATCCATTCTTATTGAAAAATTCAGATGTGACAAATAAAATCTAAGCAACTGATAATTCCAGTTCCTGCCAGGAGCAACTGTTTCCTCTATTATAAACAGAAATGAAATGATAGTCATTGTTCATTGCTTCTTCTGCATAGATATACATGTTTATTTAAGATAGATTCTAAGAAATTGAATTGCTGAGTCATGATTTATGTGCATTTAAAAATTTGATTGATCCCCTAAAGCAAGGGACATAAAGGAAAGAATAAACAAATGGGACCTCATCAAAATAAAAAGCTTCTGCATGGCTAAAGAAAACAGCACCAAATTACAAAGAGAACCAACAGTATGGGAAAACATATTTGCCAATGATACCTCAGACAAGGGCCTGATCTCCAAAATATATAAAGAACTCACACGACTCCACTCCAGGAAGACAAACAACCCAATTAAAAAATGGGCAAAGGACTTGAACAGACACTTCTCCAAGGAAGACATACAGAGGGCCCAGAGACATATGAAAAGATGCTCAGCATCACTAGCCATCAGAGAGATGCAAATTAAAACCACAATGAGGTATCATCTCACACAGGTCAGAGTGGCCAACATAAACAAATCCACAAACAAATGTTGGAGAGGATGCGGAGAAAAGGGAACCCTAGTGCACTGTTGGTGGGAATGCAGACTGGTGAGGCCACTGTGGAAAACAATATGGAATTTCCTCAGAAAACTAAAAATGGAACTGCCCTTTGACCCAGCAATTCCGCTGCTGGGATTATACCCTAAGAACACTGAAACACCAATCCAAAAGAACCTATGCACCCCAATGTTCATAGCAGCACAATTTACAATGGCCAAGTACTGGAAGCAACCGAAGTGCCCATCAGCAACCGAGTGGATCCAAAAACTATGGTATATTTACACAATGGAATTCTATGCAGCAGAGAGAAAGAAGGAGCTTATACCCTTTGCAACAGCATGGATGAAACTGGAGAGCATTATGCTAAGTGAAATAAGCCAGGAGGTGAGGGACAAATACCATATGATCTCACCTTTAACTGGAACATAATCAATAGAAGAAAAAAGTAAACAAAATATAACCAGAGACATTGAAGTTAAGAACAATCTAACAATAGCCGGGGGAGGCGGGCAGGGACAGTGGGAAGAGGAGATTACAGGAACTACTATAAAGGACACATGGACAAAACCAAGGGGGGGGGTGGAGGTGGGGGAGGGAGGTGGGTTCAGCTGGGGTGGGGTGGAGGGATGGGGAGAAAAGGCATACAACTGTAATTGAATAACAATAAAAATTAAAAAAAAAATTTGATTGATGATGCAAATACCTTCACATACCCTGAAACATGTACTTTGTAATTTAAAAATCTGAAGTTATATCTTATTATATTTTTTATTTCCTTTATTTTTGAAGTTGGCTATCTTTCATATGTTTATTGGCAATGAAGAGTCTTTGAATTTTTTTGCCTATTTTTCAGAAGTGTGGGTTTAAAGTTTTCTAGATAACAGTCTGTTTTATATTGAAAATACTTTCTTTTATAATTATGTTAATTTATATAATGTTTTATTTAGAATTTTAAAATTTTGATATAGCCAGAATTTATTAACCTTTCCAATATGCCTTTTGTCTTCTAAATATTACATTAAGAGGTATTTACACTAAATTCATCAATGTATTTGCCTACAATCTCATTTAATAGTTTTCTAGTTTATTTTGTTTTCGGAGTTAGGTTTGTAAATCAATTGCAATTTATTTTTATAAATGAGAACACCTCTCCGTCTCTCTCTCCCTCTATTTCACTTCCCCTGCCCACACACACAGACTTCATTCAGTAGAATTCATTACTGAAGACTTTGTGGTATTAATTTTGATTATTTATTCCGCTCTTTCTGTTTTCTAATTCTCTCTTCAACTAAGACTAGTCTGCTATTTAACATATCCTTTAAGTTTTTAATTTCATTGTTTGTGATTATAGAATTTTATTTGAATTTAAAAAATCTGATGTCATTTACATTCTTAATACCCACATTTAATTATGAAACATATTAAAATGCTTATTTTACATCTTGTATCTGAGATCATTATGCATCTAATTTACTGTCTGTTTTTTCTTTACTTTTTTGTCTCTTTTTACTCATGGAGCCCATATTTTCTTGTATATGTTTTGAGTTTTGATTGCAGGTTTATATTTCATAGAATGATATTTGGGAATTTCTTGAGGACTTTGTTATGGGTAGATCCTGAAAATTGCAATTTTCATTTTTAAACTGTCACAATCCACCTTCTGATAATATCATCCTGCTTCATGAACAGTGTAAGAATCTCACAACGGTATAATTTCATTAACCCCATCTCTTTATGATCTTATCTTACACTTTATTCTATATATAGTGTATTCCACAGTGTTGTTATTTTTGCTTGAAACAGTCAAGTCTTTTAATGAAACTTATAGTCTCTTTATGTTTCTGTCTCATTGTCTCTTATTCTCCTGTTTCTATGTGTATGTGGTTTGAATATACTAAAATTTTACTCTGTATTTACTCATGCATATCCCCTTTTTTGGTGTTCTTCATTTATTCTTGTCAATCCATGGTTTCTTCATTCTGATTTTTTTTTTTAAAGATAGTATAGGTCTCCTGAAGACAAATTCTCAGATTTTTGTCTCTGTGAGACTGTTTTCATTTTATCTTCTTTTTCAAAGGATGTTGTTCCTGGAAATACAATTGCAGGTTACCAGCTTTTTTTTTTCTTTCTTTTTTTCCCAGTCCTTTATACATATTGTTCCATTGCCATTTGACTTCACTGTTTTCTGGTTAGATTTCACATGTAATTCATATAGTTCTTTACTGAATGTGTCTTTTTTCTTTTAACATAGATTTATTATATTTGGACTTCAGAATTATTACTGCTATATATTTAGATATGTTTCCTTTGTATTTATCTGTTTGAGGTTTACTAGTTTTCTTGGATTTGTGGGTTGATGTCTTTTATTAGTTTTGGAATGTTCTCTGACATTATCTTTTCAAATATTTCTTCTCACCATTCTGTCTTTCCTTTTCGAACACTAATTATGCATAAATTTAATAGGTTGTTATTTTCCCTTAGGTCTCTGTTAATTCTTATAACTGATTTTTTCCTTATATTTCCTATTTATGTCTTTAAAGTCATTGAACTTTTACTCTACCAATTCTAGTCTCCATTATAATCTAATGCATTCATCCTTTCTGATGTCATTCTTTTTTCATTTGTACCATTTTGAATTGTTTTCTAAGTAGTTTCCTTGACTTTCCTAAAGTTTTTCTACTTCTTTGTTTATGTCATGTTATTTTTTTCATTAGGTCCTTTAGCATTTTGAACATACTAATTTAAAGATTTCCACCTGACAATTATAATATCTTGTCCATCTTTGCATTTGATTTTATTATCTCCTCTCTTGATCATAAATCATATTTTCTTTTCAGAGTACCTTGTACCTTTATTTTTATTGTGTGCTGGATATTTTGGCAAGCGAATGAAGTTAGTTCTAGTCAGTGCATGCCTCTTCATCTGTCAGTTATCCAGAGTAGAAATGAACTCAATCTGATTTGTGTTTGATCTGGGTCTGAGCTTTTTTGCAGCTTTGGTTTGACTCAGTCCACTGTGGTTTCAGATATTTTAAGGGTGGGATCAGGACTTTCCCTTTAGCAGTGTCTGTTCTCTGAACACTGTGGAGACTCTAGCATCTGTCTGCTTTTCACAGCTGAGCTGACAGCTTTCAGAACCACAGAAGACCTCTCCTTGATTTACAAACTAGCTGTCTGGATTTTGGGTTCCTGGGGACTTTTCTTTTTTCTCCAGTTCTGCTTCTTATTTTCTTTACTCCAAGAGAAGTAATAGTGACAAATCCATATTTTGTCCCCTCTGTTAACCAAAGAAGAGGTTCAGGCTCTAATAAAGAATATAAAGCATTTATTTAACCAGAAAGATTGCAACCCAGGAGGCACAGATTCAGGTAGCAACCTAAATTATGTTCCAAAGAGAACAAAGGTAGATTTTTGTAGAGCTGAAATTTGTAAGTGTAGTCCTCCATACAAGTAAAGGCTTTGGGCAAAATTAACATGGATTGGTTCCAGTATGTAAATGGCATAGGTGAAAACTATAAGGAGGAAGTGAAGTCCATATATTGGGTTGGCCAAAAAGTTCTTTTTTCCCCCTGTTAGATGGCTCTAGTAGCACTTAGTTGTCTTTAACTTCATTCAAAACAATTTTGTTAGATTGTATTGTGACAGCTGTCATATCAGTGTGCATTTAAAAAAAAACATCAAAATTGGTGAATTTCTCTGTAGCCATTTTAGTATTGAAGATGGAAGAAAATACTCGACCTGTTTGGCATATGTGCTTTATTATTTCAAGAAAGGTAAAAACCCAACAGAAACACAAAAATACATTTGTGCAGGGTCTGGAGAAGGTGCTGTGATTGATCGGACTTGTCAAAAGTGGTTTGTGAAATTTTGTGCTGGAGATTTCTGTCTGGATGATGCTCCACAGTTGGGTAGACCAGTCAAAGTTGATAGTGATCAAAGAGACATTAAGTGAGAACAATCAACATTATATCATGTGGGAGATAGCCATTATACTCAAAATATCCAAATCAATAAATTTATCGGTTAAAATAAAGAATATGTCTATTTTCTGGAAAAAACCAAATGGACTTTTTGGCCAACCCAATATGTCCATGTAGCAGTTGTAGAAGGATGTTCATGGCTTAGCCTTGAACTGGGTTAAGCAACAGGGTTAAAGTTAGCAACTTAATAGCAGTTCTGCGACCTGAGGCATCAGGTGTACATAGGCCCTACTTCCTCAGTGACCTGACTATTTTAAGTGCCTCTCTCAGCAATTTTTATTCCATTTTATTTTCTCTATTACCATCTGCTGAAGCACTACACCCAGATTATCCATTGGCAGTACTATATTTAAGTTGTGTAGAGTCACAATTAGCCTTTCACATTTTTAATACCTGCTCTTCTTATATTTATTGTATCTTTACATTTATTAACTCATTTAGGGAAGTAGTATTTTACCCCCTTTTATAGGTGAGGTATCTGAGGCACAGAGAATAAGTGGCGGAAGGTCATACCACTAGTAAAGGGAAGCAGTGTGATTTGAACCCTAGCCACCTGCATTTTGTTAAATACCATAATATAGTTTGGCTCTCTAGTTTTAAGTAAAATTGGAGTCATTTAGCCTGAGGTTAGATTGCACAGACTGCTAAAATGTTTTTGCCTGAAATGGTATCCTTTTTTGAAGGATGAAGTAGAGATAAATTTAATGATCTCTTATCAGTGAGAATTTTTATTAGCTAGATTAATGAAACATGGTAGCACAGATTGTTATATATGCTGCTTGACAACAAATTTTTTTTATGATATGGGTTCTCATGGGGGGATTAGTTTAAAAATGAATTCTTAGTTACAGAAATGAGGAAGTGGGGACTTGGTTATGCCCTTTATCATCATCTTCTACATGGTATGATTAAGCACCCACAGGTCTTCTCCATTGCTCAATTGTTAGCTTCCTAGGGCAGGCACAGTCTCTCATTTATTTTGGCACTGTAGTTTGTTATCTGGTGTCCTGTCTTGTACCTGGAGGCAGTGGATGCTGGGGAAAAAGAGCATGGACATGTGGTCAAGCAGACCTGAGCTTGAATCCCAGTTGCTCCTTTTACTGTTTGGTTAGGGGTTGGAAAACTCTATGAGTCAGATCCAGCTCACTGACATGTTTGTAAATGACATTGTTATTGGAGTACAACCACACCCATTTGTTTACATATTTTCCTACAGTGGCAGAGTTGATTATTTGCGACTACTCTGTAGTTGTGCAAAGCCTAAATTAGTAAATATTTGGCCATTTACAGAAAAAGTTTGATGATCCCTAGTTTGGATGATTTTAGACAAGTTACTTAACCTCTTGAATCTTAGTTTTCTCATCTTTGAAGTGAGATGTTAATTACTTAATAAGTTCATTAAGGGAACGAGGTAAAGTATATGATGTTTCTGTCATGGTATATGGAATGAATTAGACCTTTAATATATTCTCTATTCTTCTAATAGAAGAATTTTTATTATTGATAACCAATTTAATGAATCAATTGTCCTGCAGGATATTCTATCACTTCCTGCTTTCTCAGTTCTTTTACCAAATTTTATGATGAGTGATAAACTATTACAATTAGTATATTTGGTCGGTGCCAACCTTTATGCGTATCAGGCATTGTACAGATTCTTGAGAAAGTGTGGGCTGCTGTTCAGGTAAGGGTTAACCTACTAAGTTTTAGAATTATCAATTATGTTCTCTGATAGCAAAGTACTATTTAAATGAAGGAAAGGACGGTTTTAAATTATTTTGTCTAATATTGCCTTCTACTGGGCTATGAATATAAGCATTTACTATAAATTCATTTACAAATGAATGAGTTGACAGGTTGATATCTTTGTATTTTCTAACAGATCAGCTAGTTTGACCCATATGTGGGATGGTGATTAATTTTTTTAAAAAATTGACATAACTGGACAAGACTCATTTCTTTTCTACTTATTTTTTTCAAAATTAAGTGAATTGAACAGAAACCATGATGTAATATAATACCATGTAAATCATATAAATATCCTTACCTGGTCATGAGTGTTTTTGTACATTAATAAAAAATACAATTGCTCAAGTAAGTCATAGCAAAAATAACTTCATGTCCAATCATTGTTTCTTAACACCGTGTTAAGTCATTGGGGCCTTTGGCTTCCTTTCCTTAGTGTTCCAGTATGTGAAAATTGTCTTTGCAATTTTTTAATCCTGTGATAATTTCAAGATTTTCCCTCTGCCCTATTTTGCCATATTTTCTCATTTATCTAACGAGTTCACATGGAAGGTATACTCTCTATTGAGTAGAATGATAGAGAAAGAGCAACCTGACATATTGTCATGTACTTATTGAATTTACATTGTGGTAAGAACAGCAGAAAGAACTCAACAAATAGTTAACAAGAGTAATGAGAGAGAAGTAACTGAGCCAAGTGATTAGGAGAACCTTCTCTAAGAAATCAACACTTAGATTGAGATGTCAAGGATTTGTTCAGTTTAATTAACGAAGAGTGCAGCACAGTGGGTCCGATGTGTGTTTGGAGGCAGTGGGAACCTCTTGGGAAGTTACTAGGTGTCTAAGCATGATGAGTATTGCAAAGTGAGGGGGCACAAGGTTAAGACTTAATGATTTTTGCCCTCCTAGGCCATATTAAGTACTGAGAAGCATTAGTTCCACATTGACTGGTCAGTTCCACATTGACTGTGGGGTAGCTATTGTACTACTTTAAGTCTGATGAAGGATGCTGGTGGTATCAACTAAGATGACATCAGTGATAATGGAGAGAAGAGGGTGGATTTGGAGGTGGGAATGATAGAAGTTGATTGATTGGATCTAAGATGAGAGGAAAATTATGTCTTCTAGTATGAGCTAGAATGGATGGTTGGTACTACTGATAGGAAACAGTGGGGGAGTACAGGTTTGGGAAGAAGAGGTGAGTTCAGTTTTGCACATGCATTTCATGCGTTTGAGATGCCATTGGAGCTGTCAGACATCTCAGGAGATAAATGTTTGAGTCATTGGCCTTTTGAGAATTAGAGCAGTTTATCAAATACATCCACATATTCTATCTACTTTAGAGGACTTTTTCCACCTGTTGTAGCAATGCTCTGCAACATCTTTTAATGATCCTAATCAGGTACTTTAAAGCCACTTCCATGCTGCTTTGCTGTATTTAACTCTGCTAACTTGTCCCTTTAGGGTCTTCTCACCACTAGTTTCATTAATCAGACATCTAATTCTCTTAGTGCCTGAGCTGCTCACAGTTCACAGCTCTCCTTTGCTGCATTCCCACTTTGTTACTGAAATCTTTTTATATATAATTTTGACCTTGTGGGGTTTTTATTTTCATTTTTATCCTCCCCCATTCCTTATTTGGATTTTGAAATACTCCTTCTGTTGTGTGCTGCATCAAAACAAATTATTTCAAAGGCTTTGTGATGTGGATAGAGAAATTTTCATTAAGTTATCTCCTTGAGCTGGGTTTATTATTGATTCAAATGTACATACACAAAACAGCTTTTGCTACTCTGAAACATTGATCATCACCTAGGGAATTTCCAATATATGTGCAGAGAAGTTCCAGACACATGAAACCATTGGATGTCTCTAGTTGTTTGCCTTTTTTTCCTGCCTATTAACAATTACATAGATATGTTGATTTTCCTCAGTTGTTTGTTTTTGTTTTCCTCAGAAAAATAAAAGCTTTGGAGTCTGACACTCTTATTATTAATAGTTGATACATTAGAGTCCTTGTAAAGGTAGGCAAAACTGTCAAAAGTACTTATAGGAGATCACCTTGGAGAACAGTTAAAGAAGTTTTATATATACAGGTTAGAGGGGAAAAACCCAAATAGCCTATAACTATTGATATTTTTAATTGATTTTATTGGGGTAACTGGTTAATAAAACCATGCAGGTTTCGAGTGTAGAACTCAATAAAACATCATCTACATACTGCATCGTGTGCTCATCACCCAAAGCCTATAACTATTTTTAAAAACTCTATTAATGCAGTAAATTGGAAGGGCAAGCTTGAAGTTGAAAATAAAATAAGTTACTTAAGTATAATATTTAACAAAAAGTTCTAGGTCAACAAAAGGTATTGATTGCATTGCTTTTTGGCCCTATTTTCTCAGGGACTCTTCCATAGGATTACAGTGAGAAATGATGTCTGTATTTGTAGTGAAGGTCGTCATCTTGTAGTGAAAAAAGTCCATGCCAATCTAAGGCACATATATTTGCCAGTAATGTTGTGGCAGTGTCTTCTGTGGCTGGATAGCCTGGGCTCCTCAGAACAATTTTCCAAAACCATTTGCCCACAGAAAGACCCAAATAATAATTTTTATGATCTCTAGTGCAGATCATAAACAGGCATCTCTTTCATGCTTCTTAAACACTAACTTCTAGAATAGGCCCTTTTCACTTCTCTATCCACATCTTTTCACGAAGAGCTTCCTGCTTCTCCTTATCTCAGAGTGAAGTGTGGCAGTTCTCTGTTTTCTAGCCATCTTGACATGAGTGAGTTCCCAGATCACAAGAGAACCCAGCTGTATTCTCTGTTCTAGAATTGTAGTTCATACCTCTCCAGATACCAAGTTCTCTGTGTCACAGCTTTCCTTCACAGATGGCAGCTGGACATGGTACCAGGAAAATGATGGTTTCCTCTAGGAGATATGTATACTGAGAACATTTTGGGGTATACCCTCACCTTTCAACCTCTTTTTTTCCATTCCCTTTTTGAACTGATCAGAGATAGACCTTCATAAAATTCCTGATGGTTTTAATTTTAAAATAAAAAAAATTAGAATATATGGGAATATTTAGCTAAACAGTAATGGCTTTTATTATATAGGTCTGATAATTGTGTGGTATTTTTTTCCCCCTAGGAGTGCTGTCTCTGCAATTTGAGAGGGGGTGCTCTTAAGGAAACTAAGAACAATAAGTAAGTAATATGTTAACGTGTGGAATTTCATTGCTTGCTTCCTCTCTAGAATGGTTGAGTCTCTGGGTGGCAGTTTGCTTTACCTATCATTATTGGACACATTGTTCCAAGGCTTGTGCTGTAGGGATCTGAGGTTGGGATTCTGTACAGGGACCATTACTGACTCCACATTTACCTCGGCTGGACGGAGATGTTCTAAGTCTTCTGTTTTATGTCTTTGACACCATGAAAAATAACCCCTCTTCTACTAACAGATTTTTTAAATGAAGGCAGCCCATATCATTCTAGGTGCCATTGGAATTCTTGCATTTAATATGATAAATTCTATTAGTCTAATAAAAAACAGTATACCTGAAAACAGTGAAATATGTTAAGTTCAGATAAATAAAATCAATCATGGTCATAACAATAAAACAAAACCATTTATTTTAACACCAGCAAATTAGAAGAAAGCGTATATACCACGATAGAAACACAGGGAGAAAACATTGATTTTAAGATTTAAAGAAAGGTAACCTTTTTTTTGTGGCAATTGTTGAAATATGTTTTTGTGTGAATTTTATTTTCGTGACCTGATTTTAATATTTAAAATGGGGCCAAAGCATTTATAGGATCCTTTGGAAATAGATACATGTAGAAATAGTTTATGTAAAGATTTTAATCTGGCACTTAAGAGCTAGATTCAGCTCCAAGGTATGTTTTATTTGGCCAACACACATTTTATAAATTTGACCCAAATTTTAAAAGTTGAGAGATTTTTACATTAAAATCCAGAGTTTCCTCTTTACTTGGAAAATGATTGTGCATCTCTGTAGGGCAATAACAAGTGGAGATGAGAACCTGGTCTAAATGGGCATGCACTGCCCAGGGTACCGTGATTTAACCTGTGCATTGCATTTGTTCACATCCTGCGTGGTTCCATGGGTATTGGACTTGGACCTCGGAGGGGAATGTAATAATGAAGGTTGCATAATCATGTGCATGTGCACGTGTTTCTGACTGCTGATAAGGAAGAATAAAGGCATTTGACATTCCCATATTGATCAATTTTAGTCCAAGAAACTGTTTTTGCCTAGTTTTGGATCCTCATCCTTCATAGTTCATGTGATTGGCACTATACTAAAAAGTATTGATTCGTTCTAGGATGTTGTACAGGTCATGCAGGATGTGAGATGTTTTAGGTGGTGTCTGTAAAGACAGAGGTGATAAGAACTTATCTTCCTAGTCTTGGACTAGGACAAAAAGAAATAGTGGTTACTGTAGAATTACAGTATTTATCTCTTTTGGAAAGAGTGCCTTGATGGGGTTGACATTCTATTCCTGTAGTCTTTAAAGGCAGGATAGAGTCTTGCATTGTTTGAGTGAAATGAATACGCTTTGATTAAAAATAGGTTGGTGGATTTGATAACTCAAGATCTTTTTAAATCTCAAGATTCTTTTGTTTGGGGCATGACATTTATGTGAAATTTAATTGTGTTGGTGCGGATGTTGTCATTTTTCTGGAATAATTCAGAATTTGAAAGGAGATACTAGATTTTAAGTAAGAAACAAGGGAACAAGCTAAATTTCATTTCTTGTCTCTAGGTTCCTTCGATTATAGTGAGATTGCAATGAGAAACAATTGAATTAAAGACTTAATCAATATTCGTTCTTTTAGAAACGAATTTGTTCTGGTTTGCTTTATGCCATTTGTGTTACGTAAAAAGATAATGTGCTATACCCAGTTCCTAACTTTTATTAATTGAATTACTCTTTTACCACATATTAATTAGCTAAAGTATATTAAACAACATCTCCCTATATTTCAGTATCAAATGAAACAGCAAGCCTACATTTCTATTTTGCAGATCAGACATAGAAAACTGTACGTATATTGGATTGAGTGTTTGGGCTTCACCTAGGTTCTCATGTCACAGTGGTAGGCAGGCGTGCCACCGAACCCATCCAGGTGTTATCCAATAGGTTTAAAATTCAAAGAGTAGCCAGGTTGTGATAGATTCAGGCTTTTGGCTTTCTTTCTTATCTGTGTGTTTCCTCTCCGTGAGAATTGCATCACCTGCTTGACGTATGAGCTATGCAAGTTTAGGGAACTTTTGTTTATGTTTAATGTCTCCTTTTCTGTAGGTGGGCCCATGTCATGTGTGCTGTCGCAGTCCCAGAAGTTCGATTCACGAATGTCCCAGAAAGGACACAGATAGATGTAGGCAGAATACCTTTACAAAGGTTAAAATTGGTGAGTGGCAAAGCTTCCTTTTTTACCTCATAAATTGGTGTTAACTTTTAAGTTCTGAATATTTCTTAGGAGTGTATACATTCCCAAGATAATTTTTTTAGCTTCATTTTATTGTTCTGCCCTTTTTTCCCCATTTAGCCTAAATTTACTTACCTGTACATTATCTTTTATTGTTATATTGTAAGTGTGCTTGTAACCTTCCTCAAATTCTGTCTGAAATAAGGCAAAGAAATACTACGTTTCCTGGATTAATGTGAATTTTCAAACTATAGGCTGTCTGGTGAGGTTTGTTCTTGATGGCCCTGAGCTATCTAACTTAAGTTATCCTCTTCTCTCTCTTCCCTCCCCTCCCCTCCTCTTTTCTCTTCTCTCTGTCCTCTCACCTCTCCTTTCTCCTCCCTCTTCTCTCTCCTCTCTCTCTTTGATTGGTCTTAGCAAACTGTATCTAACCTGATTATATCATTCTTCACCAAGAAGATACTTGCAGAGAAACACAAAATCTCATATTATTACCCAGGGATTTTCTCACTTACAATAATTTACCAAACTCTCTTTGCTGATTATCTTCTTACCTGTTTAGAAACTTTCATAAAAATCTTTCCAGTGGTTCTCTTTGTTCAGAGGTTTTTTTTTTTTTTTTTTTTTATTAAAGAGATAAACCTTTAATGTCCTTAACGTTGAAGTAACCTTGGAGTTCTGTTAAATTGTGAGTCAAAAGATCATGAACCTTATGGTTCATATTTAATGAGAATTTTCCCTAAAATTAAGTTGCATGACCTTAAAATTCTGGAGCGTATGTTACACATGGACTTAATACCCTGGAATTTCTTTAGTTCTTGGTATTTTTAACTTGAGGTCTTTCCACTATAGAATGTTTCTGGGAGTGTAGCTGTAACCATCTACCTTTTTATTAACTTGCTGTGTTACTAGTTTTTTCCCCTAATGGGCAACTGGGCATATTGTCTATGGACCTCTGTCTCGAGTATGTAGAACCTAATCTATTGTCTTTTGTTCTCAGAGAAGGCAAAATGAACACTGTTATTTTTCATTATAGCTCTGTCAGGATTTCACATTGCTAGAGAGCATTGGCCCTGTGTGGAGCTGATGACTGCTGTTGGCAGATGGGAATGGTGGGACTGTCATGCTCGGGACGTGGTGATGGGAGTTTTGTGAATGAGATGGAAATGAATGGGTCATTGAAAAGGCCCGTTAAAGCTCACTGTCAGAAGAGAGTTCTATTTTGGTGCCTGCACTTCCGTAGGAAAGCTTGAAATCTTATCTCTTGGTCACCAATTAAAAAAAAAAGTTTTTTAAAGTTGCTATCAGTCAGGATATTTAAAAAAATGTTGAGTTCACATGTCAAAGAACTTTTAATATTTAATGTGACATATACTAACAGATACCTTCCATTTTCATTATGATTTACAAGTAATATGTATTTTCAATAATTCAAACACTACACTGAAAGGTGACTTCTGTTACCCAGTTTAATGCCCCTCAGAATGAGTGGTCACTGCTCCTGATGCTGGACCCTTATCCTGGGTCCTGTTGTCCCTGACTGTTTCCTTAATGATATATTGTTATTCACACCAGTCCCGAAAGGGTTTTAGGAAATAGCAGGGAAGGACAGCATGATCATTTCAGTGCCATTCAGGAAGTTGTATCTAGAAGTCTGGAATCTGATGATTGCGTGGAGAAGTGACAAAGCTTATGGTTTTCTTCCCAGTGGTGTGCCTTGCCTTAATTGCGTATGTCATGTATTCCTTCTGAAATGGTTTCCGTGCTCAAACAGTTGGTACCTTTACAGGAATATGCCTTGAGTGAGTTTAAGATCACCTGAAGTCTATTTCAAAAGACATTGCAGAGGTGATTATTGACATATAGATGTCCATGACACAGTTTGGCTGAAAATACCAGGTTTTAGGTTAGATTGTTTTTCTTGTTTTTAATGTAATTTTATATGCAGAGAGAATCTCTTAGTATATTTATCAAAATGCTCACACTGGTTAACTTAAATGGGAAAATTCAAGGAGAAACTCCATTTTGTGGGGGAAAAACCCCCACTCAAATATGCTGTAATTGTTTGAAAGGGAGCAAGAGCCTCAAGTCTGGATTACTTTTTCACCAAGAATCCTCACCAAAGCATCACCACCCTGGTGAATCTCTCTGTGCCCTGGTCTTAGTCAGTGTCCTTTAGTGATAGCACTCAGATTGGCTTTGAGTAACAAAATTTAGGAATGATCACTTGTGTGAGGGGGGAGTGCACCTTTCCAGAGAATGGGATGGTAGTCAAGGATATGCTTTCCCGACATTAGCATTCTTTTGAAGTTTAAGCAGTCTAATGAGTGCACTGCCAGTGGGAAGTCAAAGCAGCCTTTTTTTTGTTTGTTTGTTTTTGTTTTTTAAGAGATTGGGGAATCGAGAGAGAGGATCATCCATCTGTTGCCTCTTGCATGTGCCCCAACCGCCAGGCATGTGCCCTGACCGGGAATCAAACTGGCGACCTTTTGCTTTGCCAGGATGATGCCTAACGACCTGAGCCACTCCTAGAGCAGAGCAGTTGTTTTATGTGGTATTTCACTGAGGCCAACCTATGTTTAGCCAAATTATTTTACTATGTCTATCTAGTGAATGTATGTATGTGTATCTGGCAGTATCGGTTTCAGTCTTTTTTTCTGGAGCTGTAGCCAAACCTTTCTGGATGCTAGACTGTCCACCCACCTTCTTATTCACACAGAGGGGAGACATTAAGAAACACATGTCAGTGTCAACTTATTTCACCAAACAATTATTATCTTACCTTGCCAAATACTTAGTGTATATATTTTATTTATTTAATTATTTTTCTGTGTGCATTTTTAAAAAATATTTTTTATTGATTATGCTATTACAGTTTTTCCAATTTTCCCCCCATTCCCCCTCCATCCTGCCCCCCAACCCTCCAGCATTTCCCCCCCTTAGTTCATGTCCATGTGTTGTATATATAAGTTCTTTGAGTCCTCTGTTTCCCATACCATTTTTTATCTCTCCCCCATCTACCTTACGCCTATTGACCATGCTTCTTCTTCCCTGTACCTTTCCCCCCCTATTCCTCCCTTCCCACTCCCCACTGAAATCCCTCTGTGTGATATCCATTTCTCTGATTCTGTTCCTGTTCTGGTGGTTTGCTTAGCTTTTGTTTTCATTGTTTTTCTTTTCTTTTAGGTTCATTTGTTGATGGTTGTGAGTTTGTTGTCATTTTATTGTTCATATTTTTTATCTTCTTTTTCTTAGATAAGTCCCTGTAACATTTCATATAATAAGGGCTTGGTGATGACGAACTCCCTGAACTTGACCTTATCTGGGAAGCACTTTATCTGCCCTTCCATTCTAAATGAAAGCTTTGCTGGATAAAGTAATCTTGGATGTAGGTCCTTGCCTTTCATGACTTGGAATACTTCTTGCCAGCCCCTTCTTGCCTGTAAGGTTTCTTTTGAGAAATCAGCTGACAGTCTTATGGGAATTCCTTTGTAGGTAACTGTCTCCTTTTCTCTTGCTGCTTCTAAGATTCTCTCCTTATTTTTAATCTTGGGTAATTTAATGATGATGTGCCTTGGTGTGTTCCTCTTTGGGTCCAACTTCTTTGGGACTCTCTACGTTTTCTGGACTTCCTGGAAGTCTATTTCCTTTGCCAGAGTAGGGAAGTTCTCCTTCATTATTTGTTCAAGTAAGTTTTCAATTTTTTGTTCTTCCTCTTCTCTTTCTGGCACCCCTATAATTTGGATATTGGAACTTTTCAGTTTGTCCCAGAGGTTTGTGAGAGTCTCTTCACTTTTTCGAATTCTTGTTTCTTCATTTTGTTCTAGATCGATGTTTATTTTTTCCTTTTGTTCCAAATCGTTGCTTTGATTCCTGGTTTCCTTCCTGTCACTGTTGGTTCCTGGTTCCCTGAATATTCTGCTTTATTTCACTATGGGTATCCTTCATTTGATTTTTAATTTTTTGACTAAGCTCAATCAGGTCCGTGAGCATTTTGATTACCTAGGCTTTAAATTCTCCATCAGATAGGTTGGCTATCTCCTCATCAGTTAGTTTACTTTGTGAAGTTTTGTTCTATTCTATTCTTTTCTTTGGGCCCTTTCATTTCTTTATCTTGGCACAGCTGATAAGTTGTAAGGGGGCGGGGCCTTAGGTATTCACCTGGGCAGTGCAACCCTCCTTGGTGCTGCCTGTGGGGGAGGGGCCAAAGAGGGAACAGTGCCGCTGGCCTGCTCCTCTCTAGCACACTTTTTAATGGACTCTTGTGTGAGACTGGGAGCTTCTCCTACCACCACAACAGCTGTAGCCCACAGCCACCTCTGAGTCCCCTTAAGTCAGCCCCTCCCGCAGAGCCTGCAGAGCTGGGCAGCCAGCCCCGCCCCCAAGATCCCCCCCCCCCAACCCGGGGTTTCAGCCCACGCTGTCTGGGCCCTTACTGGTCTGGTTGTCCTGGTTGATTTTTTCTTTAATTCCTTTGTTGTTGCAGTTCCATGCAGTTTGATTTTCTGGAGCTTTTGGTTGTTTATTGATTTCAGATTGGTTGTTATCCTCCTTTTGGTTGTATGAGGAACTGAAGAGTCTCTGCCTAGCCTCCATCTTGGCGGGAACTCTTAGTGTATATATTTTAATAAGACATTGTTCTTGTCTTCTAGCCTCTTGTAGTCTAGATCCGGCTTTCTCAACTTGGACTCTGTTGTTGTTTTGGAGAGGGTAATTCTTTGTTGCAGCTGACTGTCATGTGCATGGTAGATTGTAGCATCCTTGGGCAAACAGACAATGCCAGATATTCCCAGGGAGGGAAAATCACTCCCATCTGAAAATCTACTGGTCTATAAGGAAGGCATACACATAAAGAGAAAATTTTCATTTTGAGACAGATAGTATTTTGGTTGAAAGAAGTAAGTTGGAGACTGAGAAAACAGAAATTCTTAATTGCTTTAAACATCCTAGGGGTTTTGGGGTTTTTTTTGCAAATTAGTATTTCTTCTCAATAAAGTATTAGAATTCAGCAACATGGGCATATATGCTACTGTGTTAATTATATATAATCTGATTTAGCATTTTAACATTATCTTTTCTTTTAGAAATTGAACAACATTGAAGCATAATCAAGTTTCTTAAAGATTAAAATCCTGTGATTTTAATCCTGTAATCTTTAACACACACATGCATGTACATGGTAGTTACTGAGTAAATATTTATGGAATAAATGAAAGGCAGCAAATTGTTATTTATCATTTATGCTTTTGGCTTAAAATTATGATGGCTTCATGATTTGATCAGACAATGCCAAATGGTTTGTGCCATTTTATGGTTTCCACTTAAAAAGTTGTGGTGGTAAATTCACGCACACTTCTGTGCATGATGCTCTAAATCCAGGCATTGATTTCCTTATTGGCACCGCAGGATATGTGTGATTAAGTCATAGAGCCTAGCAGTCCATTGCAGAGCTTATGGAACACCCCTGCAGCACTTGCCCTGTTGTCTGAGAGTTCTGATCTTAGAGTGACCCGATGTAGGTAGAACAAATTGCTCATTCAAGGAAGCAGCAGCAAGGGGGACGCTGAGCGTCTCTCAATGCCCACTAGGTGGTGCTGATGTATCAGTTTCCCATTCACTTGCCCTTAAATCACCTCCCTTAGCAAGCCCACCCTTGTAGAAGAGGAGCATGTGTGTGTGTGTGTGTGTGTGTGTATGTGAGAGAGAGAGAGAGATGCAAGCTGGGGCGCTCTAACCCAAGGGACAGCAGCAGTGTAGGGAAAATATTGTTTGCTGTGCTGAATTCCAGAGGGCAAGTTTTCAGTTTAGTTTTTCATTTAATCTTCAGAAAAGAACCGCATTCACTTGGGGCAAGTTAGTGTTTTTCTATGTAAAGTACTAAGCAACACTAGTAAAAGCCAGTAGCTGCAAGAGGCTTACAGAATGGCTGATGGCAAACAGGAGTTTAAAATGTCTTCTGAAATATGAAAACTGTATATTTTTAAAATTGCTCATTATTAGCAGGCTTTCTAGATTATGGAATATTGGTATTTATACAGAGGTATTTGAATATTTTGGTAATACTGTTATTAGCCTTTTATTTATTCATAAGTTCAACATGAAGCTTTTGAAATACCCCTCTGTATAATTATTTGTGTAAGAAGATTTTTGTTGAGGAAGGATTTGTTGACTTTACATATTTTTCTTCTTACTTAAAATGACCACTAACAAAGAAGAGACAACAAATGGAAAACAACAGTTTCAGTGCTGTTTGGTGGAATATGTTGGGCCTAAAATGCTGTGTGCTTTAGGAGAACCTTTATTTCATCCAGCCACCTTGTTTGCTAATACCACACTTGTGGCCTCCGCTTGTGAGATAATTAAATGGACAACAATGATGAGACTAGACTTTTTTTCAAGATATTTTATTTTATTTTATTTGCTGATAATTTGAAATAGTTTAATAACAATTCATTATTTAAAAAAATTTTAGTGCAAAAATATATTTGGCCATAGTGGTCTTTATCTAATTAGTTTGTTCTTTCTTTCCTTTTTTTCTTTAAAAATATTTAGCTTTTATGTAGACTAATTATTTCAGGGGTTATTAAAGTAATTGCCACCTTATCTAAATGCTACAGGTTGCTATCTAAATGCATTAGGTTATTAAGCAGAACCATCCTTTTATAGGAAAGAAATGGTTGAAAGTTACCTGAGTAGGCTACACCTAAAGTTATATTTGAAAGGGGAAACCATTTTCTCTGTCTGCTTAAGCATTCTTCTGATTATTAATGCAGATTCTAGATTCCTTAGTATTTTTCTTACCTACTCATTTAGAGTGAATGCCTTTGTTTCTGAATGACTTTTCAATATAGGAAAAGTTATCCTTGTGCCAAGTACTGTCATTTCCAGCCCCTTCCCCATGTTCTCCAATACCTTCTCTGCATATCCAGAGAACATCAGAGCATTGGCCCCTGGTGGGGTGCTGAGGACATTTCCTATTCCCCCCTTGAATGGTGTGTTCAGGGATAGCAAGTCTAGAGGTTTGTTTGGAGTCACAGATGGTTGGTATGCCTGAGGACTAAAAGAAAACAATTGCCCCCACATGATACAGATTTTAGAATTTCCTCCATAGTTTCCTTTTCTTATTTTCTTCTGTTTTGTTTTCTGTACTAAAATGACTCTTTGGCCATTGTCATAACTGAATCTTTGGAAGAGGAACCCAGTTGTGCCAAGATGAGAACACACACACACTAAGAAGTAGAGAACACACATGAAGTTACAATATCTTTTTTTGGTTTTCACCATAGAAAAAAATGCAGGTAAAAATTATCAGGAAAAAGAATTAAGGACAGGAAGTTAGAGAGGGCAGACAATGTTTTTATAATATGATCACACAAGACAGCTGCTATCATCTGCTGGAATCATCTGCAATATCAGTATCATCTTTTGGAAGCATATTACCAAAAAAATCATCAAACTTGATTATAAAATTTAAGGGAAGAACATTTAAAAAACCCAGCTAGAGGAGTAGAATAGCATGAAGTTCTGGTATTAGTTACATATTTACCATGAATATCTATTACATACATTGACTACTTTTTGAAGATTAAATTAATTAAAGATCTCTGGAATTTATTATATAAGTAAAACAGCAAGACAAGTTTATAGATTCTAAGAAATCTTAGAAAATTACAGCAGACCCTAAATGCAACCATTAATTTTAAACATTTTTCCTGTTTGGAGGGAAAATTCTCAAATAGAAGTGTTGTAAGAACAGTTAAATATTAAATTAAATGTATCAAAGCAAATGATATCTATCTTAATTGTGGTTTTTTGCACAAAAAGTTAGTTGGTGTTCATTGACATCCATCCCCTCAGTGGCTCAGCGCAGTGCCTTTGGTTTCTATGTCTGTAGACATTCCCAGGATTTTTACATTTGAAATCCTATTTCTGTAACCAAATGGAGAAATGAGTTTGGAATAGCTACACTTGCCCCCAGGCACTCGATGCCCTCCATCTGATTTGTATTTGACAAGTGACCGGGCACAGGCACAAGTGTTCTCTGAGTGAAGAACATTATTTTGAAAAGGAATTTACACTGCAATAATGACTGAGCTACAAGCCTTTTAGTGTCTGGCTAAGACCAACTATTCTGCTCAGGAGCCTCTATACACTTTAAAATGTGTACCTGAAGGCAAATAATAGTGAACTTGAAAGCCAAAGATTATAGTTTTGAAAGGTACATCAATTCTGAAAATAGAGTGTTTTCACTGTGGTATTCCATCTGAAGAGTTGCATCAAGGTGGGGGGAATACATTCGGTTTTCCTATTTCAGAACAAGGAAGGCACTTGTTCTCTTGCTAACTGACTTGTGTTATCAGAGATTTTGAATACTAAACACAGAATTACTGAGAGAGAGATGAGGTCTGCCTCTTGTGCTGTAAGATCAGTCTGAATCCTATGTAGTTAATGTTACAGCCGTGTTAGAGAGCAGCTTTGCTTTCGTTCTAGAGGAGTCATGGTTGTATTTGACAGGGCCTCTGTTACTGCATTTTGGGAAATGTAAAGACATTGATTGTATTTCATCACTTTAAAAGAAAAAAAAAAGTAGTGTTGTAAAAGCAATCAAAAAAAGCCATTATGTTCTGCATTAACTCACGTACTGATTTGTTCTCATCTTCAGTTATTTTTCAAGACAGAGGAATTCTAAGAGAATAATAAACATAGGCAATGATGAGCAAGTTTATTGTTTAAATGTGGTTGTGGAAAAATTTGCTTCGAGTAGTGATACTACAGACATAATTATGCTGTGTTGTGTGAGTCCTATTACTTAATAAGTCCAGTGTAAAGTTTATAATATCACTAAGAGTGTTCTTCAGGACTTAACATACACATGTCCCCAACTTTGCAAGGTTTTAAAATAA
The DNA here is from genome assembly GCF_022682495.2 of Desmodus rotundus. Classification (NCBI taxonomy): domain Eukaryota; kingdom Metazoa; phylum Chordata; class Mammalia; order Chiroptera; family Phyllostomidae; genus Desmodus; species Desmodus rotundus. The sequence goes on from NC_071387.1 coordinate 55,309,954, forward strand.
ATGTAGTATAAAAAAATGTACATTAGTAGCTGTATAGTTCTTAACTGTCAGAATGATTTGCTACAGGGACTAGATCCTATTGCAAGCTGTCAAATTTGTATATTGCTGTAATACCAAACCATAAAATCTTTTGAGTGAAATGGAAAATGTCATATGGGCATGACTACAAATAATATACTTTCTGAAGGCTGTAGACATCTATAGGAGAAAATGTGTAAATGCATGAAATGTTATCTTGTTATTATGGATTTTTCTTTATCTGCTGAAAGAAGACTGTGAGGCAAAAGGAAATTGATTGGGATCTTTAAATTTTTCGTTTCAAATTCATTTTTTTTTCCATGAGGCCTAATTTTAAAAACATTATTAGACAAATAAGTAGAACTTCAGGTACCATATTTTGCCATGTATAATATGCCCCTATATTTTTATGCGAATTATACGTGGAATTATTATACCCACGGTATGTAATCATCATAGTCATGTATAATGTGCATCCTTATTTTTCCCTCAAAAATTTGGGTAAAAAAAGGTGCGCATTATACACTGCAAAATACGGTAATGATTAAAGAGTATCATGACAGAGTAATCTTATTCTTTAGCTTGCACTGCTGAATGGTCCATTTTTTAAATCTTGTCAGGGTAAGTAGTGATTACTGATGAATCTTTTAACTGAGTGAGTGAGTTGGGATCAGGGTTCCAGAGACGGGGTCACCCCTTTCACTCTAACAGTGACTGGGCCAGTGCCAACATACATATGCCAAACTGAGGCAGCTGCAAGACAGCTCTAAACAAGCACGAGGGCTTTTTTTAGTCAACAGTGATTGACAGCAGATGTTACAGTTTTTTGAAAGGTACAGTTAATGTTGTAAAATAGTAGATTTATCATTATTTATTTTTCTAATATTTTAGATGCATTGGGTTGTTTATTTTTTCAGAAAGTTGTTTTAAAAATCAATTAAAATGTTATAAGTGCTTTTTGTATAAAGTGAGAATTCTTTCGTACTTGTAACTAATTGAACATAAGTCACTGTGGTATGTTTTAGGCATATTCCCATAATGTAGTGATGCCATTTTCGAACTTGTAGGTGCAGGTTTCAGCTCAGTTTCAGGCAGCCACACTTGGGATTTATTGATTTAAAATAAAAGGTTCTCTGAGTTCATTTGGATCATGCAGTTCTAAGCCTGTGTTACACTGAGACTGAGTGTGTGGGCTCTGGATTAAGATTGTTTGAGTACTGCATCCTCCATCTAGGCAAATTTGACCTTGCAGATTAACCTCTGTGATGAGCCCTATCTGTAAACTGGGCTGGCAGTGGGGATTAAATGAGAAAGTGAAGGGCCTGGCATATACAGTCATTCAAAGTTCCCCATTGCTTACAGCTATTGATGCAGCCCCTTGCTGCTTAAATATCTGTAAAGCTGCCTTCCAGCCAGTCAGGATCAGAGCAGACAAGTATTTACAAGGAGGGAGTAGGTTTCTGGTGTTCTCTCATCTGTTCATTATTTTGTTTAACAAATATTTACTTAGGACTTGCTTTGTGGTTAAGTGACAGATGTACTTTATTTTTACTTTTATAGATACTACAGAATAATGGAAGTTATTTTGAAAATTAGATAAGCAATTGCAAAGCCCTATGGAAAGATCTATTTTAGTGACAATCCAGAATGTATTGAAGGATTTAAGTAGATTTGGGGTACAAGGGCCGGCAGTATAGAGGTGTAGAGAAGCTTCCTGAAAGAAGCAGTGGCTAATAATGCCTAACCTGAGACCTGAAAGATGAGAAGAGCTACCTGGAGGAAGGGTCAGGATAGTGAACAGTATGCTCAGTAGCTTGGAAGTGGGAGAGAAATGGAAGGCCTAGGGAGTGACATTCTTAGTAGAGCTGGAGCATGAGGTGTGAAGGAGGAGAGACGAGTCTGGGGAAGAGGAGGCCTCAGATGACCTACAACTGTGTGCGCAATGTGGCCGCCACGGGCACTTTGGGCTGTGGAGCACTTGTTAGTGTTACTGAAGAACTAAACTTTAAATTTTATTTAATTTAAAATAAGCTAAATTTTAAAACTAAAGCAGCATAGACACATGATATACAACTATAGTTTTGATAGTCTACATTCCACATTTCAAACACCCTTGAGAGCTGAGGGTCTAAGTGGAGATGTGCTGTAAGTGTAAATATAGGTACTGCAGATTTCAAAGGCTTAGTATGAAGAAAAGGATGTAAATATCTTATTAAAAATTTTTATATTAATTATATGTCAAAATCATAATATCTTGGATTTGTGGAGTTAGGATATATTTTAAAATTTTTTTTCACCATTTATATTGTAGTAAAATGTTCCTTAAAAATTTTTATTCTAATCATTTTTAGGTATATATAGTTCAGTGGCATTAAGTACATTCACATAGTGCTGGAACCCCAGCTTCTTCCACACCTAGTCTGAGCCACCTGCCTCTGATCAATACACTTCTTTCTATCCCTATGTTCATGCCAAAATAATTTTCACATGATTATTGAAACTGCTGTATTAGATCGTCAAAATATCTACCTGCAGAACATCTTCTTTTTTGTAAACTGAAACTCTGTATACTCATTGAAAAACCACTCCCCATTCTCTACTCTCTCACCTGTTTTTTAATGTGACTCCTAAAATTTAAAAATTGTGTATGTGGCTTGCATTGTATGTCTTCTGTACAGCGCTGGTTTAATGGAGTTTGTACTTTACCCTGAGCATATTGGAGAATCTTTACTGCCTGCTAAGTAGTAGAATAGATAGTATGGTCAGATGGAGGCTCAGACTAGAGGTGTAGAGGAAGCTCAGGTCCTGACACAAGCAGCTGAGAGCGTGGTCATGCCACAGACAGGGAAGCACATTTTGGACATACTTTATTTGAGGTCCTGTAGTTCATCTAGGTGTGGCTTAGAAGAGAGATGTGCCAGAATATTACTTCTCGTAATAGTATTCACTATTTAACAGCTTGTTTCTGGTTTGTTAGAGATGGAGCATCATGTTCAGTTGACTGTAACTGGTCAGTAATTCAGGGCAGTGAACAGTTACACTTTGTCTGGATATGAATTTGGTTCGTAATAATACTGTATCTGCTGTTCATACTCCTTTTGAATGTAATAGGTAAGACAGTGTCAGCTTTGGAAGTTTCATTTCTGTTCTCTCCGAAAGCAAAGAAATGAAGTACACTGAAAATGAAAACAAAACCTATAGAACTAGTTTAATTTGCAAAAAGTTGAGCAAGAAAGAAAAGTCCAGTATTCTCATGAAGACAAATGTGACCTGAAAGCACTAAAAACAGCCTGCACTGGGATATCGTCAAGGTGTGTGGCCACATATAAAAGGGGATTTGCTTTAAGAATCTCACAGGATTGCACACACCCATGAAAAGGTTTTCATTCCAAAATTACTTTTAGTTTTAATTTCAGTTAAAAAAAAATCACCTTTTCACTGACAGTTTTTGAGATCAAACTGCCTTTACGATAACATTTTAAATTGTGTTTTTTTTTCTGTTTGGAATACAAAATACATTCCATCTTTCTTTAGAAACCAAATATTTTAATTTAAATAAATGGGAAAAAGTAGTAAAGTAATTTGACCATTTTTTATTGCAGAAATACATATAAGGTTAATTGAAACTTCCAAAAAGTTTTTTTCTAGTGCCATCTCATTATTAATTTAAAAATTCATCAATTTTAAACACTTTATTTTATCTTCACCAAGCAAAAAAATATTACAAAATCTTTTCAGTAAATAGCAGATATTTTTCAGTAAAAAGAATTATGACATCCTGGCAAAGGTATAATTTTAATAGACTAATGAGTTTTCGGACCAGAGTTGACTGAGCCTCATCTGATTTTTACAGTGATAAATTGACTGTGTCAAAATTCGCAGCCTAGTCTAGTGAAATATTTTACTTTGAAAGTTTAATTCTCATTTTTTATTTATGAAAGCAGTGGTAGTGTCATAGCAGCTTATAACATGCTGGTCATTTGGTGTGATTTATTTCAATGAATGTCACTTGTTGATATGTTTAGTCATTGTTGACCCATATTTAATCCTAAAAACTCTAAGCAGTGTGAAATGTAGTAAGTCAGTCACCCACTGTAGTTAAAAATAAATAAATAAACAAACAAACGAATCTAAATCGTGATCCACAGATCTAGTCAGTTGTCTTTTCTTGGATTTAATGATGTCACAGGCTTGTATTTGACAGCTGTTGATTTGGGGGCAATGGAAGAGTGATGGCTTTCTTTAGGGATCCACTTAGAATAATTTCTACCACAAAGCATATATTTGAAATGTAATATAATTATCTTTCATAGCATAATTGGGGATTCTGGATTGGCATTTTAAAGGTTTAAAGGAAAATTGTGGAATACAGAGCATTTCTCTCATGCGTTTATCAGTTTTTTATTCAGTAAATATTTATGGAGCTGATCACAGTGTTTGGTGCTCAGTGATGGGGCATGAGATGGAGAGGGTCATTCCTTTCGTGGGGTTTAGATTCTGCAAGGACTTCGATCTAGAACTTCTAAGGATGTCATTTATTCTTTTGGTAGTTTTGGAAGGCAGAAGGGAAGGCCTAGATCAAAGCATTCTTCTAAGGCATTTCTTTACAGAGAGATGTAATGATCATTTCTGTAGAATGTCAGGATACTTAGTATAGATAATTTTGAACATAGATAAAAATATCAGAAGTTTACATTTTTTCAAATATGAAATTTGAGATCATTTTAGAAATAATAATGAACATCTTTAAAAAACAAAAAATTTAAAATGGTATATTAACATCAAATTTGAAATTATCCATTAGCTCACAACAAAAAGCAGTATCTTACAAGTAATGAAACATTCAAAAAGTGAAACATTATTTACAATATGTAGTATTTCTACTATCACAGTGTCTTGAAGTTTTGTTGTTTTTTAAGAATTGAGGGATGGTGTTGTTATAATTTCTTTTATCATACAGAATAAGAGTCATAAACTCAGTACCTGTCACAGAAATGTGCTTTAAAATGTCTCTAGGAGGAAGCCATCCAGACATAATTATCCTTTGGTATTATCCCATTTTTATGTTTCTGAAAGCTATTCATAAATTCAGAGTGGGGCAAAAGTAGGTTTACAGTTGTTTGTATGGAAAATAATAGCATAATTAACAAATAATAATACAAGAATAAACTCTGTGTTTCATGTAGTCACAACTGTTTACCTTTGCCCTATCCTGTATTTTTCAAATAATAATGTGAATATTACAGAACACTTTTATTGGCTGGTCAACTTAGAACTAAGAGGGATGTCAGTGGCCCAAATGTTTTCAGAAACAACAAGAAAATTTAAATACTTCCAACTCGTAGGTACCATTTTTTTAAGAATCCTTTTTTATAATTAAAACTGAAGACACCAGCAATATGAAAACCACTCCTTTTCTTGGCAGGACCAGGAGTTAATGTATGTGCATTTTCAGGCTTCTCAATTTGACAGGGGTCAATCAACATTTGATTTCAAAATTCCATCTTTCTTAGTGATGGCCTTAGAACTATTGAGAACTATAGAACTCAGTAGTTCTAAGGCTTATGTTCTTTTCCTGCCTGTGACGGTGTTGCTGTTTCTGTGCTCTTTGCCACATGCTGACTTGGGGAGCCGTGCCCCACAACTGTGGCACCTGACACCACCTCAGTGTACGTTCTGCATAGATAAGGCATGGCAGCCTTTTAACCTCGGCCTGCTGTGTACGCAGAGGATGACATCCCACCTGCACTGGGGAAACCAGACAAGCCATCGTGATGTGCTCATTCTTAATCACATTCTCTTTCTCCCAGAAACGTTCCAAGAAATGACAGGCCAACCTAAGAGTTTAGGTTATCAGCCGGAGAGACACGAGGCACAGGGCATCTCCACCGCAGATAAGGCTAAATTGTACTTTCAAACTTTGACTTATTTATTTATTGTTAGAGTTTTAATATGTAGGTCATATAAGGCTCTTGGTCCTTATTTTTTAAATTTTATTTTAAAGATGGACTTAGTTACTGTTTTTGTTTTTCATCAAAAAAAATTTTTTAAGCCAAAATGAGAGCCATCTCTACCTGCCTCCATACCATTCCATACAAATGATCGTGTTTAACATACTGGAGTAATTAATATTTTTGACTTTTCTATGGAGAAAACAGCTTGGAAGGACACAGCATTTTTACCATACTGTGTTATAATTAAGAGTGTGTTTCAATAGCATAATATGTATGTATGATACTCAGACTCATATACATAAATCTGTTTTATAAAAGTATCACTTTCTCTTAAATGCAATTGTGTTTTTTGTTTCCTGTGTTCTTACCATGAACCTACCAGCATTTATAACATTTTACACACCTTTGCTTAGCTCACTCACTTAGAAATTTTCAGGCTTCATTTTAGAAGTTTTTAAAAATAAAATTTATTCACCTAAATTTCACTAAAGGTGCTGCTGACTAATCTCCACATGTGCTATTTTCCACATGTATAGAAACATTTGAATGTACTAATAAAGTGTATGAGCTTTGTGGCCTGGCACCCTGGATTCACATCTCAGCTCTGCCACATACCAATAATTTTAGAATATATCATCCTCCTTGGAAGTCTGTCCTTGATTTTTATGACAGTTGATTGGTGTTCCTTCCCTCCCTTTGTCCACTTGATTTCAGGTTCTTCTTGTTTCCATCTTGAATATTTCTGTTCTCCCAGTTTCTATCTGAAGCTTTTTATTTTACTCTTTATATTCTCAGTAAGGATTTATAAAATCAGAGTTGCAGTAATAGCACCTTCTATCATTATTTTGAGTCCTTCACCCAGTGCCCAGCCATAGTGCTCAATAAATGTTTCTTCTTATTCTTATGATTATATTATATTACATACTATAACAATAACAAAATTATATTAAATAACAATAATGTATATTGTTTTTAAGTTTACTTTTATCATTTGGGGCACATTTTCTCATACATAAAATGTTACAAATAACTAAATACCAGTAAAATTTGCAAATGTTTAAGTAATTTAGAGATAACTGCTAGGTTTTAAGTAAGTGCAGATTCACAGAAAGGTATGAAGGTAGTATAGAGCTTCCTGTGTGCCTTCAGCCACCGTTCCTCTTGGCTGTGTCTTACGTAACTATAGTACCATGCCAAAGCCAGGAAGTAGATGTTGGTACAATATGTGCTCATAGTTCTATGTAATATTTATAGCTGTATTTTACTGCGAGGAAATGTAGTTCTGTAGAAATGGCTAAAAGGAAGTAAAAACAAAAATAGTAGTAATGTATTGTGGTTTATAGCATAGAACTCTTGACGCTCAACATAAAACAACCCTATAAAAATTGTGCAAAAATTTGATCTTATACTTCACCATAGGACAAATACAGATGGCACATAAGCAAATGACACGATGCTTAGTGTAATTATCCATTAGGTAAAAGCAAGTAAAGACACAGTGCAGTGCTGCTACATGACTATGGAACAGTTAAAGTCACTGTAACTACCTGAGAGTGCCACGTGGTGATGCCAGTGTGTGGCAGTAGGCACTCTCCTGCATTGCTGGTGGGAATGCACAGTGGTACAGCCATGTTCGAAACAGTCTGGCAGTTTCTGATTAGGTTAAACGTACCATTCACCATGCCATCCAGCAATCTCACTCCTAGAAATTTACCTAAGAACGATGACATTTATGTTCACACAAAAACCTATTAGTGCTATTTATAGTGTCTTTATTTATAATGACCAGAATCTGGAAACGACCCACTGTTTTTCAACTGTTGAATGAATGAACCAACCATGGTACATCCATGCAATGTATAAGGACAGAAACTAGATTAGTGCTGGGGACTGTGCCTGGGTGGAGTGGCTGACTACTGAGGGACACAAGGGAGTTTTTTTCTGTGCCCGTGGAACTGGTGTATATCTTGATTGTTGTAGAGGTTGCATGACTTCAGTTTTGGTCAAAATTGATAACAGTGTAAACATTGAAAGATGAATTTTACTATATGTCAATTACATTATAATTTTTAAATTAAGTATAAAACCATATTTTTAATGTTGCTAGATTGACTATGGATATAGCTAACAATACTAATGATAATTCAGTGGCATAGGAAAAAGGAAATGCGGTGAAGAAAAATAGGAGAAGTGAAAGGAAAGAATATAGATGACAATACAAAGGGAAATGTTTCATCATGTAGAGTCCATGACTGCCGTCTCCCCACAGTCACTGTTTACACTCCCTCTAGATGACATTGGACTTTTGTGGGTAGAATCTTCCCCCTTGGAAGCCTTTTTACATAGATCTCCCTTCATTCAGAAAGGATGAATTTTCATAGCTAAAATCCTGCTGCCAAAATCATTCCTAAGAAAGGTTTTAGTTTGTACTGCTTCATCATCATAATCATTATCTCACTGAGGATTAAATGAGATATTTGTTACATTAGCACATGGCTGGCACTGAATAGTGAAGTGATGATGTCAACTCTCAGTTAATAGATGAGAAATCAGAAGTTTGAAGTGGTTATGTTATATAGGTAATAATGGAAGAGCCGTGTAAAATCTGGCCTCCTGACCCAAATCCCATGCTCTTTGCTAATAGGCTATATTCACCTTTGAGTGAGACAGCTTCCTGGTCTTCTCAGAGACTGAAAACACTCTTAGGCAGAAGTTAACTGTTTCCAGTATTTGCCATGGAAATGATTATTTCAGTTTCAATATACTACCTGCTTTTTGTTTTGTTTTGTTTTGTTTTATTTCAGAGGACTTTAAATGAATGCAGTACTTTAAAATGAGTCTGTCTTAAGTCCTTGCGAGAAATAGGTTACAAGAGAAAGGGGGGGAAGTATTCTTAAATTAAGTTTTAAAATAATCTCGCAAAGTGTCATTAGCCTTGCAGGGCCTGTCAAACTCTAGTTCACTCTTACCTGGTGTCAGATCTGTTGGAAAGCTTTGACAAACAGTTGGTATAGCAGAGACAGCTGAAAGCCTCAGAGAGGTGCGTTGAGACACGTAAATCTATCATCTAAATAAACTCCGCTAGCGGCAGGTGTCTGAGCACTCTAACTCACGGTGATGTGGGCACATGCGTTTCGTTCACCAGAAACAGCATTTTAACATTGACAGCGTTTAAAAAGACACCTCTAGACAGAAATTTGCTGCTGTCTGAAGAACTGTAAACTCACCTTGCTTTCAAATGAAAAGACTGTAGTGCAGCTCAGTTCACAGAGAAAAGAAGGATGCCATTATTGGGTTTATTTCCTAACATTTGAATCTTTTACATATATAAGTAATTTTTTATAACCTGTTCTTGAAACTTGACCAAAACAAAAACTTTGGTTATAGAAAGTTATGCACAAAGGTTTAACCACTTTATTTTCATGCTTGGGGTCAAATATTGGTAAAGTCCACTTACCGCCCTTGTATTTTAAAAAATACAGATACTTTTGAAGCATTTCAGGTAGTGTATTAAATTTAGCATCAACATTTCATTTATCCACCCTTTGCAATTTTAATTATTTGAGAGTAACCCTGAAAGGCCAGATCATTATAGTTCATAGTTTTGCCCTGCCTCTGGTGGCTGCTGTATAAGGTGTTAGCGAGTGAGCCTAGCTGACTGCCCAGCATTGACATGTGGACACAACTTTTTTGCTTCTGTATATGAGAATATATGTTTTACATGGAAAGGTCTTTACTCTGTGGATTGACATGAATTTGGAAGTTTACAGAGGTCTCAGGATGTCCTTGAGAATGATGGCCTCCTTCCTTCGTATGTGTAAGGCAGTGAACAGAATCCCCTCTTTCTTGAGCAAAATAAGGGATGTGAACAAGTTTCTCCCCAAACAGATTCTGAAGGAAAGTGCACAAGCTGTGATGGTGGGGAGGATATGCAATGAGTAGTTGTCAGTCACGCAGTTCTGCATTTGAGTGTTTTGCCAGTGTCCCCCCAAACAGATCCCATATCTTAATACCTTTGTATGTCATAAATTAGTTATAATTACTTCCGTTTATGCCGAGTTTACAAAATGGCTTTGTAAAATATTCAACTGACATATTTAATCGGATTGACCTTGCTTATCAGTAAGGATAAGCTAGCTAGTAGAGGAGAGAGAGAGGTGGGGGCAGGGGGAGAGAGAGGGAGAGAGACCCTGTCTGTTGGACATTTTATTGAGTCATTTTGAAAGATTTTTAGTTGGGAGATAAATGTTGATTACAATGATTTGTCTTGGTAGTGTTCTTGAAACAAGAACCAACCCTCATGTGTTCAAACATGTGTGGCCCTAACATCTATTGCATGTATGTGCTACACGGTGCCATCACATGCGCCACCCTTGCCCTCAGCAGTTCTCTCTGTGTTGTGATTTCAGTCCCTGCTTTGCCACATCCTTTTGTAGGCACCCTCCTGTAATGAAACACAAGTAAAAACAACAATACCCTCCCCCCAACCCGCTCCAAGTTCTTGCTCTCATGATGTTTTATGCTAGGCATTATTTCAACCCATTTTTCTTTTAGTGGAAACTCAGATGATTGTAAGGAAATTAAGATAAATTAAATTCATTTAAGGTATACATACACGGGGTGCGGGGGGGGGGATGCGGAGCTGACGTTAAGTTGACCTGTGTCATGCTAAAACAATTCCTGTTTGCACAAAATTCATTAGTATCTGCCATTTGGACTGTTTCAACTTCTGATACATTGTACATTTCAGGGTAGACTTGGAATTTAGACACAGAACAGCAACAATGATGAAGGCTCACTGTGAAAACCAGTTCAGTAGGAATTGGAAAGTTGCATTGACACTTCTCCTGCCACCCCTCCAACCTTGTTTAAGGTGTTTTTCTCATCTTAAATGGGAGTAGTCAGCAGCATCTCTAGGGTGGGTACACAACAGCCTGAGCTCCTGCTTGAGTCAGTCCATGGATTTTTCCTAAGATGTGTCACCTGTGCTTTTCCCCTGGGACCTTAGGACATCGTGGTCAGATATTTTAAGTGTTGTTTGTTGACCTAATATGTGGCTAAAGCTACTTCTTTTACTGGTATACTTTCCCTATCCTTGAACCTCTTTCCTTTTGTAATTGTGTCTAACATATATCCTATTATAGCCTCAAAAATAGTGACTGGAATCAAATTCTTTCCAAGGTGTATGAGTTAATGATTTTGGAACATCCTGGGGTCTCCTCCTGTAGCATGGAGGCATTTAAATAGGAGCCTCAGAAATACAGCTGTTAGTCCTGCAGCACATCACAGGCCCATGAGGCTTGTTTCCTGGGGAATCCACTTTGTATCTCTCGGCCTGGATTCTGCCTTCCTGCTGCACATCAAAGCAACTCCACATATTTTGAGTTTTGGTGAATCTGTCACTCATTCATCAAAGTTCTGTCTGGGTGATAATTTTTGTTTTTGAAAACAGATGTGGAAACTGAGCTGACAGATGTTGAGAACGGACCTGTTGTTGAAGCTCATGTTGTTACACATGCTGTAGGAAGACAGGTCGTTAGCATTCAGAATGGAACACCTACAGTCTAGTGAATTAAAGATGCTGTTTGCATGTCTCTTGGATTAGTCTTTGTAGTTTGATTTACATTGCTCAGAAGGTAATTAAAAGTTGTCCCCGCCTCCACCTGATCCATGCTAAGATAAGTAAATATGAAGTAGGGTAGCTTATTATATTTTAGTGGTTAGCAAGATATATTAATATTTTTGTGTTAAATATTCCTTTTTTTTTTTCTGGTTGCTCTATACCAGGCATTGTTTAGGTAATCCTCCAACAACTCTTTCAGGTTGATATCTTTATTCCCATTTTATACCTGATAAAAGTGACACTAAGAAGAATTCAGTAATTTGAGCTCCAATAGCCACTAAGCAGAAGAACTCATTACTCTTACCTACTGTGCTCCCTGTAATACTTGTTTTTTTTTTAATTTTTAAAGATTTTATTTATTTATTTTTAGACAGAGGGGAATGGAGGGAGAAAGAGAGGGAGAGAAACATCAGTGTGTGGTTGCCTTTCATGTGCCCCCTACTGGGTACCTGGCCCACGACCCAGGCATGTGCCCTGACTGGGAATCCACCCCGTGACCCTTTGGTTGTCAGGCCAGTGCTCAATCCGCTGAGCCACACCATCCAGGGCTCCCTGCAGTACTTTTGAAGTGTGGTGGAGTCAAGCACAACTGGAGAAATGGAGGCTCTGTGACTGACAGGGATACCTTTAACCTGCTTCACAGCTGCTGAGTCTGGCGTCATAGTGCCCTGGGCTCCACAGTATGAGAACTTGACCCATCAAGGCAACACAACATGTGGTCCACATTTTCCCCCTTCCAGACCAGCCACCCTTTGCATTGCTTGTAAAAAACATTTGCACTCACTGTTCACTTCTGTATCTTGGTCAGATATTAACCTGAGCCACGGCAAGAAAGCACACAGCCACATTTTCACTCAGGTTCCTTGGCCAGCAGATACTTGCGCTCTGGGTTCAGAGACCTCTACATTCCACATGTGCCTTCAGTAAGATTAAAAGGGAGAGGAGGGAAAGTTCTTCAGTGTATCTATTTAATTATTCTAAGCACGTCATTAAGAATCCTTCATAAACCATGTTTTGATGAGAAAACAATTTAAGATAAATTATACAAACAAAATGTTCCCAATTAATTTTTTTAAAAGAACAGGGAAAAGACTCAAAAAGTCATATTTTGGTTGCCTCTGGATGACAAGATGTTAGGTAATTAAAAAGATACTTTTATATACACTGTTGTATAATTTTCAGTTTTTCTGCAAGAAGCTTTGCATTGCTTGTGAAATCAAAGTAAAAGTATAAAGTTGGGGAAAATGTTATTTAAACACGTTGGGTTTTTATATGACTTTTTCTCTAGTGATTTCAGTAGGAAGGATATGGGCCGAGCTTATAACACAGAGAGTATCCCTGCGTTTCCTCCCTTTGTCTTCAACACAAACACACTGAGTCATCTTTTCTTTTTTTGTTTTCATTTAATTCTAGACACATTTTTTTTTCTCAGTAATGTTCACAATTCCATATTTACCTTCTCCTTAACAGTCCTTTTCAATGTGGAAGTATCTCTTCCAATGTCTTTGGTAGTCATTTTCAGGAAATCCTTGCTTTGCTTGCTAGCTGTGACGAAGATCTGTATTTTTTAAATGATCTTCGTTATCATCTGTCATTTAAAAAGTATGTGCCTTAATTAAATTGAATATGAATTGCCTACACCCTTTTTCTAGAGGTTCCGTATTGAAAAAATAACTTAAATTCAAAATGTACTGAAATTTTAGTCTTATTATGTTGTTGATAGCCTAAATCAATTTATTCTTATCTGTCAAACATCATTTCCATGTGTGTTGGGGGTCTCCAAACCATGTCCAGGTTTGATGCTCCAATAGGGGACAAACAGGACTCAGCATATAGTTGTACTCATAGCTGTGATTTCAGTGAAAGGATACAAAGCAAAATCAGCAAAGGGAAAAGGCACACGGGGGCAGAGTCAGAGGAAACCAGGTGCAAGAGTCCAGAGTCCTTTCCCAGTGGGATCACACAGGACTCCTTCATCCCCCTGGGGACAAGTTGTGACCACGTGGGAATGTGGCCAACCAGAGATTGTTAGAAAATCAGCATGCACAGTTTTTACTCAGGCCTGGTCAGATAGGCACCCCAACCAAGCATGCACCAAAATGCTAGACTCCCCGAAGGGAAGCAGGTACTCAGCGTAAATCACATGGTACTGTACAAATAGTTTGGTCGTGGTGAGCCATTCTTAGCAGGGAATGGCGGGGGGGGGGGGGGGTGGCTTCCAAAATCCAGGTTCCCAGACACTTGTCAGGGGTCAGTCTTGTAAGCATTTCTTTCAAAGGATAGCCGTCTCAGGCCTTTCTACACAATGTGCAATAAAAACTAGAAATAACCATTTGCACCAACAGCAAAAATGAGTTTGCTGGAGTATAGAATGGCTCCACTATGTTCATTAACCTTTACACAGGTGACTTTGGACATCTTCCCTCTAGCTCAGTTTTCACCTCTGTAAAATGCACTAGAACTTTGCATTTCAGAATTCTGAGGGTCTGTGTGTTCTCTCATACTTTGTGCCAGTAATTCTCAAACTGGGGTCTGTGTACCTGAGGATTATGGGAAGACTGTCTTACTCTATTAATACTCTTTCTTCATATTGACCTGGATAAGGATGAACCTTGAAGTGGGCTGCTGGTTTTCCATTCCCACTACTGCTTTCTCTTTATAGAATAAATGTGTTATTCTCAGATAAATAAATATTCTGAGGGCAAATCTGGAGAGAGACAAGCAAAGATAGATTAGGTAATAAATACTGGAAAACAGCATGTTTTTTTGCCTAGGCCATACATTTATTGCCAAGATGGTGGCCCTTTTTACTAGCTGCTCACTAAAAGCAATGGTCTTCTCTTCTTTGGTCCACAGCTAGTCCACATCATCCAGCCTCCCTTACCGGTGGGAGCTCAGCCAAAGGTATTGCAGTAAAAGGTGACAGATATCCCTCTCAGGCTTGGCTCCTGCACACTCCCACGTGCCCTCATCCTTACTGTTGTCAGGGATGGAGTTGACCTACAGAGAGACCTCAGCACCAAATGCTGAGATGACAGTACTTTTGTCCCTGAATGACTGTGGGGGACTGCTGCGCCACTGAACTGTTTGCCCACCCAGTGCTGATATGTAAGCCAGGAATGGAATTCTCTTGTGTTCAAGCCATTGCATAGTTAGGGGCCTATATTTTACCCTAAATACACCCATGATTATCTCTTAGAATTAGAATTCAGAAATGTGGTGCTTGAAATGGGGATTCATATTAATATGTTTATTGTATTTTAAAAATAAATTCAGGCTTCTTCTGATAGCAAATATATCTGTTTGGGCACATTTGTTTGGTAGCAAGGACAGCCTCTGTCTATTACATTGTCTATTTGGCAGACATTTTACATAAATTGGGCTTAATCTCCAGTCTCAAAATTTGACCAAAAGAAATTTAAAGCACACCTGTAATTATATCCTGGAATTCTATGCTGGAAAGTAATATCCTTTACCCTTTTTAACTCTTGAATTACAAAAATTTACAAGGGTCAATTTAACATATGTAAAGAGAGATATAGTTTTCCAATACTCTTTTGGGGACTATGAAGCAAGAACTTTTGAAGAACACTAGTATATAAAAGAGGACTGCTAGTAAGTAGTTTAAATAAGTCTTAGTTGACCTGATCAGTACACAGGCAGTTAGTTTATTCACTTGTGTAAACGAGCTGAATGTTTGGGTCAAACCTAAAACAAACGACAGAGACTAACGCTACAGCTTGAACAACTTCTGCTGTTGTAAGTCTTCTAAATTACCTTCTTAAAATATGTGCAGATCTCATCAGGCAGGTGAATGGAAAGGCTGAATAACTGGTCTTCCTGTAAGAAAAGTGAATGTGTAGGGGGATTACTCTACTTAGTGCTGCCAGTAGACCTGAAATTTTATTGTTCCTTCTCCTTTCCTGAATCTCTTTTATGTGTGTGGAGACACTTAGATATGGGGTGGACCTTGGGACCTGGGCCAAGTGTTTGTGGGAAACAAATTGAAGAATAACTAGGGGACTAGAGTGCTAAGGGAGGGACTTAGTCTAACAGAATGCAGTTTCCTAAATTTATGATTTGGCAAGCCTGGTGCCCATAGGGTTTTAAATAACTTAAGGGAAACATTCCTTCCTGTGCCCCATACAGCATACAAAACTCACTGCAGTGAGGAACAGCAGAGGGAAGCCTGAGCATCTCTCCTCCATGTAGCTACATAAAAAATCAGAGGAAAACATCAGAGCTCACAGTTGGTACTCCCCCATTGACCAAAACTGTCTCCAGGAGTGTGTCCCCTGGCATTCATCCACTCTGACGATGTTGGCAACCATATGTGCCAGAATCACACCTAGCATTTCTTGTTGAAAAACACTGACCTCCCATTGAGTCCAGAGGCTGCAGGGTGATGGGGAAATCTGGGAGTAGAATAACTGCTCTGCATGGGGAGGTATGAAGACAGACCTCTTCATGATGGAAGGAGTCATTTGGGTTTTCACTGTCTGCAAAACAATAGTATAAAGCTCTGGAGGTGAGTTTGGAGGGGCAACAGTAGAAGACAGATGAGGTGCAGTAAGGAACAGCACATATGACCTCAGAAACTCAAGAGACGGAATGTACATCCTCAATTTCTTACACTGCTATAGAAATTGCTTAACAACAGGGTCCTTGGGAGCTAATTGCTGGCTGAAGGGACTTTTTGGGAAGGTATTTGGGTGGATGATGTTTAGACATCAGGTGCTTTCTACTTGGTCTGGTCTGTGTCCCTGTGAATGGCATCATGGTGACTCTGAGAATGGAGCCATCAAAGAAATACTACTGAGGCCATTTCTCCAGGGCTGAGACTGTGACCTGTTCATCCTTGCATCACTGGAGCGTCACCTGGGGTCTGAGCCCAAACTCAGGACAGGCTTAGATGATAAATGAATGGACCAGTTACAAGGTTTCCCTCCATCCTAGCCCACTAGCAGGCACAGAGGGACTCAGACTAATATTCCATTAGGAATATTAGAGGGACTCCACAAACCCTCACTGGATCTTCCAGAGCCTTTCCATTCCAGTCCTCTCTCAGGGTAATGATGGAAGGGATAGTGCTCCTCGTGTAGCTATTTGCAGAAGCGGTGCTCTGACTGCTGCTTGCCTGTGAGTCCCAGGGTGCCTACAGAGGGCTGCAGGCAGTCCTTTTCCTGTGAGAGTCTGCTTTGCTCCTGCACCCAGCATTGCCTGCTGACTTGACATTTCATCTCGAGACGACCAGATCTCACACTGCTTCAGAATTGTTTCCTTGAGGGCAGGAAGGTCTACAGGGAATAAAAAATGAAGTGGGCAATTTTGTCAAGCATTTGCAGTAGCAAAACAGAGAGCTGACAATAGGAACGTGTGTGTATTGTTCAACAGAATAAATGATCAAGTTGTATGCAGGAAAAGGAAATTGTCAGATTTAGGAGAAATGATAAAGTATAGCACCACATATTAAGGGCCTGTTCTTTATTTAATATTTATGGTCCTATCCATTGTTAGGGTTCAGTCCCAAGCAGGGATGAGACCTGCAATTCTCTATTGTCTATTTTTGTGAGGAAGTTTGTACAGTATTTAATTATTTATCAAATAAATAGAGTTCTCTCAGTTTACCAACCTGCATGTACTAAATATTTCATGAACATTTTCCCTCATTCTGAGTCAGTGTTTTGTGCATGTGTTTGTATGTGTGTATTTACATAAAACACACACACATGAGATACTCATGTTAGCATGTGGGGATGTATGCATTTGTGTATGTCATAGGAGAGAGGTTGATGATATTTGCTTTGACTATGTCTTAATTTTAGCTGAAGATCATCAGAAAGTCTAGATTAGCATTTCTGTGCAAAGGGCAGACCACCAGGAGGGATCTTGTCCCAGTTTTGCTCCTGGCTATGAAACTTTAGGCAAGAATTTAGTCTCTAAATGTATAATATCATTGCTACTTGTAAAACGAGATAATCATATCTACCTTCCAGAGACATAACGAATCATGAATTATTACGTGTAAAGTACCTAAGGCAAGAGGAAGTTAGTTCTTTATGAGACAAGGTGGTATAATTTAAAACGTAAAATTGTTGGACAGATTATGTTCTTTCCATATCATCCCATCTCTCAAACCAAAAACAGGAGAGGTCTTTCTACTGTACCTCTATGAGAATTTGGGTCCAAGTCTTCAAGGGTTTGTTTTTGTTTTTAAGTTGGGAGAAGATTGAATGAGTAAAAAGCATTATGTTATGTAAAGACAGGACTAAAAAGCTGTGGGGGATTATAGGAAAGAGTAGTCCATGGTATACAGTGGCAAAGAGTTACTCAAATTATCACCTTTATATCCATGTAATTAAGTGCCTAGAGAAGACCAGGCTCTTGAGTGACCAAGTATTTGCTGCCGTAGAACATTTTTGTGAAAATAAGGAGCTTAATGGAGTCTGTTGGTTGCTTCTAAAACACTGGGGGACTTAGGGAAAGAAAATAATGAACGTGGGGCTTTTAATTTAATGTGAGTAGTAATGACCTGTGCTGCTACTAAACTCAAGCTTTAGGAGCCACTGTGTGGTGCCGCCATCTCTGTTTTTCCATCTGTGAGAATTGTGTGGTTCTCTCAGCCTGGGCCCCCAATCAAAGAACACCTAGAGAAAAGTCACAATCAACATTAAAAATGAGCAAGAAACAAACATTTTATGGTGTTAGCCATTGGAAGTTTGGAGATTGTTAGGACTGGAGTGTGAAAGACGATTAATGTAAATTGTTATCATGTGCTTTTGGAAAATGACACATAGTGTCCTATGTTCATGGGTGTGTTCTTTAATAATTGTTCCAGGCATTGATTTTGTCCTCATGTAGGTATCCATGAACACTCATAAAGCTCTACCATAAATGGTACCCAGTGCCACTTTGTGTTTTTTCAACATTTCATATATTAGCCATGTGATCTTGGTGAGGTTCCTGGTCTGCTCTGTGCCTCAGTTTCTTCATGTGTAGAGTGGGAATATTACTATTACCTATCTTATGGTGTTCAAAGATTAAATGAATAATATGTGAAATACCCTCAAAGCAGTATCTAACATGTAAATATTATTAATCTATAAATATTTAATGAATACATATCATGTTTCCTGGTCCTGAGCAGTTCCTTGTAAAGGCTCATCAGGAAGAACTGTTAAGAACACACTGGTTCCAGTGTTCTTGGAACTCTAGGTCTAGGAAGAGAGATGTGTTAGAAAGTGATTATGAAGAGGCGTAGTGCCATGAAAATGGCCATCAGGGAGACTTACTTGATTTGGAGGTTCAGGAATGGATGGCCTTGAAGGCAGACATTTAAGAACTGAAAGATGAGTGGGAATGGCCAAGATAGAAGTAGAGTAGGGGTAGTCGTAAGTGATCCAGGTAAAGGGAGTGGTATATTCAAGGCCCAAGTGGCAGGAAGGAGCTAGGCACATCAGAGAGCTGAAAGAAGCCAGTGGAGACAGGAGCAGCAGAGGGGCCAGGGCCCAGTGGAGGAGGAAGGAGCCCTGGAGCAGTGCAGCAGGGGAGAGTGGTGGCTTCCGCGGGGCATCTCAGCCGTGGTGTGTGACCATGGGCAAACACCTTCTTTGGGCCTCCATTTCTTATTTCTAACATAAATGATCCTTTCAGTCCCAAAAATTCCTCTTCTAGAATTTTTCTTGCCCTTTCCTTTCCTCGTTTCAAAGAGCCAATGAAGTTGTGCCAAAAGTTATTTCTTATGAACTCCAACTGTTTAGAGAGAACTAAAGGAGGGTAAAAATAGGCTCATCCTGGTCTGATGCTTAACCTGACTTTTACACCGTGAAATACTGAGTCATGATGGCTGACCCTCAGCAGCTTGGGGTCCTCAGATGACATTTAATTTTGCTTGAGGACGGCACCATAGTGGTAGCTCCTGCTAGATGCAGAAAGGCAAGCGTTAGTGTTATGGTCCTGTACCCCTTTTCTGCTTGTAGGATTGTGGGCTTTTTAAAGGCTTTTTTTTTTTTTTTCCTGTTGTAGTATTTTTTTTGTCTCAGACTGCATGGTGAGATAATTTTAGCATTTATAGAAAATGGTGCTCCCCACTAGGCTTATATGTTAACCCCTCCTGAAGAGAATGGAGCATGCAGAGGAAGAACTTGGATTTTTTTTTTCTTTCGTTCATTATTTTTCATTTTAAAAAGCTATTCACCTCTAGTACATTTGAATCCAAGAGCAAGCAGGGAAGTTTCAGAACATTGGTACATATTTCTGTAGTTTAAAACTTCACTGGCCCTAATCGTGAATTTCTGAATTGGGCCATACAGAATTCTGTTGTGTGTCCTCCTAGGCACATTAATTGCTGCAACACCAGTATTAGAATAGTTATTATTCTGTTGAGTAAATATGCCTTCTGTCACATAGGGGAATAATTATCCACAGTTTGTGCTGTGCTTCTGAGTGAAATCTTTATAGGAAAGTGAGGCTGGGGGAGGGAGTCAGGAGAGTGCACTCTGGAGCAGGCTGGTCTAAGAGAGATGCCTACCCACCTTCTTAGTTCCGGTCCTTTCCTGCGCCGCCCCCCCGCCCCCCCCCCCCCCCCCCCCCACTGATCTTGGAAAGAAAATGCTGCACTGGGCACTGCCCCAGTCAGCCTTCTCTCCTATCTGAGATGCTGTCGGAGTGTTCTTTGCCTTGGACAATTCGGGAGCTGCCACCAGAAGATCCCTGGGATTGTGGACTACATGATCGTCTGGCAGGCACCTCCCCACCCCCTCCGCTGCATGCGCTTTGTAAGGACAGGGACAAGGAAAATTCATACTTTTCCCTAAAGTTGATCTGCCTGACAGCAGGCCTGCCATGCACAGGGCTTCCTGTCCTCCAACCCCTCACATTCTCCCACTGGACTCCCATTCATCTCTGGTTATACTAAGGTACCTGCTCTGTGTTGGAAGACCTCTGGCATGCTAAACAGAAGGATGATGCAAAATGCTGGTTTTAGTAAAGTTGAAAACAGGAAGGAATGTAATGACTCAGTAATAGCTATCTATTTGCAATACAGGTGGCTCCTTTTCTTTACTTTTGACAAAATTAAAGGAATACCTATCTATTCTGATTGTGAAGAATGGTAGCTGCTGTGTATTTTAAGCATTTAACTCTACAAGAGTTAAAAAATGAGAGATGTTGCAACAAAACTCCGGTCCTGTCTACGTATTAATGTGAATGCCTTTAAAAAAAAGAAAAATGTAATTAAAATGACAATTGTCTCTTTCTAGCAGTGTGATATATACCCATATTTACATAAACTGATTTTAAAAATATTTATCTGGTTAAGGGATACATTTCCAATGAACATTAACTTTAATAGTTACCACTATTGAAATATATATAGCTTTGATCAGCTGTACACCGAAAATGAGTATAATTATTATTCAAATTAGAAATTTTTTAACATAGACCCTTGATATAGGAAGTTTAAAAAAAATGAAACTTCAATCTAATATGCATATTTTTGTTATACAGAGGATTAGGGTAGAGTGGTCAATAAAAGAGTTTTAAGCATAAAGGTATCTCTAGATAATATTGTGTTGGGGAAGTGGAATAGAGGTAATATAAGTTTAAGGAGAATGAGGGATGCTATAAAAACTGTTAAAGAAGAGCTGTTCTTTTATGTTTTTAAATGGATTATGGAGTTCTCAAATCATGATGGTATTTAAAGATATGTGTTTTATTTCTAAATGTCAATATTTAATACATAAGAATTGTAACTTTCAAAATTATTTAAAGTTAAGATGAGAAATTTTAGGTGTTTCCTTAAAATTATGCAAGGGAGTACATAGATTTTCAAAATTCTATCTGCTTCTTGTTCTTGAAGGAGTCTGGTTTGGATTACCACAGTGATTTCCAAATCTGACTTGGGGAGTGTCTTTTAAAAATACAGATTTCTGGGTTGCCATTTAGATCTCTGAATCAGAAGTTCTACTTGGATGGGACCTTATTTTTAACATGATTTTCTGATTCCCTCTAACACTGGTGCAGCCCATCCCAGGACCAGGGTTTGGCCCCCTGTGTCTGCTTGCTTCTCCTTCCAGGCCTGAAGCTCCTGCTCTGTCCTCCTGGCAGGACTGCTGAGGTGGGAGGTGATAGACTGCTGTGCAAGTGGTGTAGTGGCAGATACTCGGGTGGGAAGGAATCACGAAGCCAAAGGTTCCTAGGGTGTCATTCGTGGAATGGGGACCTAGAACAAAGGCCATTTTGTTCATTGACTTTTAAGAGAGGTTCACATCTGCTCCTCAAGTGATCTTTGCCTAGGTCATCCTAAAATGTGGCATTTTTGAGCTCTCCTTTAAGAATTTTCAGTTCTGTATTGCGATTTATTAGACTTCATAATCAGGATTAATATTGGCCCAAGCTATACCTGGTACCAGTCAAAAAAACATCGATCTGAAGACAATTTGGTTTCCAAAACTTGAGTCCATCGAAAAATCAGAAGCAGTCAGTGATTTCTAGCCATCCTTCTGGATCTTTTGGTTATAAAAAAAATTGCCTCGGGATATTACATGTGGCTATTATTAAGAAGTATGAGTGAAATAGTCTGAAGTGTTTGACTTAATGGACTAAATTTGCTACACATTGCTAGAGGTGTGTTGTCTTTCTCTTCTTTCTTTTATGTGAGAAATTTGTTGCTGTTTCCAGTGTCTCAACAAGATAAATGAACTAATTTAAAATATTTTCCACGCCTCATCTGTCCACTCCACAAGCTGTCAGTGGGCTTGGATTGGGAGCTTGTGTGCCAGCAGTCCTCAGCCTGTGCTGATACTGTGAAAAAAGAGTATCGTTTCCATAGCAGCTTGGAATGCCTTTGCAAACGTGCGTTCACATTCTTGCAGGACTGGGAAAGAAAGTCGGTATTTGGTCGAGCTTTCTAAAGCATACTTGCTTGCCCTAAAGTCATGACGTATTTTTTTAACTGAAGAGGTGGTAGAAAATTTTCAAGACTTGATCAAGGGAAAAATATTTGACATGAGTTAAAAATCAACTCAGAAAGAAAGGAGAAAAATATTGGAGTTATTCAAATCTAGAATTGTAAGCACTAAAGTTGGAAAAAGTTAATATCTTTCTTTAAGATAATGCTTCTAATTTTGTTATATTTTGTGATTTGAATAATTTTTCTAAAAATCTTGGAATCTTCACAGGTTTTTTTTTTTCACAATCACTTGAATTTGTCATGTATTTCTCCATGTAGCACATTTAAAGAAAAAATTATATGGAGAGCATCATAGTGGCATACAACTTAAAGGCTTTCATCCTCTTTTACATCAGGATCAAGCTCTTCACAGCATTTACTTAGTGTAGAGAAGGCAGAGCCAAAGAAGTGATAAGTTGGAAAGCATTTTTACTGTTTCTGAGGTAGTACAGATGGTTTCCTTTTGGAATTTCTGAACTTTTTTCTACTTAATAATACATTTTAATGAGCCTTTGGGGGAAGTCACAACTTTACTACACTGCTTATCACTGCCGCCTGCTCACATGACGCAATACTCTTGTGAGGTATAATATTAAAATCATTTCTGCTTAAAGTGGACTTTGGCTTTTAGCCTAACACTGAGCAAATAACCTTTCCAGTTCAAGTTAAATGTTCCCTTAAGCTCCTTAAAACCAAATTTTCCTTGTTAAAAAAAGTTACTGAATATAATTCCCACAGGGTAAGGTATGGAAGCTATTTAAATTAGAATTAAGAAAAAACATTTCCACGATTGCTGTTTTGGTCCTTATTTTGCTATTGAGGGATAGTCCTTTGCTAGGTTTATAGTGAGAGGTCAGAATTCTCTCAGGGG
Source organism: Desmodus rotundus (assembly GCF_022682495.2). NCBI lineage: Eukaryota > Metazoa > Chordata > Mammalia > Chiroptera > Phyllostomidae > Desmodus > Desmodus rotundus. Next base: position 55,333,371 of record NC_071387.1, read on the forward strand.
AGTTTGATGTCCATCAGATTGGTTTGATTACTTAGCTTGAATTTAGCTTAAAGCAGAATGCAGGTGCCTGCCACCCATTGCCTGTGTGCCTTCATTAGGGAATCCTTGCAGAATCTCTCTCAAGGCCCCTCTTTGTTCTTAATTGTGACCCTGTTACTGTCCAGAACTCTAAAACATTCAGCTGTCTCATCATACAAGGTCAAGCTTTCTATGGTTTCCTCAGTAGGTCAGCCCCAAGGTAAATGAAAATTTGATAGCTGCACTAATAACCTCATCAGAGCTCTCTGTACGAACTTGACAAGTAGAGTCTTCTAAATAACAGAGACTTTAAAAATGACATTTACCTCTTCTAGGACTTCTAGGACCATTTTTGACAGTGGCATGTAGTATTTTTATTTTATTTGAAAACATCGTTTGGGGCTTTATAGAAAAAAAGGAATACTTATCTCCACAGCTTGTTATCAGCAGGGAGGATAGTCATTCTTGGGTGGATGGAAGGTTTATTGGTAGAAATATTTGTGGAACTATTTTGTGATAAAGGATTTCTTTGCATTTTTGCCTCTAGTCAAGTAGATTGCTTGTGGGTTCTTGCTAAGAAAAATAATCCTTCTGGTGCTGCTTTTAATTTAACCAAGTTTAAAATGTTTTCAGAAGAGTTAAGCTTCCTTTGCGTTAGTGTCTAGTATGGTCAAATGAAGGAATGGCTTTGGACAGGCCAGAATTTGTTTATTATGCACTATTTGGCATTCTCACAGAAGGTTCAGTACCATGGGCTGGTCAAAAATAGCACCATTTTCACTTGACTTTACAATGTGTGTCGTATCCCCTTCCCTGGACAGGTAGAACTTTCTGAGCATATTTTTAAAAAGATTTTATTTTATTGACTTTCAGAGAGAGGGGAAGAGAAAGGAGAGAGGGAGAGAAGCATCAATGTGTGGTTGCCTCTTGCGTGCCCCCTAGTGGAGACCTGGCTGCAATCCAGGCATGCGCCCTGGGATTTGAACTGGCAACTCTTTGGTTTGCAAATTGGCAATCAATCCACTGAGCTACACCAGGCAGAGATAAGCATTTTTTTTAAAACTGGTTGTAAGAGTTTATGTTTCCTATGATACACATTCAGTGTAGCCCAACTGTTTCTTTAAAAAAATAGGCACACACCACAATATCAACTCATTGTCACAACTTCTCACATATGACCACAGATAACTACACTTTACCTGAAAGGGGAAGAATTATTTGTACGTCATGTTCTTGTTCATTAGGTGAAAGTTGGCAAGATAAAAAAAAATAAATCCTGGTAGGACATAGGCTTTTTATGAGTAGGTAGGCAGAGTTGTGAAAAGACCACCATAAAGCCTGAAACCTGGGTGGGGAAAACCAAAATCGTTTACTGCTTGGGGCTTTGTTTTAAATCTGATCCTCTGCCGAGTTCATAAATGTTTCAAGTGAACCTGAACAGGTGACTCTTTCTTCCCCGGGGGCTCTAGGATGGTTTTCAATGGAAACTTCTAGTGTGTCACTTTCTTAGAAATGGCTTTAACCCAATTCAAGTCCAAAATGAGGTATGAATTTACTTGCAAGAAGTAGGAAAACCCTGTGTGACATTTGTCCAACTAAACACAAGTCTGGTAATAGAATAGAATAATTTCTTAATTTCACTGTATAGATGCTGTTTTTTAAAAGATTTATTTATTTTTAGAGAGAATGGGAAGGAAGGAGAAAGGGAGGGAGAAAAACATCAATGTGTGGTTGTCTCTTGCACTCCCTACTGGGGACCTGGCCCACAACCAAGGCATGTGCCCTGACTGGGAATTAGATGTTGTTTTTTAAAACTGGAGAGCATTATGCTAAGTGAAATAAGCCAGGCAGTGAGGGACAAATACCATATGATCTCACCTTTAACTGGAACATAATCAACAAAAGAAAAAAGCAAACAAAATGTAACCAGAGACATTGAAGTTAAGAACAATCTAACAATAGTCAGGGGGGAGTGGGGAGGGGAAAGTGGGGAGAGAGGTTTTCAGGAACTACTATAAAGGACACATGGACAAAAACAAGGGGGAGGGTGGAGGTGGGGGAGGGAGGTGGGTTCAGCTGGGGTGGGGAGAAAATGCAGACAACTGTAATTGAACAACAGTAAAAAATAATAATGAAATATTTAGACATAGCAATCAAAAAAGGAAAATCAATAAAATGCATCTAAATAAAAAACAAGGAAACCTGTCAAAAAAAAAAAGCAAACAAAACAAAAAAACCCTAAGAAACTTCTTAAAATCATTTAAAGAGTTTTCCCCCTAGAGGAAAGCAGAAATATGTGCTCCCTATACTTGAAGAAGAATCTGTGAGCCCAGATATCTTAGTGTCTTATATTTTGACGAGTGCTAGATAGAGACATGATTCCAGTATATAATTTTAAACATAGTTTACTAAACATGGTTAGGGCAGAAAAAAACGAAGAAACTATTTACTTCATGGTCCTGTGTGGAAATCCTGAATCTGTTAAGGAGATTCCCACCCCGCCTCCTTTATAAAAAACCTGAAAAACATACACTGATGATAAAGAGTTAAGCTGTGGTCATCACACTTGCCATTGAAGTGGGAAGCTGGGTTTGGAGAATGAACTTCCCGGCTAGTCAGCAGAAAAACAACCACATGGTGCTCAGTGAGGCTGAACAAGGGAACTTGGTACAGAATCGTTGGAGGTTTCTGATGCTTGTCCTGAGACAAGGCTCCAGCCACTGGCTCATCAGTGCTATCACACTGTCTTATGAAGATTTGTCCAAAAATCATACTCTTTTTGTCCCTCAGTACTACCCTCCCCTGATAACCAGTGGGATCTGTTTTTCTACTCCATTTTAATGTATATCTAAGCTCTTGTGCCTTTCACTTTGGCAAACTAAAAGGAACTGATGTATTAACACATTCTGCTATTTCTTTTTCTTCCTTCTTTTTTAAAAAAAGTAACAACTAAGTAAATGATCCCATTCACAATTGCTTCAAAAAGAATAAAATTCCTAGGTATAAATTTAACCAAGGATGTAGGAGATAGTAACAATGGCCATGTCTGTAAAGCCTTTTATGTTTAGAGAGCACTTCTGCATCCCCTATCCCGTTAATTCCCACAGTGACCTTGTCAAGTACAGCTGTGGAATCTGAGGTTCAGAGGCACATGAGAACTCGCCCAGGAGCCCTGCTTTTTAGTGGGAGAGCTGGAACTCCCTGTAGTCTCTGTCAGTGCCTCTACTCTGGCAAGTAGGGGCCAGGAGTTTGTGTCAGCCTATACCAAGCATTATGAGCTCTTAATTTTACCTTTACAACAAAAAATGTGGAGGACTTGCACTCTTCTTTCTGTTTCCTCATTTTGCATTAATCTTACCAGGGCCATTTGAAGAGGATTCCAAAGGATAATGTTTTTTCTTGATAATTTACCATTGAAAAGTACCACTTTGAACTCAATATTGTAGCACTGAAATATATATGTCTATATACACTTAGACAAAAATAGTTCATATTTTACTGCCCTGAAGCTTGATGGACTTCTGTTGCATGGAGCAGCTAAGGGGCTTCCTTTATAAATAGGGCATGCGCACAAGAGAAGTTAGGTGTGTGAATTTCAAGATCAACTGAATTATCTTCATCTTTTAAAAAAGTAATATGGATGATAGAAGACCACACTTGAGTTTCATGATTGCCAATGAGCCATAATATAAGCAGTAAATGTCTCTCAGAGTATGAACACATTCTTTCACACATCTGCTTGGGTAATTCACTGTTCTGTTTGCAAGGATCTCACAGAAATGGAATTTTTAAATATTGAGAAAATTTCCATCAAGAAATAGAGAATGAAAAGCTCATTATAAAAGCCATGCCAAGAATAAATCAGATGTGGCCTACCATGTGAAAAATATTTACTTTTAATAGAAAGGAACTTATAAAAGAAGTTAATGTTCTCACCCTTCAGCTGAAGAGTTAATTTACGCACTACTTGAATACCTGTTTGAAGGTGGTCAGTTTTTCGTGAGGTTGTAGATAATGTAATGTAGATAAGGAATTGTTATCTTCATGAAGAAAATCTGCATATTTGGAATTACTTTACTCTGTTGTTCCAGCTACACATTTTTATGAGCTGGTCATGGCTAGTTCTACAGGCAGGGAAACTGAGGGTAATACATTGTCTTTTTGATTCATTGTGGGAACAAATCTGTGATAGAGGAGAAAAAAGTAGTTCTAACTGTGCCATGGTTTATGCCCAACCTTTTATTATTATTGTAAAAACAATAAAACAACAACCTTAAGAAAAAGAAAAACTCACGATTCCACTAACTAAATGTGATGTTTTTCATTTCTTCTTACACCGTGAAGTCTCTCTTCACACATGTGCATAGTTGTAATCTCTGTGTTCATAGTGATTGCAGGCATTTTTAATCTGGGTTGGAGTTCTTAACTCTTTTGATTTGTGGACTCCTTTGGCAGTTTTTGGTATAGACCAGGGGTGTGAAACTCATTTTCACCGGTGGCCACATCAGCCTCATGGTTGCCATCAAAGGGCCAAATAATTTTAGGACGGTATAAATGTAAATACTCCTTAACTGTTAAGGAGTTGAAATTACATTTGGTCCTTTGAAGGCAACCGTGAGGCTGATGTGGCCCCTGGTGAATACAAGTTTGACACCCCTGGTATAGACTATGGATCTCTTTTCAGAAAAAAAAAAAGATCTTAAATATTTAAAATAAAATACACAGGGTTACAAAGGAAACAATAATATTGAAATGCACTTACTATTTTTAAAATTTGTGGCCCTGACTAGAGTAGCTCAGTGGATTGAGTGCTGGCCTACAAACCACAGGGTCGCTGATTAGATTCCCAGTCTAGGGCACTTGCCTGGGCTGTGGGCCATGTCCCAGTAGGGGGCATGTGGGAGGCAATCACACATTGATGTTTCTAGCCCTTTCTTTCTACCACTTTTCCCCTGTGTCTGAAAATAAAATAAATAAAATCTTTAAAAAATATATTTTTAAAAGTTGTGATATGGCAACTTTCTTTTCTATCAGTGCGTGTGGCAAATCCATAATTATATAATTTCTGAGTAATATTTATGAGCATAAATATTTTGAAACTGCCTGTGGCTCTGAATGTGAAAGGGAGGAGGGCCAGGGCGGTTGAGAAATATCACATCCAATGGTCCCTATTATCTGCATGGAGGAAGAGATTCAGTTGTCTGTAGAATGTGAGGAATTGGACTGGGGTTGAAGTGATAAGGTTTGGGGACATAGAGGGTAACTTAGGTTAGCTTTTGCTGTGTCTCAGTTAGTGTGTAAAACCTTTTATATAGGTCATTCCTTTTAACCCTGAGAACAGCTTAATGAAGGGGAGTTGCTGTTTTCATCTTTACTTGACCAGTGTGGCAACTAAGCTTAGAGAAATTACCCACAAATAGATCACTGAAACAATATTAACCACTTACCAGCCCTCAAAGGAAGTCTGCCTTAATAATCCAGAAGCAATGGCCTGATTCGTAAAAGAAGTGTGAGGCCACATTGGGGACAGCATTAGAATTCAGTCCCAAACCTTTGACCAGAGCCTGTTTTACCACCTTTGTCCACTCCTAAATTGGGAAAGATAAAAAGAATTTCTAAGTGACCCTACCACTCGAAATTGTAAATCACATATTTGTGTTGTCTAGAAGACAAATCCCCAAACTCAACTGTTCAGCGGTTTTTCTCCTGAAGCAACTATCTCAGACACCTGAACCGAGCAAGGCGGTGGTTAGGGGCTCTGGACTGGACAGTCTGTGTTCACACAGAGGACCATACCCTGAGCCGGCTGTTCTCAGGCCCACAGTTATCTCTACCAGAGAGGTTCTTCCTCTGCAAGGTCCCCTGGGACACACCTGCTCGTATAGCAGCAGTCTCCAACCTTTTCGTCACCAGGGACTGGTTTCTTGGAAGACAATCTTCCGTGGACTGGGATAGGAGGGTTAGGGGATTGGGGGATGGTTTTGGGATGATTCAAGCACATTACATTTAAGCTCACCTCTTGATGTGAGGCCAGTTCCTGAGAGGAACTGGGGCTTGGGAACCCCTACTTCATAGTTTTTCATCACTGCTTCCTCAGTTTTATTTGGAAACATGATGCCAGGGTATTTTAATTTAAGCATTTAATTTTCTCAGTGTGCTCTGATGCTGGCATAATTGAAAGGCAAGAGACAAAGAGGTTGGGGCAAGCCACAGACAGACCAATTCATGGGTGACAGTTGCTAATAAGCTTCAGGTGTATTCAGAGGCCTTGGGACACGTCTGGTGTTCAGATCAGAAAGCACACCCCAGCATAGCAGCTTGTGCACTTATCAAAGAAAAATTGTGAGGTCTCTTTATTTTTCCTTTTACTAACCATTCAAGTAAGTACCATTCACCAAGATAAGTAAATGCAGCAGGAATGTATGGAAATGTTCATTTAAACCATTAAAAATACTTGTGGAAAGTTGGATAAGAGGAGGTGGTTAAAATCTGACTTGGGGGATTCAGTTCCTTCCTTGCAGATTAGCAAACGGGAGGCGCACTTACTGTTTAGTCCCCAAACTCACCAATAAATACTGTTCAGTCTCCAACCTCACCAATAAAGACACTGAAAACAGGGATTTGAGAAACCATACACACCTCTCAAAAACTTTGAACAAAACAACACTGCAGCTTTCATGGGGTTGGATGTTTGCATTGTATCAAAATAAATGTTACTAAGGATGATTAGTCTTTATCTTTGATTTATTTTGTGTTTTTGGTCTTCAGGCTCGATGCTTTAGGCCTTCAGGCTTGATGCCAGAAATAAATAGAAATGTGTCCTAATACATGACTTGATAATGTTAATAGCAAATCATATGTGATATTTATAATAAATAAAGATTTTTTTGCCTGTCCTTGGAACAGTAGAAAGCTTATAAGCCAGCCTTCCTGAATTTTGTCAAAGAGGAAAATTGTATTTCTTTTAAAATTTAACACCGAGAATTAAATGATTAAAATATTACCATTTTTACATTAATTAATTTTAGAGAGATCTAAAAATAGAGTTTTTAAAAATATTTTATTGATGATGCTGTTATAGTAGTCCCAATTTTTTCCCCTATCCCCCTTCCACCTGGCGCTCCCATTCTCTCTGGCAATACCCCTCTTAGTTCATGTCCATGGGTTGTGCGTATAAGTTCTTTGTCTACTCCATTTCCTGTACTGTTCTTAACATCCCCCAGCTATTCTGTACCTACCAATTTGTACTTCTTAATCCCTGCACCTTTTCCTCCATTCTCCCTCTTCTTCCTACCAACTGATAACCCTCCAAATGATCTCCATATGTATGATTCTGTTTCTGTTCTGCTTGTTTGCTCAGTTTGTTTTTTAGATTCAATTGTTGATAGTTGTGAGTTCATTGCCATTTAATGTTCACAGTTTTGATCTTTTTCTTAAAGAAGTCCCTTTAACATTTCATATAATAATGAATTGGTGATGATGAACTCCTTTAGCTTTACCTTGTCTGTGAAGCATTTTATCTGCCCTTTGATTCTAAATGACAGCTTTGCTGGGTACAGCAGTCTTGGCCTTAGGTCCCTGCTTTTCATGACTTTGAATATTTCTTACCAGTACCTTTAGCCTACAAAGCTTCTTTTGAGAAATCAGCTGACAGTCTTATGGGAATTCCCCTGTAGGTAACTAACTGCTTTTCTCTTGCTGCTTTTAAGATTCTCTTTTTATCTTTAACCTTTGGCATTTTAATTATGATGTGTCTTGCTGTGGTCCTCTTTTGTGTCCATCTTGTTTGGGACTCTGTATTTTCTGGACTTACATGTCTATTACTTTCACCAAATTAGGGAAGGGTTTTTTTTCCCATTATTTTTTCAAATAAGTTTTCAATTTCTTGTTCTTCCTCTTCTTCTTCTGGTACCCCTATGATTTGAATGTTGGTACGTTTGAAGTTGTCCCAGAGGCTGCTTTACCTATCCTTGTTTTTGTTTTTTTAATTATTTTTTCTTCTCTCTGTTCTGATTGAATGTTGTTTTTCTTCCTTATGCTCCAAATTATTGATTTGATTCTTGGCTCCATCCGCTGCACTGTTGATTCCCTGTCATTTTTTCTTTATTTCATTTAGTGTAACCTTAATTTCTGCGTGGGTCTTTTTTATGCAGATAAGTACCCAATGAGTTCCTAGAGCATTCTGATAACCAGTCTTTTGATCTCTGCATCTGAAAGATTGCTTATTTCCATTTGGTTTAGTTCTTTTTCTGGAGTTTTGTTCTATTCTTTAATGTGGGCCATATTTCTTTGTGTCCTCATTTTGGAAGCCTCCTTGTGATTATTTCTATGTATTAGGTTGAACTGCTTCGACTCCCTGTCTTAATAGCATGGTCTGTTGTAGAAAAGCACACCCGTTAGTTGGATGGGACAGAGCCTTAGGTAATTGCCAGGGCAGGGCCATCCATATGAACAAGGTTGATGGAGTCTCAGATATGGCATCTCTACTCTGTGGCTCTGTGTGGAGCAGAACCCAGAAAAGGGACAATGGCCACTGCCTGGCCCCTGAGTTTTGTCCAGTGGGAAGTTGTCCCCAGCATTTGCCCTGATGCTAGGTACTTCTGCATTTCCCTGTGTGCCAGTGGTGCCCTGCTGCTCCTCCAGTGCTGGAGCCCAGAGGGAGTGAGTCTACATACGTCCTAAGTCCACTTTGGGCCCTTTGAGAGGAGATGGCTGAGAATCCTGCAGTTTCTTACACTGCCCCAACTGCCACTGGTTTTTACAGCCAGAAGTTATGGGGACTTATTTCCTGGCACTAGAACCCTGGGCTGGGTGGTCTGTTGTGGGGCTGTGAGGAATGAAGGATCCCTCCTGAGTTTTACCCACTACACATGGGTTTGGGTACCACCCATTCAGCGTCTCTGCCTCTCTGCTTCTCTGCGCCTCCTAACCATCTAGATGAATGTGACTTTTTTAATTCCTTGGTTGTCAGACTTCCATACAGCTCAGTTTTTGATAATTCTGGGCGACAGTTGTTTTGTAGTTTAGTTGTAATTTTTGCTGTGGTTGTGCAAGGAGGCAAGCTGTGCTTACCTATGCCTTCATGTTGAACAGAAGTAAAAACTAGAGTTTAGAAATCCTTCTAAGTTATAAGTAACTTCACAAATCTAAGTAGTTTTTATAGGGAAAGAGCACGCACGTCCGTGAATTTAGCAGGGCCTAGTTGTACCAAAAAGGACAGAGTGTCTTTTTTTAAAGTAAATAATTCAGTAGTTCTGAGTTCTATTTAAATGCTTTATTCAGGGAGAGTAAGAATTTTTGTTTGATCTCTTATAAACAGTAATTTCAAATAATGAAATTTCTTCTAGGAAACAGGTGCTCTTTAATACTAAGAAATAAAAACGCAAATGCAAAAGTGCTTAGGGAATATTTACTTTGTGGTTTAGACTTGCTCTCCCTGCCCATCAGCTGAAAGATGTTTAGTGACAATAAGTGCTCAAGATATTTGTTCTAAAGCTTGCTATGTGGCATAATTGTGTACCCCCTTCACCCTTTAAATTTGAAATAAAGTTGAAATAAATGATGGAACCCAAACCTGCTTAAATTTAGAGATGTGTAAGTGATTAATTTTTCTCAGCATCGATAACATTGCCTGTTCTGTGATTCAAGCAAATACTGCTATTAGTGAAATGCCTCTTTAACATGAGGTTGTGATGTTGCCTTTAATACTTTATTTACAAATGCTATTCTATTTTATGTCTGGGTTTTCTGACATTCCAGGTAAGAAGTGCAGATGGGTAGCTCTGGGGATGTGGGGTGAGGTGGGGTAGGGTTTAGGAAAGAAAGGCAGGAAGCTTTCTGGGGCTAGCCTGTTTTCCCCCACACCTTCCTTGCTCCTTCACTTGTGTTTGTTCCCGCCATGTTATTTTTGCCATTCCTGTGACTTGCCCTTGGGCCTGTGCTGAACTAGAATTCAGACTGGGATCTGACTTCCCAGTCCATGCTTCTAACTACTGTGAAACTGTCCACGTCCTAAGGAACAGGGTTATTTGGTCAGGGTACTCACCAGATAGGTACCTTAGATTGCAAGATGAGTAGAATTTGTCTAACGCCAAGGGAGTTAAAGATGGTCAAGCAAAGAGGTGCCTGACTCAACAGGCATTCTTAGCCAAAGGTCATTCTGATTTTCTGTGTGGGCTACTCCACAGAGTTGCTTGGTTGCATGAGGTTTAAACCTAATCCACTCAGAAAAATTTAATGAAAGTCCTCTTTTAATTTAATAGTAGTCCTGTTTTCCATCGAAAAATTATCTACCGCTGCTAATCCATCATTGTCCTTTCACCTTGGCAAATGAAAGTGAGATTTGTGTCAGGGTACTACTGTCCAAGATCTTCTGAGATATTGCCTTTCTAGCCTGTCATCCCTTATCTATGCTCACATTTCTTAACTCATTTTTGCCTATGGTTTTCCACCTGTGAGCTTTGTTACATTCATCTAGAATGTCCTTCCCCTTTCCTCATTCTACTGCACGTGCATTGGCTAGAACCTGCTAGTTCTTCAGGATGAGCTCAGGATCAGCCTGCTGTTGGTGACCTCCCTAGTTCTCCAAAGCCGTGCTGGGTAGCCTTTCCAAGCCATGTGGCGGACCCTATGTCCTTGCCGCTGAAGGCTCAGCCAGTGTGCAGCATGTCCCCAGCACTCTCCACGGCAGTGTCTGACTTGGTACAGGAGTGTTCCGTGTAGCCTCTGAACTAGAAGTAATTAATTAGAGGAAACTTTTGACTTTGGAGAAACCCCATTTCACTTTATTACAGGTTCTCAGTAGCCAGACTGATGGATCTGACCCAGCAGTACCTGGACTTGGTGGCTTGTGGCCCTCAGTTCTGAGGGTGCACAGGTAACCTCCCAGAGCTTTCCTGCCATGTGACCCAAGCCATTCAAATATAATCATATCTACTTCCTTGTTCTGCATTTCATGTACCTTAAGTGGCTGTCCTGAAGTTTATTCTCTTCCAGATGTTCTCAGTAGAATGGTAGAAGTGCTGGGGTCGAGGTAGGAAACTAACTCAGGCGCACATGCTGGCCTTACCTTTGTTCAGCTAGTCCAACCCTCTGTCCTTCCAAATCCAGTAGTGCTCTATCTAGCTTATCATAATTAGCACTGCAGTGCCTTTGTTACAGCTATTTTTGTATGCCAGATTAAGCTCCTTGAATACATGGATTGTGTGTTTATTTTTGTTTCTCCTTTAACATTTTGTATAATGTTTTTATATATAAAATATTTAATTAGTATTAAAATGGCTAAAGAATGAATTAACACATAACGAAACAAGCATTTCTGTAGTCAATGGCTATTTACTGAGCACCTACTATGTGCAGTCAGTGTCCTAGTGCTGGGACTAAGAGATTTTCCTGGAAAGAGTCCTCTTTTGTGATCTTCCCTATGGTGTCTCTGTTCATCCTGTATGAGAGGAAGTGTGATCGGGCTGTTGACATGGTATATTTCAAGAGTCATTTGTAAATTTGTCAGTTTCCATCTGAAGTGCTATGTAGCCTTTTCAGTGCTAGAATTGTTTTGTGATTCTTATTTAGCAGGTCTCAGGGCTGTTAATGACTCTCTAGCCTCGTTTTGAGTAAGTGTAGCCTTCTCTCCTACTCCTGCCATCTCTGCCCATTTCTCTAGCTCTACCTCTTAACCTAGCTGAGCTCATTCCTCCGCCCTTTCAACCTGCTACTTGACTTTTTCTTAGCTTCTCACCTTTTGCAGGGTGAACCTTACCAAACAAAAGCAATGAGATAAATGGCTTCTGATAAATATCATAAATAAGGATTTAATTTATCATACAACATCATGAGCCATTTATTTTAATGCTTTGAACTTGAAGTATAGAAATAACTTTTCTTGGGGGATATGTGGAGAGACAGAGGGCTTATCATATTATGAGCTGAGGCATACTTATTCAGAATTGAGCTTTACTGGTATCATTTCATGGCGTCTCCTAATTGGATGGTTGAGATCAGAACAATTCTGTGTGGCTAAAGTGGTGTGGGACTACATATTAATTGCTGCCTCTCACAAAAGCAGGCCAAACCCTGCAGGGTCTGTATACTTTGGATGTGGGTTTTCAATGTTCTCCTTTCAGTCTCTCTACTGCTTCTCTTTAGCTTGCTGGATAAACTGATTTTTCTTGTTATCAGTCTTCTTTATCTGCTTCTGAGCCAGCTGTTGCATTCTGCTTTCCTTTGGTAAAGTTCTTTGCATGTCTGTTTCCCCCTGTACTGGAAGCTCCTTGCTGTAGAACTCACATAGTATCATACCAGTGTCCCCTCAGCACTGACCAATATTGGCACATGAGTGATTGACTGAATAAATACCGATGTGCAGAAAAATAAATTTTCTGAGTTAAAAAAAAGATTCTGCTTTAAAACCTGTATTAAAGACTTGGAGCAAAATGAAACTTTCAGCCTCAATCCTCTGACTTGTCCAACATTGTTCCCTGTGTGAGTTGGGAATGTTAGCCCGCTGTGTAGTGCTTGGGGGAACAAGTGTCTGGAGAGCAAAAGGAAAAAGGAGTTCGCTAATATATCATTATCATTAGTTTATTTGTCTGATAAGGAAGCACTAATTAAAATAAAAAGCATTTGTGCCTGTTTTGGAATTCCCTGCCTATTTATGGAAGAAAAAAGAATCATAAAATTGGCAAAACAACAGTAAAATTATACCACAAATGATGTTAAAAGAAAAAAAGGGAAGGGGATGTGCTTTGAACCTCCAACTCCTTCACAGCTCATCATTTCTTGATGCCCTTTGCCAAGCTGTGTGCTCAAGGAATCTAATGATATACAAAGCCTCATTGCCAGATACTTCATTAATTCCTCAATCCATTAGGAGCCTTAATGGCCTATGCTACGGGAATGAGTATGGAAATCCAGTCCTCCAAGGAAGTACAGTGCTCTATAAATCATACGCGCCTGAGGATTCTCTCATTCCTTGACGCGAACAGATGAGAAACACTGTACTTCCTGAATTCCCTTGTAGTATAGTGGCTCTCAGAATAATGGACACCCTTAAACTCTCCAACCCAGTAGTTCTCAAAGTGTAGCCCTTGGATCAGCATCATCAGCATAACTGGGAACTTGTTAAAAATGCAAATTCAATGACCCCCCACCCCCATACAGAAACTCTGGGTGTGGGGCCAGCATTCTGTTTTAAGAAGGCCCCCCAGTCATTCCAAAGTGCTCTAATGTCCTTGTGGCATACTGTATAATGAGGGGTCTTTTTTCACGGTTGAGGATACAGATGAGAGGCCCATAACTTGACAAAATGTCTTGATTGGATTCAGTTTAATTCAGCAGACATTGACTGAGCAGCCGTTATGTCTCAGGCATGCTTTCCAGGAAACCATAAAGGTGAATGATTCTTTAAAGTTACTCTTAGTGTCATTGTGCCAGCATTTGCCTGGTATGCTGTGTTGGTCTCCCTGGACGCCGAGCCCTCCTGGACTTTGTGCTAAAGCACCCAGAATGATAGTTCTCTGGGCTGCCTCATTTGATTTCTCAAACCTCCTTAATAATTGCCATCTAGAAATTGGTTCCCCATCCCTTTTCACTGTCACCTCAGTAAACTAGGAAGAATGGCCCTGTCTTTCACAACCTTCCCTACTTTTAAACGCCCCGTAATCTTAACTGTTCACCAACTCTCTTCTATCCCCATCCTTCTAGAAATTGGTATCAACCTCTACACTCATCCATTTTTAGACTTAGGCAGCTGCTAAGAAGTTCTTTCCCACAGAAGACAGACTGTCCGAGCCTGACCTTGAGCTAAATAGAGTAGTTCTATTTAGAGGAAGATGCAGAATGAGTAACGAGTAAAAAAATACTCAAAATTTACCTTCCTCCTAATAGCCACTTTCCTAGCCATCCTTTACTCACCATTCTTTGTCTCCGCATTTCCATCGCATCTGTCAGCATAAGAAACATCCAAATCTATAGCGAATGTTAATGAGTTTATTTGAGCAAAACTGACGACAACTGCTGGGAAGCAAAATCTCAATGGATTGAGAAAGTGCCCTGGGGAATGGCAGTTTTGCAGTTTATTTTACATAGGTTACAATCAAAGGAGGTGGGAGAAAGCAAAGTGGGGAAGTCTCTGAGACTGGATAAAAAGTAAAATGAAGAGACAAATACTATTTTACATGGGTGGGTGTAGGATAATTACCACTTAATTTTTACAGCACATAGAGATGGTATTGAGGCAACAAGTTATGGTGGGAGATGGTGCTCTGAGGGGTCTGGAAAAAAGGGGTACTCTGACGTTCCAAAGGCATATTATCGTAGATGCAAACGGATAGTAGACAGGCTCACTTAAGGGAAAGATTGACCTTTTTCAAGGAAGATAGCAGCCTAGGACACGACTACCCACCATGACTCACCTTCAGTTGGGAGGTTTTAATTTCAGACCATCCTATGTGGTTACTTTTGGTCTCTGAGTTTGTAAGACCACCATGCAGGCTGCCCTTGAGCTTGTCATGTTTAATGTGGGGCCCCTTTTCCGTCCACACTTCCTTGGAGTTTCTTTTCCTACCAGACTATCCTTTATGTGCCTTGCTGCTAGAATGATCTTTATTAAATACTCATTTTATCATTTCACAGCTTACTAACTTTAAATATGTGCCCCTGGCCTATAGCAGGGGCCAATAAACTAAAGCCTCTGTTCGTTATAAATAAGGTTTTATTGGAACATAGCTATACCCATCATTTGTGGATTATCTGGCTTCTTTTACATGACCATGGCAGAACTGAGTAGTTGCAACTGGGATTGTATGGCACATAAGCATAAAATATGTATTTATTATCTGGTACTTTAAGAAAAAGTTTGCTAACCCTGGTGATATATTTGGTCTTAGTTCTACTAATTTACAGTGTGCTTTCTTTTTGCTTGCATTTGTTCTGTTTCTGTTTATTTATTTTTATGTCTTTGTTTGAATTTATTTTTCCTTATTCTGTTTTTGTTTTCCCATGATTAATTAGTATTTTCACCCTTTTTCCAGACAATTCAAGAATGCTTGAACATTTAAAACTTAATTTTTACTACTTCTTCCTTATATGCTATTATTATCATCTATTTAAATTCTATCCATATTTAAAATCCAAAAGACATTACCATTATTGCTTATAAAGTTGATATTCATTTAGATTTATCCATATACTTAGCATTTTGGTTGCTTTTTCACATCTAGATGCATATTTCTGATCCTTGAATGCTGAAAAAAATTTAAAAATCTTAATGTTTGCCTTCACATTTGAGTGATAATTAGGCTGGATATAGACCAAATATAATTTTCCTATAGAAGTTGAAAGACATTGTTTCAATGTCTTTTAGCATTCACAGTTGCAGGTTAGAAATCTGATGATAATCTGATTTTTCTCTTCTCTGGAAGATTTTGGGATTTTTTTCTTTTTCTTTGGAGGCCTAGGATGTGTCTAGGATATTTTTAGGTGATTTTAAAAAAATTAATCTTACATGTTAGGCCTTTTTCAGGTCTGAAAACTTTCTGTTATTTTCTCTTTCTGTTCCTCTAGAACAGCTTTTAGAAAGATAAGAGAACATCTGGATTGCTTCTGCATACTGTTTAACACTTGTATTCCATTTTTCTTCTTTTTGATATTTTCTTTTATGTTCTATACAATCTCTAGGCTCCATCTTCCAGTTTCTAATCTGATCTTCAGTGAGATCCATTCTAATATTCAGCACATCTTGATTTTTTAATAATAATATTTGTGAATTCTTAGAGGTGGTTATATAGTTGTTACTGGTTTTTTTAATTGATGGGACATATTTTAGAATCTCGCTCATAATCTATACTGTGCCTCTGTTAAACTCATCTTCTTTTTCCACTTACCTGACTCCTTAACTCAGATATTCTTCTGTTTGTTAATGATGGTACATTCCTTTCATGGCATTGGTTTTCCTCAAATGTTTGTGATTTTTAAAGCATCTGTTGGTACTTTAGTTACCCATCTTGGGTGTGCTTGTTCTTTCCTCAGCCCAGTGAGAACCCACTTGTCTTGTTGAATGATGTGTTGGACACCGGACTTGTATTCAGGTCAAATCAGATTATCCGATGTGCTGCTGATATTGGGGATGGGGGGCTGTGTGTGTGGGGGTGGTGTGTGTGGCTCAACCAGGTAGTTTGTCGTTTAGGTATTTGCTTTCACTCTTGGCAGTGGTCATGCCAGAATTGTCCCTGAGATGCCTACTGATAGTTTTTTGCTGGGGATCTGCTTCTTGGAGTTAGTCACATCCTTTTTTGTTAGTGCTATTATGGCTTCTTTCTTTTTCCTATATCTTTTTTTTAGTACCAACACAAATACTTATTTAGAATGAGAAAATAGTTATGACATAATATATATTAAAATGCTAAAAAAAACATAACTATCACAAGATTCTGAAAAGCAACCGTATTTGTATAAATTGCCTAATAGGCCTCTTCATTAATTCATTTATTTGGGGTTATTAAATTAGTGGTCTTAAAAGAATCTCCTTTAATAGTAGGACATGCTAAGAGATCTTTAATTAAAAATAAAGTTTGAGTCCTGGATGGTGTGGCTCAGTGGATTGAGCACCGACCTATGAACCAAAGGGTCACTGGTTCAATTCCCAGTCAGGGTACATGCCTGGGTTGCAGGCCAGGTCTCCAGTAGGGAGTGTGTGAGAAAGGCAAGCATACATTGATGTTTTTCTCCCTCTCTTCCTCCGTCCGTTCCCCTCACTAAAAATAAATAAATAAAATCTTAAAAAAAAGTTTGAGGTTGATATATGTGTCTATAAAGAGCATTTCATTTCTCCAGGTTACAAAGATGTTACCTTTGGTAGTTTCTGCCAGGTATACACGTCTAAGTCATAGCAGAGACCTCAGCTAGGGTTACCTCAGACATGACTAGCTATCAGAAGTGACCATTCATTCAGAAAGTGTCTTTTTCCTATATCTTTATTTAGAGTTTGGGGCTAAAGGGATGGTAGCCAGGGCTGAGTCAACTGTTTTGGTCCAGTCAGTTACATTTCCTTAAAGCCTTCTTCCCAATGTTGCCCCTTAGCATTAAAGCATTGCAACATTCTAGGTCCATACAGTATTCTGTCCTTACTTCTTTGACAGCACACTTCCACTGTAACATTTGTAAGAAGTGTCTTATTTGTCCTTCTCTTTGCCTTACTGAATTAAATTCTGTAGCCCAGACAAGTGTAGGTGTCAGCTTGCCATAGATGCCTCAGCCAGGATGGAGAACTGGTTTAGTAGCAAGTAAGTGAAAATGGGGTGTGGAAATACAGCAGGTCCTCCAATAAGATGTTATTTCGTTCAAAGTTGTTTCTTTGTAATGTTGACGAGATGCTGTAAGAACTTAAGTCTTGTTTATATCTATTAGCCTATGGTAAAATCTGTGTCATGCATCATTTCGCTTAGTTGCAGAACTGATCAGTAACATCAACTGAGGACTTCCTGTACTACATAGATGGTGCTGCTGGATCCAGAATGGCTTCCCCACTGGGTGTTGTGTAGTCTTCTGTCTCAGCAGAACCTACTGGATGTTTAAGTCAAATTTCTCAACCTTGTGAATGAACATCTTCCAAAGCATTGAGTGACAATAACCTATAGAGCAGCAATTGTCAATATTTTTCATTTCATGACATATATAAACTGATTTCTAAAATTCTGTGGCATGCCAAAAGATATATCATATTTTTTACCAAGCTGACAAAAAAATAGGTATAATTTTGATTCATTCACACCTGACAGTTATTTTTGGGTTAGCTGTTGTGATTTTTTTATTTGACATCTAAGGGAAAAGAGGTCATTGCCCCTGACTAAACAGTCAGGTACTGCATGTTTTCAAAGTTCTTGTGGCACACTGGTTGAAAATGGCTGGTCTATAGTTAGGTTGACTTTCTAAGGACACTGGTTCTATCCTTAAAAATGACCACCTCTGGTTTGCCTTGGAAAGGAGGGCACTTCCCTTACTAGATTCTGGGTATTGAATCATCTGGGCTTATGTGTATTCTTTCTGTTCCTTTCACCCTTTCTGGAGTGCCTCTGTTTAATGAGGAAGTTAATGGTGGAGAAGGCTGAGAGTTACTAATTCGTTAATTAGTTAAGTCATAGTACTCTTTCCCACTCTTAAAAAGTCCTATTTAATTAGGAAAATAGGAAACAAGTTCTCCTTTGATACATCTGTTAATATCTGAAGTTATTCAAACGCTGACCTCTATGAGTATGATTAGGCTCTTAAAAGATTGTCTGATGATGCCTGGGGCTCCTGATATGAGCTTTGCTATTGTATCTGTCATCACACTTCAGATGATGAGAATTTTCAAAAGGATGCCAACATACCAGGAATTACCACGAATGTATTGAAACTGATACTGACAAGATATCAAGATAAGATACTCAATAATGCTTTTATTCAGATTATAATGGGGTCTTGTTTTAGTTCTATGGTATGTTCTCTCTTTCTGTAATTACTTAATTGGCTAAGCCACATCCTTCCCACTCTCCCCCGAGACACTTAAAAATGCTTAACTGTACATTAAATTCAGATGTTCTTCTATAAGAAGATCAGATAAATGCCCAGGATGTAGGACACTTACGGGGACTAGTGAGAGATAATACTGCTCAGATGGACCATGAAGGACCTTTTATAAGCTTTCCTCTTCCATCTCATGCTGTTCCTTTTTTTGTAGAACATCTTGGAGATAAGGAGAAGCCTTTGAGGAACATTAAACAGGTGGTGACACAGTATTTATGTTATAAAGACATCACTCTGGCAGGTCTGGAGAAGATGAATTGAAAGGAAGTGAAATAAAAGACAGAGGTGCCAGTTAGGAGGCCATTACTATTCTGGGAAAGACACCATGGGCAGAAGCAGAGGCAGTGGCAGTTGGTATAGACAGGTTAGGGAGAGATCAGAGCAAGATTAAGGTACAGAATCTATAAGACTGAAGCAACTGATTAGATGTGAAGACAAAGAAGAGTTAGAAGTTAGGTGCACATTGATTCTTGCAGGCCTGTAATAAAATATTACAGCCCCAAAGTGCATTGAGTTAAGTACCTTTTTTTAATTATTATTTTCTTGGGGGGTCTTGGAGAGGAAAATATAGCTGTAAAAGAAGAGCAGGTGCACCAGCATTTGATCAGATTGCAGACCTTTTTTATCCTTAGGAATAAAAAGTTGATCTTTTTGATCATTCTGTGTCTTTCTGAACCTAACCTATGTTGTTCTACAACTATTTTTTCCCCTAACCCTCAAGTATTAGTTCACAAATCTTATATTTAGTGAAGCTGTTTTATTTTTCCCATCTCCCATAACAATTGTACTGATGATGTTTAGTGCTAATTGTATGCAATTTAATTTTCAGATTGTGGTAATCATTATTGCTGTTTTTATTTTCATTCTTTCTTCCTCAGGCATAGTCAGCTATAGATACTCAGCAAAATTATGCCCTTTGGGATGATTTTCAATTTTCTCACTTTGGGAGGCATATTTTTGTGTCAGTCATGAAGAGTTCAGATTTGGATTATTAAACACTTGAACCCCTAGTTTCCACATTGCACCATTTAACACTTTTATATTTTCTTGCAAATGGAAAACTTAGTCCATCTGTGTGCTATTTGGGTATTTTTGAAGACCTCATCTAATTTAGGCAAGTATGTGCCTGTCCTCCAAATCCATATTCTATCTCTTGTTGTACAGAAAGGCCCGCTATGCAGGAAGTAAAAGAGAAGTAGCTTCAGCGTTCATGGGTGCACCCTTGGGCCTTTTCCTCAGCTCTGGAGAACCTTTTCCTTGGGCCTGGAGAACCATGTGCAAAAGGGTGTGGTTTTTTAAACAAAAGAAGTATTTCAACATGTGATCTTAGCAGTGTGTTTTCTTGAAAGTATGTAGCTTATCTTGCCACAGCTACTCTCACTCCTTGGGCTCCTGGAGGGTTAGGACTTGTTGATGTAATGAGTTTTCTTCATCTGTAATAGCTGTTATTCTGGGAAGTGTGGGAATTGGTTTTGTTACAGAGTTTGAATTGATGCTTTTCTATGTTTTAATCCTCCAGAAATGCATCTTCTGTAGACACCGGGTTAAGAAGGTCTCTGGAGCCTGCATCCAGTGTTCCTATGGCCGCTGCCCGGCCTCATTCCACGTCACATGTGCTCATGCTGCTGGAGTGCTGATGGAGCCTGACGATTGGCCATACGTGGTGAACATCACGTGTTTTCGACATAAGGCCATCCCAAATGTGGTAAGGCCTGCTCTCCCTTCCCTGATTCTAAGACTGTGTGTGAATTTCCTCATAATGTTACCCATTGTTGACGTGTCTAGACTTGAGGTGTGGGTTTCTTGAGGGCAGGGATTACACAATGTTATTGACTTGTGTTTGCACAGGACGCATCAGTGTCTGGCACATGTCAGACACAATAAATATTTCTTGAGGTGAATGAGTGAATGAACAGGCATAATGATGTTGCCTGTTCTAGTTTTGGATTTGTATATGGCTGCTGAGTGTGGTTTTGCAGATTGTGCACTGCACGTAGCCAGGGTGATGGGGAGACTGTGTCTGGGAGGGAGTGATGTGCAAGCACCGCCTGAGATTATGCAGTGCTTAATGTACACAGATGTACACCATGGCCTTGGGCTTTATTTCATCCCTTCTAGAAGAAGCAAAGACAGCAACACAGTGAAGCAAGAGGGTGTGGTTGTTCAGCATCTTGAGATGGAATAAACTAGGGGAAGCGTGGAGGCCCTGAGAGGCGTGGGAGCAATGCAGAAAAGCAGAAATGTTGAAGAGAAGTAGAGATACCAGTTTTTTCTGCCTTGCTTGTGTCACTCAGGACCTATAAAAGAAGAGCGGTTCCCTATGTTTGGGAAAAGAGTGTTTGCAACCAAATAGCATGTGAACTTAACTGTAATTCAGTTTACCTGTCCTGGGTGAATGGAATCTTTCTTCTATTTTAACTGCTTAGAAATATTATGACAGTGTAGAGATGGTTGTTATGCTTTTGTTAGCTTTCCAATTCATGATAATTATTTCTGGCTGCCAGTGAGGAAACTAAAACATTGTATCGATGCTCAGCTTCACTCACTTGCTGCCCTTTGTTGTCCCTGGGAGGCTTGGCCACAGACTGTTTGCAGCCTAACATGCTTGTCCTCTGTCTCTAATAACCTCCTGTGAGTAGCTTGCCAAGTTGTCAGTGTGGGCTTGGGGGAGCCATGACCCATACACAACAAGTCTCCCAGCTTTTTAATGATTCCAGCAACTTCCATGGGTATCTTGAGAAATACTTGATGTTTGTGGGCTGGGACTCTGCAGTTGTGTGTGAATGTGAAAATGTACAAAATGACATCACTAACTGCCTCATCTGTCTTAAAGCTATTTTCCA
This sequence comes from Desmodus rotundus, assembly GCF_022682495.2. Classification (NCBI taxonomy): domain Eukaryota; kingdom Metazoa; phylum Chordata; class Mammalia; order Chiroptera; family Phyllostomidae; genus Desmodus; species Desmodus rotundus. The sequence goes on from NC_071387.1 coordinate 55,354,793, forward strand.
CATTTTTCCATTGTCCTAGGTCAAAGTCACATATTTATTTGTGCTTTCTTTTTAGTTCCTTGAGTTTATGGGCACTTGCTAAGAGTAGTATTATGTATTCAGCAGGAAATACACTTTAGCAATTTAAAAAAATGTTATAGTATTAACACATTGCATCACTATGGTGCTTTGTCATTTACAATGTTCAGTCAGGAGCATTACCTCACTAGTTGAGATGTGAATGAGGCCATGACCTCTGGAGTCAGAGTATTTGGTGTTCACACTTAGATCGTGCCAGTAGTAACACATGTGCAGCCTTGTGCAAGTTCGTGTGTCTGAGCTCCAGCTTCCTCCTACAAACAATGACGTGCCTATTTCACCATGTGTTCTTTGTCCATAGCACAGAGTAAGCCTCAGAAAATGAAAGCTGTAATACTGCTTTCTCTTTTTACGACTACTACTGCTGCTGGCTTTGGTGCTACAATCCTGTGTGAACTGGGACACATGAGTAATACTCCTGCTTAAAGGATAAGACACCTAAATTCACAGAAGGTTCAGGTCCTTGCCCACAAAGAATCAGTTAATGAGTGGCAGGTGCTGGAATGTAAATTGCTTTTCAGCCCATACTCTGCTACTTGTTGAATTCCAAATCTCCAACCTCGAATGGTGCTAGAGGTGTTCATCTGTGCTTGGGATCACACATCGCCATTTTAATATTCCTAAGCTCTGTGGTTACTAATGATTATATTGACGTTGCTATTGAAGAGATGCGGGTGTTTAATCAGGACCCCATTCCTTTTAAGTATGATGTGTGTGGTTCAGTTAGGTTTATGTTACTCATGTGTTTCATAAATGATGATGAAAGAGAAAATATTTGACTTTGAGGTGATTTAGAAGCTTCTCTATTCTTCCCTTTAAGCCTGGTGTAGTTTGTAAGGGTAAGGAAAACATCACATAATTTATAACATTTCATGTGGCAGTTTTTTCTTATGAGGGAAAAATTTTAATGTTTCTAAATTGCCTTTGCAAAGTTTTCTGGTGGGAAGCACTATGAGCATTTGATATTTGAAAATATATTCCCGTTAGCTTTACTTATCCAATATTCCTCCATTAGACTCCAAGTATGAGTTCCTCTCCAAAATGTTTGACAGCCAACCGGAGGGATAGACTCCAGCAATTCGGGTGAAGAGCATTGTGATTGCATTCAGTGTTCTTTCCTTTTCAAGCATAAAGAAGTTCAGATTCACTCAAGTATTTCTCTTTGTGTAAACTGTGAACGCTAGGGGATGTGCTCCCTCGAGTCAGAACTGTACTTTGTCCATGTTCTCACCCATACCTTGGTTCTTTGGGAGTTAGGAGCAATTGCCGAGTCACAGCAGTGAGCACAATAAACATCAAGCTAACTTGGCAGCCTAATCCCTTTTCCAGAATAGAGGGTGCTTATACAATTTAGGTGAAATGAAGTATAAAGCTACAGTTACTTCCACAGGATCTGCATTTTTACTCACTCTTGGTTTTTGTTTCCCTTATTTTTTGTTTCTCCCAATTTTTTACATTTTGCATCAAAAAGTACCATTTTTAAGGCAAACTCTACTCTTTCTTTAATGCCACAAATTATTTGAAATATATTAGCTTATTCAACATTATTGAGCTTTGGTATAAAATCATAATCATGCATAATGTTATAAAAATTTCATCTGATTTATTATCATGCATTCTTTCATCAACTAGTAAGCACATTCTGTAATTAAAAAGATATTGTTTGATAAAAAATAGGTAGTTTTCAAATTCTTAAAGGTAGAAAGGAGTATGTAACAGGAAGTGCACAACTAAACCCTGTTATTTTAATCTAAATTTTAGTGTATGTTTTTCAGTGTTTTTCACAAACATGGTTTTTGACTGGCATCTGCTGTCTTTCAAATGTAAGGCTTTATTTATATGTGCACGTGTGTATACACACATGTGTTTGTGCGGATAGTGTAGTACTTGACCACCCTTTGCATGACCGAGTGTGACCTATTTCCTGGCTCTATTTCTGAATGTTTGATTGAATTTATTCCTAACCCGTTAATCTGAATGCTGCACAGATGCTTGTAAGGAAAAGAAAGGAGAACACGATAGGCAGTAAATTGGTTTAGAAACTGGGAACCTTGAAAACATTTTCCTGCTCCAAACCAAACAACAAGCTACTCATAAACTAATAAACTTCTTGGAGAGTTCAGGCACCACAGGGTCCATCTCCTCACACCTGAGTAAACTAGACAGGTGTCCAATGGAAGGGATGCTGGATTACCAAGGGAAATGGAGATTAGGAAAACGGCATACACAGACTTTTTCCCAAGCAAATTATTTCAAAAAGCCTTCATATTAGTTTAGATCATTCCACATCTGCAGAATAGAAGCACCACAATCACTTGCACTTTACAACATAATTCATTGCGATGATCGTAGCCTGTTTTTTATCTTCATACTGTTGTCTCTTGCAAAAATGATATTTGAGGTATCAGTTGCCTTCATAGTTTCTAAGTTGTGGCTATTAACATGGACACAGACACCTATTCAAAACAGAGGAAAAACTTGTATAGAGAAAACACCTCAGTGTTCAGTCTTTTTCCTGATACTTTATTTTTTGTTCAACATGATTTTAACTAGATTATGTTTAACTAGATCATTGTTTTAACTAGATTAACTGGTCTTCTGACCTTTTATTTCCAGGAACTAGTACTTGGCTATCCATAGAAGCTATGTGCTATAAATTTGTTGAAAAAATTTTAATGCTAGGGAATGAGATTAGTGGGGAAGAAACAACTAATATTTATTGAGCATTTTTTATGTCAAATGTGTGTTGGATGTTTTACGTGTGCACTTTATTTCAAGGCAGTGTGGTGGGTGTGGATAGTGGACAGTAGCGGTTATATTGGCTTCTGTACTGGTACCTTGAACTCTGGAAGGTTCTCTTGTACAATATATTGTAATTCTGCCCCTCTATCCATCCTTCCTGTTGTAACCTGGCTCTCATCTTAATATTAGAACTTGAGTCCTTCTTCAGCACTTACTGACTTCTTTTTTCCAGCCTTTCCGTATTCAGGTCAGCTCCCAGGCAAGCCTCAGTACAACTCCTTCCCTCCCATCAGTATGCATGACTCAGGACAGGAGGGCACACCCACCCACACAGGACCTGGTTAACCTGTGCCCCTACAGACAGCAAACCTTTGAGTGGTAATGGGGCAGGATGCCTGTCATCACTAACTTCACAAAACCTTTCCTTGATATGCAGGAACCACTCTCACCTCACCGACATGGGAACAATGGGTGATCAAGGCCCTAAATTTTAAATCCTAGAATAGCAGTTCTTATCACAGGGGAAGATTGTATATCCTATTATGCTTTCATTAGCAGTTATTGAGGATATACATAATGACAAAAAATTAAGAAATCAATGATTTATGTGAATTCATTAATTATAAAGACTCTTCTGTGTTTCAGGTTTATTATGGTTTAAGAGACCCCAAACACTCACTCGTGCTGTAAATTCCCACTTAATTAGCCAAGGATTTAGAGAGGTAGCAGAAACGGGTTGATCACAAAGGGTGGAAGTGAATGCAACCTATCACAACAAAACTTTTCCCTGCACCCTGTTAATTTAATGAGTATATGCAGTTGCCTGTGTGTAGGGTCCTGCCAGACCTGAAACAGAAAATACATTTTTGCTGTGCCACAGGCTTTTATACTCAAGACTCATTCAGGAAAACATTATCCATTCTTTTCATTTAGTAAACTGTCCTAGTTCTTAAGCCAGAATCAATCAAGGTCAATAAGACCACATGCTCTATTAGGGGAAGAAAGTAGACTTATTTCCCAGATGGGTTCCTGAGAAATAGCTCCCTCCAGCTTTCTAGAATTCTAGAAAGCTTGTTTTACCAAAGTCTACCCCTGACTCTGGTTTATGGCTTTTAACCTAGTTGGTTTCCAATAAGCATTTGGGTTTGGAAACCAGAACTACCTTTCACCATAGGTGTGTATGTTGCATTTCACTGTATGGTGCCTCTTGGATACATGATGGGAGGTCATAGGATTATGTTTTTGTAATCAGGCAGTGTTTAGTTAATTTACAGCAGTAGGTAGGACTTTGCTTAACTATACTTTATATTATTTAACTTTTTTATGGGTACCAGTTGACTAATCTTGCTGCTCCTGTCATACTTACACTGTGTGGACTCAAAACTAGGCAGTCTGACTCAGAGCCAAGAGTCTTAGCTGCTGTAATCTCTTACCACAATAAGAGAGGTTAAATAATGAAGGCTGGTTGCAGAGCAGAAGGGACTGAGTAGACGCGGGAACACTAGTTAAGAGGCTATACTCTCATACAGGTGATAGATGAAGGGGAACTGGATTTCTACAGTGGCCATGTCAGGGGTGAGGGCAAGCACCTTGGTTCTAGAAACTTGTTGGGGGTGGGCTCACAGGCCTTAGTAACTAATCAGATGTGAAGGAAAGGGAGAGAGAGGGAATTCTCTAAAAAACAACCAGATAAATGAGAACTAATCACATGTAGGAGTTTTGTCTGCTCTCACTGTGGCCTTCTAATGCTAGTGAACTTACTTTGGCTTCAACAGGGTTGACACATCAAATGCAGCTATGGGTTGAATCCATCCTTTCTTGTTCCTTTTTAGTTTATCTCCTTTAGTTTGGAGCCTAATCCCATGGTTTGAATCTGTCCCCTTTTAGTTTCTCTTCCATCCTTTTAAGAAAGAGAATCAGATTTTAGCTAACACTCATATAAAAATGATAATGGATGGTGTCATTTCCACAAGCGCTCTTCCTGTCTCCCAGGTCCTGGCTTCTTTGTATTTTGCTCGCATTGGAATTGTTTTGGTGGTAGTTGTTATTCCTATAACAATTTGGATTTTGCTACCTTCCATTCTGTTCAGTGAAGTTTGTTATGACCAACTATAGTCTTCTCAGACTTGTGTTTATTTATCTGTTACTTGGATATGGTTTGTTTCTTCTACGTAAGTTATTTTCCAAATACCCTGTGAATTTGCATTGACATTGAGAAACAGAGAATTATGATCAAAGCAGAGTTCTAGGGTAAAAAATTCTTAGCAAGGATTTTTAAAAAATACAGTGACTCAGGCCTGAATCTGATCAATCTTCTTAAATTAAACATATATTTAAAAAGAGAGAAGAATTCCCTCACCCTTTCATCAATAAAAGTGTTTTGTTGCGATCTCAATCCATTTGTCCCAAATAATAAAATGTTAAGGCCTGGTTTGCCTGAGAGGCGAAACATTTTAGCACAGACATTTAACATTTACATTTGGAACCAGTCTTTCCCTTTCTCACTTTATCAGGTAATGCCAGTGAAGGCAGCATTTTTCTTAATTTTATTAAGATAAGTAAGTGTGTTCCATTTCAAACTTCTATACTCTAATACCTCTTGTTTTTCTTTCTTCTTTTTTTTTATCCTCACTTGAGGACTATTTTTTCATTGCTTTTTAGAGAGAGAGGAAGGGAGAAAAACATCGATTAATTGCCTCCCGTATGCACCGAGACCGAGATGGTATACACCCGGACTGGGGATTGAACCCACAATCTAGTTATGTGCTCTGACTGGGAATCAAGCCCTCACCAGTTTGTTTACTGGACAACACTCCAACCAACTGAGCCACACTGGCCAGGGCTCATTTTCATTTTTTTTCTTCTCCTGTAGCCATTTCCATAGGCAGGGCCGGTCAGTGAGCACAGGGCCTTTCGCTCCATGCTTTCTGTCAATAGAACACAGATTGAATGGATCCTCAACACATCCCTGTGACCTGGGTTTAGTTTCTTTGGGGGCCTCATTGTTCTTGCTTTTTTAGCTAGTGCACTTAGAGGGAGTCTCACTTCAGGCCGTCCTACCTTCTGCTGGGCCTGCTGTTTTTTCACAGGACCTGGCTATGCAGCATATAGGAAAAGTTCCATTGACACTGTCCCTCAAAGTTCCCCACAGTGACCTCACAGTCCCAAGCTAGAGGATCTTTGGCCTCCATTGAGCCATCTTTAGTCTCCCATTCTGTCCTTACACCTTTTCCAGATTTCTTTCAAAACCTGGCCTCTTGGTAAGAGTCTGTACCAGTTCCCTTGGGTACCAGGCCCATTTTTGATGCTAAAGTATTTCAAAGGGGTTTTGAATTTGTGGGAAGAGAAAGCAGATGTCTCCATTGCAGGTTCCAATTTAATCAGCCCAGGATACAGAAACGGATGAGAAGGTGAAGACTGCAGGCAGGGCAGAGGCTGAGTGCCACGGTGTGGCCCTTCCCCTGCCCGTTGTTCCCTGGTGGACTCTCCAGTTGTGACAGTGTCTGCACGGGGTGGGCAGTGGCTGGTACTGAATAAATGCTGTATTTTCGTATTATACTTTTGGCTCTATATTAGGGGTATACACCTCCATTCTGGAAAAATTTACTCTTAACCATCTGGGCATGTCCATTTAAGGAACTTTTGTAAGTAGTTGACTCTTAAATCAGACACAAGGTCAGCAAGGCCACATACCCATGTGGGAGCAGTGAACAGCCAGGTCCCAGGTGGCTCAGACCATATCTCTACCTTTAAATACAGCCTTTCACCAGACTCTGATTTCTTATCCTTTAATCTTGTTAGGCAAAAGGAAGTTATTTGAAATGTGTATTATATTATCTATGTTATGTTACATTACATTATATTATACCACATTATATTATATTACATTTATTATACTATATTACATGTAATAATATAAATGTGTAATATATTGTACAAAGTGTAAACTATTTTACCTAAACTTTTTATTCTGGCCTTATAAAACTTCAAATTAATCCTGATTTTTAAACAAAAATTTCAAGAAAAAATCTGCATCTTGGTGCAGGTGTAGGTGTTTGGTTTTTATCACAAGAGCAAACTCAGAATTCCCAAGAGAAACTTGGCAATAGTGTGTTTCCCTGTTGGCTGTATTATCCCCACCATGAAGTGCTTGTGGAACCGGAACCAGCCAGCAGACCTAGGGTTCCAGTGTGAGGGGCTAACTGTGGAAGGAATATTTACAAGGCATAGTTGGTGCTTGGCAACACAAGGACCACACATTCTGAGGGAAATCAAGTCTTCCACTCCAAGGACCACTTATCTGGTTACATTTTTTTTTTTTTGCATAAGTAAAGTGTATTTCCATGTAGAATGCTTGCTCACTTTTTTACAGCATTAATATTTCTCAGTTCCCAGGAAATTTTAAGCTTTTCAGCAAATTATACCCTTTTCTAAAAAAAATAATTAAGGCATGTGGTACTGTCTGATAGCTTGTTAGGAAAATTAAGTAGTGACACTAATCCCATATTTTAACATTGGTATTAGAATCAAGCACCATGAATACAATGAAAAATATAAATGAAAGGCATCAACAGACATACAACAGCAAAGGGTATTGGGAATTTGACATTCCAACATCTTGTAAAGCATAAGAAGCAGGATTTTTTATGCCTTCACATAGAAAATGGTAACTAGATGCCATAGTCATAATGAAATCCATAGATACAAAATGTAATGAAATATAGCTTTTTAAGGCTGTTAACTGGAAGCAATTGAAAGACAATTAAGTAAGTTCCAACCATGTCTATCTAAAAGGCCATTCTCTAGGTCAACATAATATGACCATACTCAACAAATGTATAAATAATGATGTATAAAACTCTGGATTAACTAGGAAGGCCTCCTGCGGCCTCTTGGCGGGAAGCCAGTCAGCCTGGGGGTACCCCAGCTTCTTTGTCCTGCCCACTCACAGAATATTGTTAGCCATCTTGGGCTCTGACACATTTCTCACATGCAGGTCAGTCCTTCTTTCCTTTTCTGGTAAAATGGGCATTTATTGCCCATTTGTTAGCTGAAGTTGGCTTATTTCCATTGTGAGGTATTATGCACCCTCTCTTGTCTTCTTGTCCTGCACTGGGCATAGTGGGTCAGTGAACTTAAAGAGAGTGGTATTCGAAGAAGCGTGAGAAATTCCTGTTTCTATGTTTTTCAATAAAGTGTTTTTAATTTTTCTTTCAGCCATTACTGGGTTAACCTAGCACTCCACTCTTGCTTGGGTAGGAGGCAGAGAGAAGTGAAACCCCCTTCTTTGTGGGCTTCAGATATCCTCCTGTGTTATTTTCCCCCATCTTGCTTTTCCCTCTTTGAGTACTAGACAGGCCTTTTAGCCAAGTTTTTTATCTTTCCCCACACATATCTGAGGAATTAGAAGAAAATGTAGAATTCATAAACTCTTGTATTCAACAACTTTTAATTGTACCTTAAAATCTGTTATCACATTTCTTTATCACGTATTTGGGGTAAAAATCAGTGTCCTTACTAGAGACTAAGAAGTGGCTTTTGCTGAAACTGTAGGGCTTACAGAGATGAACCTTGGTGATATTTGAGAGGACAGGAGGGCTACAGGCATCAAACCAGAAGTGGGTGATAGCTACAGAGTCTCTCGGTTCTTTTCCTTTGTTCCTTGTCTCCACAGGAACCCCATACACCTCCCTTTCAGGCATAGTGCTGGGCACATATATTCTTTTAATTAACACTAAATAGACTGACAGATGGAGATTAGCTTGGTCGATTAATAATGGACTCTAAAGACTTTGTGGCTGTATCCCCTTTAGTTAACATGATGAGCTAGCTAGGCAGAATCTGCACTACTCCTGCTGCTGTTGTGATGGGCAATAGAAAGCCTTTGGCTGACTTTTCTTCCACTATCACTTTGGCCATTGTCCTAAGATTTTGAAAGATACCTAGAAAGCTTGTGCTTGCCCAATCTCAATCTCTCTGTCTCTCATGCTCAGTAAAGTAGTATGTCTTTATAGAACCACAGATGGCCTGTTCCACCCTGATTTTCTCTCCTGTTCAAGGTGAGCATCCTCCTTCATTGGTAGCAGTAGATATGATAAATTAAAATAATAATTATAGGTAATATTTATATAGTACCTTTAGTGTACTGTACATTTTTATACATAGTACATTATCTCATTGGGGCCTCATAGTAACCTTATGTGGCAGTGTTATGATTGTATTCATTTTATAGATGATGAAATGACACTTCAAAGAAGTCCAACAATCATTAAAATTATAGAACATCCAGGTCATTGGAGCCAGAGCACATGGTCTTTCATTTAGATTGTGCTGTTTTGTCAGTTATTTTTCCAGCTTGAGAGTATGGCTTGGATTGGTTTACATGGTTTCCTTATTTACTCGGGCTTCCTTCTTGGTGGCACAGAAAAACTGTTAAACCTTTAATTACTCTGTTTTACTTTGGGCTTCCTTCCTTAAAAATTTTTGCATATATTTTATCCATTTTTATTCCATTCACAAACCGTAACTGAGATACAAAAATCATTATTGGCAAGAGTGCCATAGAGTAATACCCTATGCCCCTTGCTTCTATTGAAAATGTCTCATCCAAGATAATTAAACACAATCGTCGTATTATTTTATAATTGAACAAGTGTTTTTCTTCCTCATTTCCCCCAAATTGTAATTTCTTCCACATTTTTTCAAGATTGCTTTGAGTATTTTAGGGCTTTTGCATTTTCACATAAATTTCAGAATCAGTTTGTTAATTTCTATACATGCACATAACCCAGTATGAATTATTGAGATTTTGTTGAAGCTGTAGGTATCCCCAAATTTTACTGTTGCTACACAAGAAGCCTGACAAGTTCCTGAAATACAAAAAGCAAGTCGGAGCTTCTGGGGGCAGGCATCTAGGGGCTCACTTATTTTCTAACGACCAATGAACTTGAACGTGACTTAGGAATAGCTCACGTCAGTTTCCATCTTAGCAGTGGGATGCTGCCATGTCCCTCCAGCTCCTCCAGTCTAACTGATGTGAGCTTTCCTCTCTGCTTTTTATGCAGTCAGTTGTTTACTCTTCAGAATAGAAAGCAGAAGGTGCTTACCTGTTGAGAGCTTCTTACATTAACACAGTGAAGAGTCTAAAGATGGTCCTCCCATTCCAGTTCTCTTCACGTACCTCCAAACAAGACCACTTCCTCTGAGATGACCTCATGACTCAGATGGAAAAGAATTAGGTTTTTTTTCTCAGTATCTTGGGCAGTTTATTAGTTATGCTTCTACAGACGTTAAAGTGAATAAGACCTTAAATCTGCTGGGAAACTGCTTGCCACTATTTCCCACTGTATTATATGTTTGTACTTAAAAACCCATGAGAAATAGAAGTACACGTGAACAAACAGACATGTAGAAAATTAAATACTTGTGACATTTTTATGAGTCTGCATGTACATTTGTCTGTGAGAGCAATTATTTCTTCATGAAACCCTAGGGCTTTAGGTTTTTCTGGGTAATTTTATGAAGAAAGCTTTCACTATTACAGGGCAGGTTTAGATGAGTGACTTCTGCTACACTAGTTTGGTAAAAGAAGAAGAGTTTGTATTAATTTATTTACTCAAATCCCTCTAGGAATTTTTATAAGATGGATACTTGAAAAACTACAATAATAATATCTCACAGGTTATTAATTTGCACAAATTAGGGAGAAATAATAAAGTTGAAGAAGGTGAAGGGGTCATGGGATATAAATGGAAATGTGCTTTTTATTTTGTCTGTTTATTGGATAAGTTGCTTGGCTTTGCTTCTTTAGCTCTCCTGCCTTCCTTGCTCTGTGAGCCTCTGTATACACTGTTTTATTTGGATTTACACCCTTTAATAACATACAGATGGATAACCCAGTCATGAATTTTCCCTAGATGACACCTCTGCCCATGGCACATGTTGTCAGATGTTGGGTGACCCTCCTTCAAGATGTGAACACAGAGCAGCCTTGCCAGGTTTTGGATGAGAAAAGATCCGTCTTGCCAAAGTATAGGAATCTTCCTTCCTTCAACCACACAGGACTCTTGTCCTCTGAGCCCTCTCTTTAGAGGTCATATTTGAACTAATCGCTCTCTCTGCTCTGTCAGAAACTTACTGGGGAGGAATGATATTTGAGAATATAGTGCATATTCCATTCTCAGTATTTGTTAGATTCTTATGTCAGTTAGGTCACCCCAAAATTACCCATTTTAACTTCTATAAACTAACTTGTCACAGAGGTGTCTTCTTTGAGTTTCATTTCACTGTGTCCTTTTACAGACAGTACATACAAGTACCATTGTATAGGTAATACTGTGAATTTGATAAGGCTGTTGTTAAAAGGTTGACTGCAGTGACTCTAAGCAGTCCAGATGATAAAAATCTTTTTTATAAGTTGGTATCAAGAAAAATGTGTCTGGCGAGGGGTGAGAAAAGAAGTACAATTTCTTTCACTACACTGTGTTGGAAGTGAACAATCCTATCAGTTTTGAGTATAGGCAATGATGGCAATAGCAGTTTTGTGACTGCCCAGAGTAGTCACCATGTAACCATTGTCACTAGATACTAGTATTTAATACATTGTTACGGAAGCACAGGTGCATACCACAAATTATTTTTTCAATATTATTTCAATATAATTTGTTTCTTTGTAATCTTGTGTGTTTTATTTTATGCATTTACAAACATCAATCAGAGTAGGGGTTCACAGGCTCACAAAGTAACCAGAGGGGTTTTCGGCACCAGTCACTGTACTCTCAAATGGCCTTCCTGACGTGTGTGCATGTGGGCTTCCTAGCTCTTCCAGGCCTGGTTCAGATGTTCCCTGTGGTGAAGGCTTCTCTGGAGGGCCCCTACCTGCCCCTACCTGGGTGCTTTTAATATCTACAGCCGTGTCTGTTTCCCTTCTGTTTGTGAGCTATTTGAGAGAATGGATGCTCTCATTTTATTTTAATCCTTAGCTCCTAGCAATGTGCCTTGCTTGTAGTAAGTACTCAGTAACTGCTTATTTAAACGCCACTTTTTCATTCCATGTCCATCCTTGCATTGCTTTTCCTCTGTGCATTGTTTGCCAGTTGGTTCTTGGCTTTGTCTCAGAGTTTATTGCTGTAGAGTACTTGTCAAGTAAGGAGTGATGGTTTTTTTTCACCCTATGTTGTCAACACTGGCTTTAAATATTTTGGAGTCAGACTGTTAGGTCTTGGTGTGCCTTTAATGAACCAGTGCATGTTTTAGGGACATCTTTTTGTCCCTACTCAGGTTGTAATCATTGAGGATTAGCCATCTTTTGTCTGAAGTGTGGCAGTTTATTTCAGCACTGGTTAGAGTCTTTGGAAAGTCAGAGAGCTTTGTAATAAGGGCCTATTTAATTTTTAAGTCCACCCTGATTGAAGGCAACATGGTATCAGTAGAGAAAAGACCCTTTTACATCTAAACAGTCGGATTTCATTATTGGTGTTGCCCTTTAGAAGTGACTTAGTTTGATGGGAGGAACAGATAGAATAATGATTCTCAAAAAGACTTGATGAGGGTTTTTTTTTAATGAGTACAGCCCCAAACCTGAGAATAAAATCTATTCATTTGACTGAAACAGCAGGTCCTAGGAATGAGTAGTGATTATTAAGAACAAAATAAAAGTGTCCTTTTTTTTGTTACATCACATTTGGCCTAAATGTGAGATATAAGTTAGATGAAATTTTATAATTGAATTTGTGTATCATTCCACTTTATAAAGTGCTCATTTTCTCAAGTCCTTGTTATATCATAGTTACTGAACTGAAAGATAAATGTTGAAGATGGTCTTTTCTTATAAGTAATTTGGCTTCAGTTTTTTTGGCATCTTAGTTCAGTAGGTCTAACTGTGGATTGGTTGTTACTAGAATTAGAAACTTGCAAAGACTCTTGTATTTGTATTACATTTAATGTTTTCAACAATTAAAGAAGTACATAATGGAAAGTACAGAAAAACACATAAAGGATCAAAGAAATACAGTTCCATTGCCCAGAGTTATACATTGTTTACAGTTTAGTATATTTTTTCCTAATTTTATTTTATATATCATCTGTGTCTGTGTGTGTGTGTGTGTGTGTGTGTGTGTGTGTGTGAGACAAACCACCACAGCACTTAATGGCTTAAAACAATGACAGCTTTTTAGCTGATGATTCTCTTGGATATCATTTAGGCTGGACGTAACTGAGTGGTTCTTCTGTTCCAAGGCTGTTGCCTCATTCATCTGTGGTCAGTTGCAGAACAGTTTGCCTTCTCTTGGCTGGATTCTCTTACATGTCTTGGACCTCAGCTCTGGTCAATGTGGTCTCACATGCCAGCAGAGTAACTTTAGTTTGTTCACATGACAGAGTCTAGGGTCCCTGCAGAGACAGCAGAAGTGCACAAGCCTCTTAAACAAAAGGTCTTGAATTAGCACACTGTTACTTCTGCTGTATTCTTTTGGCCAAAGCAGGCTAAGTTGCAAGGCTAACTCAGGTTCAGAGGGTGGGAAAATAGGCTCCAGTTCTTGATGGAGGGACTGCAAAGTCAAATTGCAAAGGATGTGGAAACAGAGCAATGAAGATCGGTGGGTATTTTTGCAACTTACTGCAGTGTGTGTGCATGTCATGTGTGTGCATATCTGAAAACGGAGAGCATACGCAATTACTTCTGCATTTTTCATCACTAGATAGGCCCCAAATCCCAGTTGCTAATTCAATGCATTGACTTACTGGGGAGATTAAATGAATTTTTATACAAGAATTTTCTCAAACGGTATGTAGAACAGAGGAGGTAGTTACTCAATAAATCATAGTTTAAAAAGACAGAAAAAGAAAATATAAATTCTTTAGGCAACCGCTTGAATTATCAGCCTCTGCTGGTTGGTTTTATTTCTCCTCTGATTTCTTTCCATATTTATTCTCTGAGCTGATGATGCTGAGGCACTCATGATGGGACAACACCTGCTTCTGGGCCCCACCAGCCCCTCACCAGCTCTGAGACCTTGGAAAAGTCACTTGACTTTGTACCCCAGTTACTTCGTCTTTTTAATGAAAATAACTGTCTCACAAAGTCATTGGGAAAATTTTAATTATCAAGTATTTGGACTTGTGTTGGAAACTCTAGATGTGTTATTGTTTTTCAGGAACTTTTTGATGCTTTTGTGGAATTTGTAGAACATTATTTTAACATTTTTTTTCACATACCCAGCATCTCCAACAGGTTTTAGCCTTTCTTTAAAAGAAGTTGCATTCGAAACAACAACACTGTTCATTTCTGCTTAGTGCATGTTAAAGAAAATTTGACTTTCACAATCTTAGTCTGAACACTAATCTTCAAAATACCATAGCCATTTCTTTAATTTGATGGAGCCCCTTGCATAATGTCTGTCTTCTATGATCAGAAATGACATTCTTAACATCAATAGATTCTCAGGCTTTTCTGGCAGGAAATATTTTGAGGATATATAATCAGTTATGGTGTATGCTTATCAATAAATTTTTCTTGCAATAAATAAATCAGAAATCCTATCAAAATAGCATTATGAAAAAATTTGTTTTTCTTAGTATTTCTCATGAGATGGTCATGCTTGAAGCTTATGAAGATTTTTATTTAGATAAGGGCTGTATGTTTAATTTTGGGGCAGACCATCTTTCCAGTCAGTCAGTTTGCATAAATTTCATGTCCTAAGCAGGAAGAAAATGGTTTAGGTCTGGAGCCAACCTTTTCTCTGTCAAGTCTGTGTCACTTTTCTTTTCCCTGACTGGCTGTTCCATTTTTCGTACCCTGTGAATTTAACCATAAACCTTCTTTATTCCCTTCTCCCACCTATATACATGCCTCCCAACCCCAAGAAAGAGGAACAGCTTCCTAAAACTCCCTTTTGTTTTTCTTTGCCATTTTCTAAACTGAATCAAAGTCTCTATCATTTTGAAAATGTGTTTGTACCCATCCTCATAGTCTATTCATTCAGTTTTTTGTTTTACTTATTGATTCATTGTGCGTTCATTCATTATTCAGCAGCAGTGTTGTACACACCCTGCTAGATGCCATGGTTAAAAAGACAAATGTGTCTTGGCACTGACCATTGGCACTGTTCCATGGATTTACTCTGTCATAGTAAGTCCGTGAAAGTGACATTAGGCCTGACCTTTAAGTAAGTTATAAACAAAGGCTTTGGAAGCTTTGGCAGTGAGGGGAGGAGACCACATTATGCCTTCTTTCCTCAGGACCACAGCTATGAGTATGTGCTGTGACAAGAGTTAGAGTCAGGGGTGGATGAGGTAAAGAGCAGGACAGCGATGACTTGGGACTGGGTTGAGCCTTGTCATGCGAAATCAGGGTGCTGTGCAGTCAGACGTGATACTTACTAAGTATAGGAGGGTAGGGTGGTTTGTTAACTGGGTCTCTGGTAGTTCTTCATTTCCTAAAATGAAGTCACTTGACATTTGCTGAGAACCAACTGCCCATGAGTGTAGGTATTTTATATATCCTATTTTACAGCAGACCTTTCATGTAAGTATTATCCCTACTGCAGGTGAGCAAACTGAGGCTGATAAAGATTAATTAACATCCCCAAGATCACCTAGCCAGTAAGAAGCAGAGCTTAGAATTCAAATCCAAATCACCCTGTCTCCTTAAGATGGTAAATCCAATTTTAATAACATCCACAAAGGAATTAATATCATAGTGAAATGCAATATTTGTACTTGTAACCACTATAGGCCTCCTACTGTATCCTTTGGTAAAATGTTTACACACCTCACTATACCTAAGGGCACAGAAAATTTTCCTAACCAATATAGCTATCATTGGGGAATGATATCAAAGAGGAAAATATCCTTTTATTTTTGTTAGGCATGTGAGAAACCAGATGGCCAAGCTCACTCTGTAAGTAGCAGACCCGTAGGAACATGTTTATTGGGAGTTGTTCCTTGTCCAAATCATGAGCATCTCTGTCCTTCCTTCCTCACTATTCTAGGCCCTCATCTCCTACCTGGACCATTGCAGTAAGCTCCACCAGGCCCTTCTCCACCTGTAGCCATATAGACGTGGCTCATTTTTCTATTGCACCCAAACCTCTCAGTGGCTTTTTTAAGGTCACAGGATAATGTCCAGATTCCTTAGGATGGCATAAGACCTGTCCTTCCTATGTCCTCCCCTCACCTCCCACATAGCAACAGGACCTCTTGCAGTTCCTAGAACAGAACAGGCTGTTTCTGGCCTCTGGGCCTTTGCTCATGCCCATCACTCTGTGCTTCATTTCCCTCCACCCCTAATTCTGCCCATGGATACAAAGTCATGCCATAGATGGCATGTTGGAATATATCCCGTTAATCTTCTGTCATGTCACCTATAAGATGATGTCATGGCACATACTGTTGTGAGCCTGTACTAGAGAACAGGAATCAAGTTTTTGTGTTTTTTGTGTAATTGAGTTCCTAACACCAGGGAGTTCTTTTTGCCTACTGGCTAGACAAAAATGACTGTTGAAGGCATTAGTGAATTAATGACTTACTGGGCATGTGTTCTTTAGTTTCTAGAAGGAAAAGATCAAACATAGCACTTTATTTGTCCTCTATAAGGTGTTTTAGTAATTTTTGAAATTCAGGGGGAAAAAATACATAAGGCCTCTACTAGAACTAAGATTCTGAATGACAACACTATAACCCAGTAACATTTTAAGTTCCCCTGATGGAAAATGCTGGGATTTAGTGAATTCTGGCTTTTTGCATAGGTATAGGTGGTATGTCAGAATGATGTTATTAACTTGGGGACTGTGAGACTGTGCCTTCCAGAGCCCATTTATCAAAGGGCCTGGACCTTCCCAGGTGTTTGATTCAGTGCCTTTGTAGTGGGTCAGAGCTTGTGGCGTCCAGTGAATTAGATCAATGAACGAGACTTGGATTTGGAGAGTAAAGGGGACCCAGTGCTTGAGAGCAGACTTCTGCATAAGATGTTGACTACTGACTCTCGTCCGGCAGGAATGGGGTTGTAGGAGTTCCTGGAGGGAGAGCAGCAGCCTTATCCTGAAAAACACAAAATACAAAAAACCCAAAATGCAACAACTAACATTTCTGGAGTATATGCTGTGAGCCAGGAGCTCTGCCAAGCATTTTCGAAAGAAAGCCTAATCCCAAAGTCTTCTGCTTTCATAGAATGGTGCATAAACCCTGAGACCTAGCCATGCTGTTCCAGGAGGCTACGGACATGTGTGAAAAAGAGGTGTGGAAACAAACAAACAAACAAAAAAAGTGGAGTCTGCAACTCATGACTGTGTTCTTAAGGAAGCACTGTGGCCCGTAATGACTATCCAGTTGTTATCAGCATGATTTGATAATGGAACTTTATCCTTAAGGTTTCATTTAAAAATGAAATGATCTGTCTTTTGGATTACTTTTACATTTTATAGTTTAAAACTATTAGTTCAGCTCTCCTATAAGTCTTCACAAAGTAGCTGGGTATATTTGAAGATCGAACACATGAGTAAATGGGTCAGTGTTCTTGAAGCCAAGGTTCTCACTGAGAAACAAGGGATATACAAGTACAGATGGGGAAAGGTGAGAAAGAACCCTTTGGGGATGAATAGGGATTTCACTTAAGGCATCATGAACTTAAGATCTCTAACATATACACATATGTATGCATGTATCTGTGTGCATGTATGTGTAAGTGTGCATGCATCCGTATATTTCCTTGCTGTGTTTTTTCAAAGGGTCAAGAAGCAAAGATATCCCTGTAGTAATTACTAATAAGCATACCTAAGCACCTCCGTGTTCGTCTCTAACATCACCCTCTTCTAAAACAAACCACATCCTCCATAGAGATGCCAACATCTTGTTAGGTCAGGAAGTAAGAAAATTCTTTAAAAAAAGAAAAAGAAAGAAAAAGGTGTCCAAGAGCACAGGAAACAGTTTGAAGAGGGTTTGTTTATTGGCCAAATCTGGGATAATCTGAGCACCAAAATAATGAATTAAGTATGCATTAATTATAAATAGTTGTGGAGGAGGAATTACTAAGTTCATACTGATATTGGACGGACGGATGGATGGATGTGGGGAGAGTAGGCACCTCTTGCTTACGAAATGACAGATGCGAACTAGTAAATGCGGAGAGAGGGAGTGCTGGGTCAAGAAAAAGAAGCACAGCACCACCATCATAGTAAATGTTGGGTCAGACAAGACTCATCAACAGATGCTAAATCTAAGCAGAAGTGTGTAGGGAAAAGGATTTTTGAATGGTGTGAAAGTTTTTCCACAGATTGCTTATTAGTTGTAAAAGAAAAGAGGTGATTATAAAGTGGAAAAATTGGGCCATACTTTGACCAGGATCGAAATTCACAGCACCATTCAGAGGCAGACAAACATCGTATGCCTCTAGATGTGACATCCTGGGAACACAGAGTCACCTCTGTGGTGTTCTGGCCTGGAAGCTACAAGCTGGATCTAATCACGAGGAAACATCAGACAAATGCTCTATTCAAAAAGCAGGGGAGGGAGAATTGTATTTCAAAAGTACAATTTCACAATCATAAAAGACAAATACAGGCTCTGGAAATGTTTCAGATTCAAGGAAGCTAAAGAGATGTGGCATCTAAATGTAGTACCTGACCCTAGACTGGATCCTGTACTTGAGACTGGGGGACCCGAATGTGGGGGCGCCCTAAAGGTCATTATTGGCTCAATTGGCAAAATTGGAATATGCATTGTAGAAGATCATGTCAATGTTAAAAATACTAAAGTTAGTAACTGTAACTATTATATAACTATGGTTATGTAAAAGAAAATTGCTCTTAGAAAACACACACTGGAACCAAGATGGCGGCGTAGGTAGACACACTGCGCCTCCTTGCACAACCAGAACTGACAGAGAATCGAACAGCAAGGGGGACCAACACCAAGGAAATAGAAAATATCCAGACTGGTAGGAGAGGCAGAGACGGGCACCTGGGTGGAGAGGATTTGCGTGGCTGTGGCGGGAACGAGACTGGCGGAGTGTGGGACAAATGGCGCAGGCAGTCCGAGCACTAGCAGACCCTGTGACCCCACATTTGCACAGATAAACCCAGAGGGCTGGACTCAGAGTGGCGGAGAACGGGGCAGGCAGAGCAGCGGGTAGCACCCCGCGGCACCACATTCGCCCACAGATAAACTGGACAAACGGTGGGGAGCGAAGCAGACCGAGTAACCCAAGTCTCCAGCACGGGGGAAATAAAGCCTCAAACCTCTGATTGAAAACGCCCCTGGGGGTTGGGGCGGCAGCAGGAGAGACTCCCAGCCTCACAGGAGAGGTCGTTGGAGAGACCCACAGGGGCCTAGAGTGTGCACAGGCCCACTTACTCGGGAACCAGCACCAGAGTGGCCCAGTTTGATTGTGGGTATCGGAGTGAAAGATTGAAAGCCGGAGGAGAGTGAGGCAGGCGCCATTGCTCCCACTCGGCCCCTCCCCCACATACAGCGTCACAGCGTAGCAACCAGCGCAACCCCGCCCAGGTGAATACCTAAGGCTCCGCCCCTTAAAGTAACAGACGCTCCAAGAAAAAAAAAAAATGGCCCAAATGACAAAACACTTCAAAGCTCCAGAAAAAATACAACTAAGCGACGAAGAGATAGCTAACCTATCGGATGCACAGTTCAAAGCACTGGTTATCAATATGCTCACAGACTTGGTTGAATCTGTTCGAAAAACAGATGAAAAAATGAAGCCTATGCTAAGAGAAACAAAGGAAAATGTACAGGGAACCAATAGTGATGCGAAGGAAACTGGGACTCAAATCAATGGTGTGGACCAGAAGGAAGAAACAAACATCCAACCAGAAAAGAATGAAGAAACAAGAACTTGGAAAAATGAGGAGAGGCTTAGGAATCTCCAGGACACCTTGAAACGTTCCAACATCCAAATTATAGGGGTGCCAGAAGGAGAAGAGGAAGAACAAAAAATTGAAAACTTATTTGAACAAATAATGAAGGAGAACTTCCCCGATCTGGCAAAGGAAATAGACTTCCGGGAAGTCCATGAAGCTCAGAGATTCCCAAAGAAGCTGGACCCAAGGAGGAACACACCAAGGCACATCATAATTACATTACCCAAGATTAAACGCAAGGACCTACATCCGAGATTACTGTATCCAGCAAAGCTATCATTTAGAATGGAAGGGAAGATAAAGTGCTTCTCAGATAAGGTCAAGTTAAAGAAGCTCATCATCACCAAGCCCTTGTTATATGAAATATTAAAGGGAGTTACCTAAGAAAAAGAAGATCAAAAATAGGAACAGTAAAAATGACAGCAAACTCACAGTTATTAACGACCACACATAAAACAAAAATGAGAGCAAACTAGACAAACAACTAGAACATGAGGGTTGTCAATAAGGGAGTGGGAGGGGGAGAGGGGGGTAAAGGTACAGAGAATAAGTAGCATAGATGATAGGTGGAAAATAGACAGGGGGAGGGTAAGAATAGAATAGGAAATGTAGAAGCCAAAGAACTTTTAAGTATAATCCATGGACATGAACTATAGGGGGGGAATGTGGGAGGGAGGGGGGTGAGCAGGATGGAGTGGAGTGGGGGGGGAATGGGACAACTGTAATAGCATAATCAATAAATATATTAAAAAAAAAAAGAAAACACACACTGATGTATTTAGGAATAAAATCCCAGTAAGGCTCAAATGGTTGCTGGTGAGGGGCTTGTATGTATATTTATATTTATATTTATGTGTGTATATACACACCATTTATATATATACTTAAATATATAAAATAGAGACATAATATGCAAAAAAGCAAATGGTAAAATGTTAATGGCAATAGATAACAATAGCTGAATCTGGGTAAAAGGTAAAAGAGTATATGGCTGTTTTTGTATCATTCATATTCTTGCAACTTTTAACTCTGAAGGTATTCTCCAATAAAAAGTTAAAAAATTAAAAAAAAACCTATATATTACCAAGTCAATGATTGCTTTCTAAATAAATATTTCTTTTATTTTCTCTCCTTTCCTCTTTTCTTTCTCCTCATTCTTTTCTCTCTTCTTTTTCTGCTCATCTTTAGAAGTTCAAGGCTGGCGAGAAGGGCATCTCCGTGGGGCAGACCGTCATCACGAAACATCGGAACACTCGGTACTATAGCTGCAGAGTGATCGCCATAACATCACAAACCTTCTATGAGGTCATGTTTGAGGACGGCTCCTTTAGCAGAGACACATTCCCTGAGGATATTGTGGTAAGTTCCTAGGGTGCCTCTTGCCCAATTTACTTTTTGTATAACTAAAGCAGCTGAACCTTTCAGGAATCTCTTCTGGCTCTTGAAGTAACTCATTTCACTAACTATTTCATTCATGTGTGCTTGTTCCCACTGTGAAGAAATAGCATTTTCTCTTAGGTTCCTGAGCCTTCATCACTGTAAATAGCAGCTAAGTAAACTTAGACTCATCTTCCTGAATTCTTTTAATTAAGTGAGAAGTGTGTGTGGCCAGGAACATAAAATGCAAATTCATGTGTTCTTTTTTGTTACTGTTAGCATATTTGAATTCCTTTATTACTTCTTTTTCTTTATGCTTAACTGAAGAATATGGCTTTTATCATCTGACCTGACAGTGACATCTGTGATCTGATGGATGTTGCATATGGGAGGAACAAAAATCACACAGAAAAAAGGCTGTGACTTCTACTGAGTTTCTTAACTGTGGTCTGGAATGGAACATGTGTGTGTCCCTCATCTACCTGTCTGTCTCCTCCTTCCTCTGTCCCCTCAATGGACCCTTGGGAATTATTCAGAGGCACTAGTGAATGTGTCTCAGGAGCTTGTTTTTAACAGGATGTTTCAAAGAAGAACACTTTTCCACAGAAGTTTTCTGAAACCGAGATCAATCAAAGAACTGGGGTCAGGATTAGTCTAGTGGACATTGTATCATCCCTTAGCGTTTAAGGGAAATAACTCCTGCCTTGTTCTAGCTCTGTTGATGCGTTGCTCTTGGTACTTAGAAAGATGTTTCTTAATGACTCTTTTATAATAATAATTGTGTGTTATTGTGTGTTATAATAATTGTGTGTATGAGATTGCTCATAAATATTTCTAGAACTTTGGTCTCCTGGGGCCAAAAAAACATTGATTTAGTCAGCTTTATTATGCTTCTCTATGCTGTTAAGAGACACAAGTTTTTAAACAAAAATGACCTTGTTCAAAAGATTTTAAAGCAAATTAATTTAGGCAAATTAACCATCCCAGGACTTGATAATATACCAGTAGAGTGCATTGTGCTTCTTTGCAAAATTCTAACTAGAGCTTCACTTTGCTACATTGCCATTGCCATTCATAAACAGCAAGCTTTAGGTAGCATGCTTTCCTTGTTAGAATAGGTTGCCTCTTTAAGCGCTCAGTCCAAAGTCACTGAATACCTACCTGTGTGCCAAGCATCACACTGGGTGCTAGCAAAAACAATGAGAAAGAAGGTGTGATTCCTGCCCAGTCCACGGGGCAGGCAGGCTGGTAAATGGATGCTTTCTTTAAGTGATATCAATGCTGTGAATGAACCAGATGCAACTTACCACCTGTTGGGTCCAGAAGAATGAGTAAGGGAGTCCACAGGCTTGGTCAGGCCGACAGTGACATGTACCGCTTGCCAGCACTGCTTCCGGAACCCAATGTGCGTGAACTCATTTCTTCCTCACAACCATACCTGTTAGGCACTACTCTTTTTCACATTTGAGTTCTAATGAAATGGAATCACAAAGAGGTAAATAACTTTCCCAAGGCCACACATAGCTAATAAGTCTCAGAAAGAGTATTCAATTCCAGAGTCTGGCTTTAGAACATCAGTTCTCAAACCCTGGGAAGAAGGACCTTGAAAGCAGGAGGAGAATCGTTTTACAAGGCCACAAAAGGCCTGGAAATATACAGGAGACTAAGTCCCTTGGCTTTCACCAGCCTTGCCAAGGTACATAAGTATTTCAGAATCAACCGTCTTTTATGCATTTGGAGCCAGAAAAGGAGAGAAAGCTTGGGTGGGGAATGTGGTGAGGGTGTGATAAAAGACTTTGAACATTAATCCCCAAACCTGAGTAAACAGGACTTTGCCCATGCTAATAGTTAATGAATGCTAAATTCTCTTTCACTTCCAAAGCCTCCACACACCCAGCAGTTTTAAGCTTTCCTGGAACATCTTTAACTTGTACATTGGAAAATAGTGTCTGTGATGCTGGAAGTTGTTTGAAATTCCATAAGCCTTTCCACAAACCTTCTGTTCCTACTCTCTGTGAACCAAAACAAGTTTGGTTTTAAGTATGTGTGAGTGTTGTGAGAATACCGGCTCTAAAAGTTGTAAGATTGTTCAGAAGCACCACAGCATTGAGATCGACAAGAATGGAAAAGCAAAATTCTTTACAGCTTGATGTGCATTACTTAGGATATTTAGTAAAGGTTCGAGGGGCTGTATGCGCATGCATGTGTATGTGGTCATAGCCCTAGCCTTGGAGAGAAGGGCAGCATGTGCAGTGGCAGAAGGGCCATAGAATGAGGGGAAGCCTACGTGAATGGTAATATCTTCGGGGGAAAATATAGTCATCCGTGAGCCGGTCTTCTCTCTTTTATCCACTCCTTCCTATCTCTATAAAGGGGAGGCCATAAAAAACTGGAATTATCTTCTGGAGGGCCGGCCTCTTGTAGTACAGATTTCCCATGCTAGGTGAGTGTTCTAGGAACCCATCTGTATCAGTGTACCAGCTGGCATTGTTGTGAGATGCTGCATATGGCTTCATTAATTTTTTTTTGAAGACTCTTTCAACGCATTTGCCCATTTCATCATGGGTGATTTAGGAGCACACCTGCCTATGTGACTCTGAGTGTTCAGCAGTTTTTGATAAAAAATGGCATGACTCCTGTGCCCCATTCTCTCTGTTCACTGGATCTTGCCCCAGCCACTTTTTTTTGTTTCCCTGAATGAAAATGTCCTCAAAGGGAAAAGTTTTGCCTATGTGGAAGAGGTGAAACAAAAAATGAAAGAAGCACTAAAAGGCATCAAAATCGATGAGTTTAAAAACCGTTTTGAGCATTGGAAAAACATCTTGATAGGTGTATTTCATCAAATGGAGAGTACTTTGAAGGTGACTGAAGTTTAAACATGTAACTATAAATACACAATTTTTAATAAATAGACTCCCAAGTTTTTTGGGTCCCCCCTCATGTACTCTCCCCTACCCCATCCCTGACATTTTTGGTTACTTGTTTCAGGCCTCTTACACCAAGTAGAACTATTTCAATCATGTTGTGTTTTCCATACTTTCTAATAGCATCACCATTTGTTGGCTTTTGTGGTTTCTTGCTTTGTTAATCTTGGTGCTGAATTAGATGTCCCCATGACATGACATCTCTGGTGGCTCTATAGGGAAAGTTTTTTTTGTTATAATATTGTATCAGTCAGAATTCTCTAAGAAACAAACCGATAGGGTGTGTTTAAAGTATTTAATATAATCAATATATACATTGTGTGTGTGACTTATTGGCTCATATGCTTATGGAGACTGCGAAGTCCCAAGATGTATATTTGGAAAACCAGTGATGTTGTTCCAATCTGAGTCCGAAGGGCTGAGAACCAAGAAAGTTGATGGTGTAGTTCTGAGGGATGTCCAACCTGCGGACCACAGGCTACATGCAACTCAGGATGGCTATGAATGCGGCCCAACACAAAATTGTAAATTTACTTAAAACATTGTGTGATTTTTATATGATTACATGTTGCAATGTATTTATCATGTGGCCCAAGACAACTCTTCTTCTTTCAGTTGTGGCCCAGAGACACCAAAAGGCTGGACACCCCTTCAGAAGGCAGGCAGACTTGAGACCCAGGAAGAGTCCATATTGCATTAAGAGTCCAAAGGCAGGAAAAAACCAACCCCCTCAGGTCAAAGGCACTCAGGCAGGAAGAATTCCCTTTCCAGGGGAGGAGGATGTTACCCTTTTTGTTCTATTCAGGCCTTCGATTCATTGGATGAGCCCACTGACATTGGGGAGGGTAGTCTGCTTTACTCATTCTATCAGTTCAAATATTAAACTGATCTAAAACACTCCCACTAACTCACCCAGAATAATGTTTGACTAAAACATCATTCAGGTTGACACATAAATTTAACCATCACAAATATATTCTCCTGAGGCATTTAGAAGCCTCTTTACCTGGTTGGGGCCAGAAGCTCTGACTCTGTGGCAGAGTGTAATTTCCTTTTCCATAAAGCAGTGACCGCATTGTTATGGTTGGTTCGTAGCACTCTGTAGACTCAGCCCATTAGCCGTGGACTTTGTGCTGGTCATCGTCTGTCTCCCCACAAGGTGAAGTCATGGTATTTTAAGGCAAGCTTTTAAAAGTTAAAGGATTATCGAAGATTGATTGGGGCCTGTGTTACTCATTGCAGTTAATGAAAGCTACATGATTAAGTGCCTTTGACGTATTTCACCTAGACTTCAGTTTGAGATAAGGGAATTTGATGTTACATTTTAAGACATATTGGATGAGTATAATTAAGTATGTTATAAATATATTTACATGAAAATTATAATGATTCCCCTGTGTGATATAATGTACATATATTTGCATCGTCATTTTTGATATTCATCTATAAGAACTGTCTTCTGGGAGGTGGGGGCCCTGCTTGGTGCCCTAATGTTGAGTTTCATCAAGTAGTAAGAACAATGTAATCAGGTGTGTTTCTGTCTCAGTATCTTGCAGATCATGGCAGAATAATTATTTGGTGGAAACACTAAGTGCATTTCACATAACTCAGAGAAATCTTGTTTTCGTTAGATGATGTATCCATGACATCTGAAACTGCTGGTAGGAAGTGACTTTTTTCTTCTGTTTGAACACTCTGTGATCCACACAGTGTGCTTACCAGGTGTGAGTGCAGCTGGGGAGGTTCTTTCCTCAAATGCACTTGAAGTCAGTATTATGGCTATTGAAGAATGAGCTTCTCTAATCTGCAAGTACTTGCTAACTAGCACAATTTCTGTTTTTTAACTACAAAAATCAGATTTGGAATATGAAGTTTAATCATCCCAAACTATTTATCTATGGCATGAATATCTTCCCTTGTGAGGCCTAATGCTTTAGTAAAGAAAGTTACGTTTCCTTATTTATAGAATCACTGATTACAAATCACTTTATAAACCTGTAGAGGAGAACCTTTACTGCAAGCTGGCCTATCCATGTTTTAAAATGACTTTGTCAGGCATTAAAATGCCTATTTTAGGGTTATGTGACCAGAGAGAGTATTTGAAGCTGTAGGGAGAAACATTCTTTGGACTACCAGGAAATTTATATTCATACCTAGGTACTTTATTTCTGTGATAGCGAGAAAAATGTCCAAAAATTTTCCTCTCAACAATACACCTGCAGAATATGTGTATCAGTCCAGTTAAACTCAGCATGCAATCTGTAGCTTTCAAGGGCAGTAATAAATGATGTATTGCAACACGCCTCCACCTGTCAGTTTATGAAATTGCCGCACACTTCCTGATGAATTTTTTTGTCTCCTACTATTTTGATGGGAATGAAAGTACCCACCTGAGACAACTCAACGAGCACAGAGATTCCAGAGCCCACTTTTAACCTCTGCTAAACCTGGCATCCTGGAACATGTCCATGTTGACACTAGAGTGATTACTGCTTCCTTTTGTCCAAACTTAGAGCTTATTTCAAGGTAGGAGGTTTGGTCAACAGGATCTGGATAGTTCTAAGACGAGCACTTAACATTCACCAGTGGATGTGAGAAGAGAAACAGGACCATTTAGAAATTTGACAGCAAGAGTCCATCACTGAAATTTCCATGAGGACTTGCTACATTTTTCAGCCTCTGTTGAAATGTGAAAGAAGCATGAGAGCTATACTCTTCAGGGTTCTGGGGATATATTGTCATGACCTTTAGTTTTTCTGGGCTGTACGGTACAAACTGAAGTTCTTAGAGCTAATTTTTTTCTCAATTTTTTAAGCAAATTGCTTAAACTTTCGAGCCTCAGGTTTTTTCCCCACTAAGGAGGGAATATTTCCACCTTCTAGGATTATTGGAAGGACTAAATGAGGTAAATGCCTAACACATAGTAGGCTCAATATCATTTTTTTATGATATTAACTTTAGTCTGAGGAACTCTTTTTTCCTTTGTCCTCTCCATTTAGTTTATGCTGTGCTTTCTGTTCTGATGAAACTTGATTAGAAGATGTGTCCTCAGAACTTTGTTCCTACTTGTTAGATTAAACAGGCCTGTATGTGTGAGATTTCACTGTGTCAGCTTATTGTTTCCACTTGGCTAGTAGGTGTAGGGGTGACTCTGGATGTTCTGGAGGCAAAAGAAAATATCCAAGTGGGGCAGGGTTGAGAAACTAAGAAAAATGTTGTTCCCAGAAGCAGTCTATACTGTGGGATCCTGGGAAGCATTTTTAGATTCCTCTCAGCTTCTAGTTTTGAGGTACCCTGCATATTCAAGTCAGATGGAAGTCACGCCTCATCAAACACCATCTGTTATGTTGGCTCCAGATTAATGTCCCTAACTACTCTCCTTACCCCCTGAGCTCCCACCACAGTTTTTCTAGAATCAATGGAAATTTGCCAGATAAGGCTCCAGAGACTTTGTTGGTTGAACATTCTAGAGGTATGGCCCACATGGCATTTAACTGCTCAGGAGTGGTGCCCTAGCTTCTCTTTCTTGACTGAGGATGGACCTGAGAATCTGTAAGGTGAAGGGTTCACCAAATTCCCACGGATGCTTACTTCATCTTGCGAAGCCTTTTATACATGCCAAAGAATATTGATTATTACTTTGATTTTAATCAATATTCAATGTAAAATTTACTTTTCTAAGCCCTTAACTTCAGCTGACAAATTTTATTTTACTACTATATCTAAAATTTTTACACAAAAATAAGAACAGACTCATTTGTTCCTTTATTAATGTTTATAAAATATATAAATTTGACAGATCAAATACTAACATTTTACATTTAAGTAATCAAATTTCCCTGTACATCTTAACTATGATTACAGATTTAATATATACAATTCTTACAAATGTCACAATTTTCTAAGTACTTAATGTCCATAATTCTAATAAACCAGACATTAGTTCAGTTGTTCAAATTCTCCAAAGTATTTCAAACATCTTCAAAAAACAAATAACATAAAGCAGTGCAATATTTATAAAACATGATACTGTACCTTTATAAATATAATTTATATTGGATTGATTGTATTTAAACACAATGTAATTGATGGATATATAAATAGAAAGAATATATCCACCAAGGGGAATAGAATTGCTATCTTTACTAGGAGTTTACTAAGAAAAAATAATCAAAGAACCTCAGGGCCTTTCAGAGACATAGAGTCTGGTTGTATCTTTAAAAACTACACCCACAGTTGCTGGGCAGGGACTTCTAGCTAAGGTCAGATTTCATCTGATTCATCCATTCTCTAAACGTTGCATCCTTCATGAACTGTCTCAGGTGAGGCCCTGGGATTTTATTCTCTTTTGTGTAATTCTTGTTTGGGTTTTTGAATTGTGAATGAATTGTTGAAGCCCTTATGAATTGTTGAAGCCCTTATTTAAGTTGGATTCCCTTTCTTTTTTTATAAATTGTGTGTATCTTAATGACCCTGGTTCTATAGCTGTCTTCATTGACAATTTCCATTTAGCACTGGTGATCCTCTGAAGAAAAGTATGTCATTCCCCTGATGTCCCATGCAGGAGATCAACTAGTTGCCCTGAAGACACACTGTCAGTTATATTTTTCTTCAAATATATACCTTCCTCACTTGACAGTATTTCTCTTACTTCTGTAAGTATTTCTTTTGGTAATCACATCAAGGTGATTGGCTTAGGGAACTTTTCCCAGGAGAAAGGTTCCTAGTATATTCTTTTAAAGGAGATTCAAGGTATAGCATCTCATCTTCTATCTAAAAAATCAAAATAACAGTATTGAACCTGCAGGCAATGTTATTAATTTCCAGGACTTCATCGTTTCTTTTCAGTGCAAAGCTTAAATCCAAAGGTGATAGTCAACATGAACCAAATCTATCCTGTGTTTGGAAATATTCAGTGATGTTCTTTTTGGTTTATGTGTTCAACACTGCTAGGCACCGTAGGGGATTCAAAGATGTGTAAGCATAGGTGTAGAAGTAATCAAGGTTTTATAGAGGCAAAATAAAATACCGAAGTGGTTTGAAAGACTAAGAAAAATGTTGTCCCTGACCAGTGTGGCTCAGATGGTTGGATGTTGTTTCACATAGCAAAAGGTCACTGGTTTGATTCCCAGGCAGGAGAGAAAGAGTTCTCAGAAGTATTCTATGCCATGGGATCCTGGGAAGCTCCTGGGTTTTCAAGTCCAGTAGCCACAGAGACGTTCTATTACAGTGGCAGAGACCAGGTTGACCAAGAGACACCTCTTGTCAGTGGGGCCTCCTCAGCTTTGGGAATTCATGCCCCATCCCAGTCCATTTGTGTTATTTTGTTTATTACTGATATTTCTTACCTTAGCCCCCCACCAGGAGCTAAAAGATTAAAATCTAAAAGATTTTACAAGAAAAATATCCAGTGAAGGTTATTGAAAATAAGTTCACAGGTAAAGTAATTGTGATGGGGAGGAGTTGAGCTGGGTTCCTGACTTGTAAGGATCCTTTATATATTCTATATACAAGTCCTTTGTTGGATGTTTTGTAATTTTTCTCCTAGTTCAAGTAATACTTAATTTTCTGACTATAACAATGTTTATCGATTCACCAGTTGGTGGACATCAGGTTATTTCCTGTTTTGGGCTATTGCGAGTAATGCTGCTATGCAAATTTGCTTTGAAGCCTTTGTGTGGACATGTGTTTTCATTTCTCTGGGATAAATATCTAGAGTGAGATTACTGAGTTGTATGTTAGATGATGTTTAGTTTTATTAGAATCTGCCATACTCTTCAAAAGTTGCTTTACCATTTTTTATTCCCACCAGTAATATGTGAGGTTTTAGTTATTCTACATCCTCGCCAACACCTGATATTGTCAGTCTTTTGGATAATACCATTCTGGTGGGTGTGTAGTCATATCTCAGTGTGATTTTAATTTTTATTTTGCTGATAATTAATGGTTTTGAGTACCTTTTCACATGTTTATTAGCCATTCTTACATCATCTTTGTTGAAAAGCCTACTAAAATATTTCACTGATTTTTTAAAAAAGATTTTATGTATTTATTTTTAGAGAGAGGGGAAGGGAGGGAGAGAGGGAGAGAAACATCAATATGTGAGATATGTGAGCGATATATATCAATTGGTTGCCTCTCACATACCACCAACTGGGGACCTACCTGGCCTGCAACCCAGGCATGTGCCCTGACTGGGATCAAACCAGTGACTTTGGTTCTCAGGTTGGCACTCAATTCACTGAGCCACACCAGCCAGGGCTATTTCACTGATTTTTTAATTGTGTTGCAAGAATTTGTTTTATATTCTGTATTTGAATCCTTTTTAAAGATATGATTTATGTTTTCTTCTAGTTTGTATCTTGTTTTCACTTTCTTAATAGTGTCTGACAAGCAAAAGTTGTAAATTTTGATGAAGCCCAGTTTATCAATAGCTCCTTTATGAATCATGTTTTTAGTTTATTACTTAAGAAATCTTTGCCTAACTCAAAATCACAAAGATTTTCTCTTATGTTCTCTTTTAGAGTTTTATAGTTTTAGGTGTTACATTTAGAACTGTGATCCATTTTGAGTTAATATATGTATGTCGTGTGAGGCGCCATAGGGGTGAAATCCATACAACATAATTTAATGAGTTGTGATAAGGATTAAATGAGAAAAGATTTATAATAATCATAGTGCAGCTCCTTACACATAGTAGGTACTCAAAAAAATGTGGTTCCTTTCTGCTCTTTGACTTGCCTTATCCTTCTCAAAATTGCACAATGGAAGGGGAAAATCTATTTTAATTATTTCTTTTAGTATTCTGAACTTCAAGAGAGCCTTTTGGACAGCTCATTTGTGGATCTACTTAATATCAGGAATATTTTGGAAATATATATTGTATAGATCTTCAAAAATTTAAATAAAGCATTATAATTTCTATACCTCTAGAGAAAGACTAGAAAATACCAGATAAAATAGTGGTTCCTGAGAACCAAGATGGTGGCGTAGGTAGACACACTGCACCTCCTCGCACAACCAGAACTGACAGAAAATCGAATGGCAAGGAAGTCCGACACCAAGGAAATAAAAAATAAACATTCATCCAGACCAGTAGGAGAGGCAGAGACGGGCACCGGGGTGGAGAGGACTCGTGTGGCCTTGGTGGGACCAAGACTGGCGGAGTGTGGGACAAACGGGGCAGGCAGTCTGACCACTAGCAGACACTGCGGCCCAACGTTCTCGTGCAGATAAACTGAGAGGGCCGGACTCAGAGTGGTGGGTACCACCCGGCAGCCCCACACTCGTGCACAGATAAACTGGGCAAATGGAGGGGAGCGAAGCAGACCGCGCAACCCAGGGCTCCAGCGCCTGGGGGGGGGGGGGAATAAAGCCTCAAACCTCTGATTGAAAACGCTTGTGGCGGTTGGGGCGGCAGCAGGAGAGACTCCCAGCCTCACAGGAGAGGTCGTTGGAGAGACCCACAGGGGCCTAGAGTGTGCACAAGCCCACCCACTCAGGAACCAGCACCAGAGGGGCCCAATTTGATTGTGGGTAGCGGAGTGAAAGACTGAAATGCGGTGGAGTGGGGAGTGGGCGCCATTGCTCCCTCTCAGCCCCTCCCCCATGTACAGCGTCACAGCAAAGCAACCAGCATTACCCTGCCCCCGGTGAACACCTAAGGCTCCGCCCCTATACGTAACAGACATGCCAAGACAAAAAAAAAAAAAAATGGCCCAAATGACAAAACACTTCAAAGCTCCAGAAATAATACAACTAAGCGAGGAAGAGATAGCCAACCTATCGGATGCACAGTTCAAAACACTGGTTATCAAGACGCTCACAGAATTGGTTGAATTGGTTCGAAAACTAGATGAAAAAATGAAGCCTATGCTAAGAGAAACAAAGGAAAATGTACAGGGAACCAATAGTGATGCGAAGGAAACTGGGACTCAAATCAATGGTGTGGACCAGAAGGAAGAAAGAAACATCCAAACAGAAAAGAATGAAGAAACAAGAATTCGGAAAAATGAGGAGAGGCTTAGGAACCTCCAGGACATCTTGAAACGTTCCAACATCCAAATTATAGGGGTGCCAGAAGGAGAAGAGGAAGAACAAAAAATTGAAAACTTATTTGAACAAATAACGAAGGAGAACTTCCCCAGTCTGGCAAAGGAAATAGACTTCCAGGAAGTCCAGGAAGCTCAGAGAGTCCCAAAGAAGCTGGACCCAAGGAGGAACACACCAAGGCACATCATAATTACATTACCCAAGATTAAACGCAAGGACCTACATCCGAGATTACTGTATCCAGCAAAGCTATCATTTAGAATGAAAGGGAAGATAAAGTGCTTCTCAGATAAGGTCAAGTTAAAGGAGTTCATCATCACCAAGCCCTTATTATATGAAATGTTAAAGGGAGTTACCTAAGAAAAAGAAGATCAAAAATAGGAACAGTAAAAATGACAGCAAACTCACAGTTATTAACGACCATACGTAAAACAAAAACAAGAGCAAACTAGGCAAACAACTAGAACAGGAACAGAATCATAGAGATGGAGATCACATGGAGGGCTGTCAATAGGGGAGTGGGAGGGGGAGAGGGAGGGAAAGGTACAGAGAATAAGTAGCATAGATGATAGGTGGAAAATAGACAGGGGGAGGGTAAGAATAGAGTAGGAAAAGTAGAAGCCAAAGAACTTATAAGTATGACCCATGGACATGAACTATAGGGGGGGAATGTGGGAGGGAGGGGGTGGGCAGGATGGAGTGGAGTCGGGGGGGAAATGGGACAACTGTAATAGCATAATCAATAAATATATTAATAAAAAAATAGTGGTTCCTTCTGCAATGAGATCTTATGATAAATGTGCTTGGACCTAAAAAATACTTGCACAGATTTTAGATCACTGTTTCCAATATCATGTCAAACTGAGACATAATTTGTTTTTCCAAAGAAATAAAGCAGGAAGGGAGGGGTAAAAAAGGAAAGAATTTTTTGTATAAGTATAATAGAAGTTAATGAAGAACTGCTTAAAGAAGAAATTAAACTCCAACTTTTCCATTTTAACCTGAACATGTCTGTCATAACTTATCAGAGTTTAATATATAACATCTTCTAAGCTTCAAACTTCTCGAAAACAAGGACCAGGTCTGTTTAAATTACTGGTACATACCTAGCTCTCAGTACAGAGTCTGGCTTACAGTAAGTGTATAATAAATAGTTGTTGAACTAAATAATGCTTAAATAAATTAATACTAACAACCATCACATTCAGGTATTAAATTTGTTATTCTATACTTCAGACATTAGTATGTTATTTTAAAATTCATTATCAATGTCAAGAATTGTTTTTAAATTTCGGTCCAAGTTTGTATTTCATGCCTTTCTGGGTAAAGAATGCTTTCTTCTTAGAGCAGAGCTGTGTTCCAGCAAGACTTCAGTATTTTCAGCTTACACAGAGACCCCTGTAAATAAGAAGGTCCCTGAAAATGCTTGAAAACACTGGTTCAGGTGAAGTGAATTGTTATGTACGGTCTCACTGCCATGAGAGTGAGTACTCTCCATGAAAAGAGGGCTAAGGGAATCAGTGCAGCATGGAATTAATGAAATTAATGAAGCTGCTGGTACCTGTGTGTGCCCGAGGGCTGGACTATTAGGAAATGTCTCCAATGGTCTTTGCTGGCTTCCCCATGAATGTTTAGCTCTGAACTCTGGATATTAGTGACATCACTTCTATATCTTAGAGTAGGCTAAACAAACTTTGATTTAAGAGAAACCACAAAGTAAAAATTCCTTATATCTTTTAATAAGTACATGGTCAGATATCACTGTTGCTGCACATCATAGTAGTGTAGCAGAATGTCAGCATTCATTATTGACCCTTCTATTCCTTTTTAAATGATAATGGTACACTATCTATGATGCAAGGTTTCAAACTTTTAAATCTTTCCTTGCTGTAATCTCATTTTGACCTCAAAATGAGATACTGTCACTGTGAGTGTTGTACAACCATGCATGTCTCATAAAGGCCTTGAATTTTCCAGAGCTGACCCTTTCTGTAGCATACTTGTAAGCCTAGTGTTCTACATACAATTTCTGAAATATATAGCTAACACTGAGAGCTTCCTGAGGCAAATAGTCATCGGGGGAACTGCCTGTTTGCAAGCACACCAGGATATAGCATATATATCCGTGACACCTCCCACATGATATGGGGTCATAAATTCACAATTATGTTCCTATTTGATCATGGAGTTTAAATAATTTTGGTAATAGAGTGAACTTAGATTATTGTTTGCTAAGTGTATTAAATAGGAGTCAATACCATCTATTTAGTTATGAACTGACACTGTCTTCATTTTTAAAAATTTTTATTGTATTCTATTACCATTTAGTCCTCTTATACCCTCCTCTCCCCCCACAATATGATTGTCCATGTCCATGAGTCCTTTTTCCTTTTTGCTCAATCCCTTCAGCCCCTAACCTCCTCCCCCCTCCGGCCATCATCCTGCTCTCCATCTATGAGTCTGTCTCTATTTTGCTTGTTTGTTCAGTTTGTTCATTAGGCTCCACATATGAGTGAAATCATATGGTGTTTCTCTTTCTCTGACGAGCTTATTTCACTTAGCATAATGTTTTCCAGTCCATTCATACTGTCACAAAGAGTAAAATTTTCTTTTTTAAGGCTGAGTAGTATTCCATTGTGTAAATATCCCATAGTTATTTTATCCACTTATCTGTTGATGGACACTTGGGCTGCTTCCATATCTCGGTGATTGTAAATAACAGTGCAATGAACATAGGGGTGCTTATGTTCTTTTGAATTAGTGTTTTGGGTTTCTTCAGATATATTCCCAGAAGTGGGATTGCTGGGTCAAAAACCAGCTCTATTTTTAATTTTTTGAGGTATCTCCATACTGCTTTCCACAGTGACTGCACCGATCTGCATTCCCACCAACAGTGCAGAATGATTCCCCTTTCTCCTCATGTTCGCCAATACTTGTTTATTGGTTTATTGATGATAGCCATTCTGACAGGTGTGATGTGGTACCTCATTGTGATTTTACTTTGCATTTCTTTGATGATTAATGATGTCGAGCATCTTTTCATATGTCTATTGGCCATCTGTTTGTCCTCCATGGAGAAGTGTCTATTCAGGTCCTTTGCCCATTTTTCAATTGGGTTCTTTGGGTTTTTTTGGTGTTGAGTTTTGTAAGTACTTCATAAATTTTGGATTTTAGCCCCTTAACAGATGTATTGGCAAATATGTTCTCCTGTTCTGTGGGTTGTCTTTTTATGTTGTTGATGATTTCCTTTGTCATGCAAAAACGTTTTAGTTTGACGTAGTCCCATTTGTTTATTTTTTCTTTTGTTTCCCTTGCCTGGGGAGATATATCTGACAAAATATTGCTATGAGCAATGTCTGAGATTTTGCTGCCTTTGTTTTCTCCTAGGATTTTTATGGTTTCATGTCTAACATGTAAGTCTTTAATCCATTTGAATTTATTCATGTGTGGGGTGTAAGAAGGTGGTCTAGTTTCATTTTTCTTCATGTATCTGTCCAGTTGTCCCAGCACCATTTATTGAATGAACTATCTTTAACCATTGTATGTGCTTGCTTCCTCTGTCAAAAATTAATTGACTGTAAAGGTGTGGGTTTATTTCTGGGTTCTCCATTCTGTTCCATTGATCATGTATTAGTTTTTATGCCAGTACCAAGCTGTTTTAAAAACTATGGGCTTATACTACAGTTTGATATTAGGTAGTATGGTTCCTTCAGCTTTATTCTTCTTTCTCAGGATCGCTGTTGCTGTGTGGGGCCTTTTGTGATTCCCTATAAATGTTTGAAATATTTGTCTAGGTCTGTGAAATACATTATTGGAATCTTGATAAGAATTGTGTTGAATCTATAGATTGGGTAGTATGGATTTTAATGATGTTAATTCTTCCTATCCATGAACACAGTATCTGCTTCCATTTATTTGTATCTTCAGTTTCCTTCTTCAGTGTCTTATAATTTTCCAAATACAGATCTTTTACATCCTTGGTTAGATTTATTCCTAGACATTTTATTCTTTTGGAAGCAACTGTGGATAGGATTGCTTCCTTGGTCTCCCTTTCTGTTAGTTTGTTATTGGCATATAAAAATGCAACTGATTTCTAGATATTAATTTTGTATCCTGCTACTTTGCTGAATTTATCAGTTCTAGTATTTCTTGGTGGAATCTTTGGGGTTCTCTATGTACATACAGTATCATGTCATCTGCAAGTAAAGGTAGTTTTATTACTTCCTTTCCAGTTTGCATGCTTTTTGTTTCTTCTTGTCTGATTGTTGTGGCTAGGACTTCTAGTACTATGTTGAGTAAGAGAGGTGAAAGTGGACATCCCTGTCTTGTTCTCAGTCTTAAGGGAAATGCAGTTTTTGCCCATTGAGTATGATGCTGGCAGTGGGTTTGTCATATATGGCCTTTATTATGCATAGGTATGTTCCCTCTAGTCCCACTTAACTGAGAGTTTTTATCATAAATGGGTGCTGGATTTTTTCAAATGCCCTTTCTGCTTCTATTGATATGATCATATGGTTTTTATCTTTCATTTTGTTTATGTGGTGAATCACATTTATTGATTTATGAACGTTGTACCAACATTGCGTTCCTGGAATAAATCCCACTTGATCGTGGTATATGATCTTTTTGATGCATAGCTCTATTCAGTTTGCTAATATTTTGTTGAGGGTTTTATCATCTATGTTCACCAGGTATATTGACCTACAGTTTTATTTTTTTGTAGTGTCTTTATCTGGTTTTGGAATTAGGATAATGCTGGTCTTGTAAAATGAGCTTAGGAGTCTGACCCTTGAATTTTTTGAAATACTTTGAGAAGAGAGTTTAGCAGTTCTTACAATGTTTGGTAAAATTTACCTGTGAAGCCATCCAATTGAGGGATTTTGTTTGTTGGGATTCTTTTGATTACTGCTTCAGTTTCACTAGGTGTGATCTGTGTATTCAGATTCTCTGATTCTTCCTGATATAGTTTAGGAACATTGTATGTTTCTGGGAATTTATCATTTTTTAATACTATTTTGTTTATTTCTGCTATGATCTTCATTATTTCTGTAGTTCCCCTCACTTTTGGCTTTGTTTGTTACTTTTTTCCATTTCCCTTAAGTGTAAAGTTAGATTGTTTATTTGAGCTTTTTCTTGTTTCTGTAGATGGGCCTCTAATGCTATGAATTTCCCTCTCAGGACTGCTTTCTCAGTGTCCCACAGATTTTGGGTATGTGCATTCTCCTTTTTATTTGTTTTAAGTTATCTTTTGAATTCTTCCTTGATCTTGTTGTTTACCCATTCATTGTTTAATAACATGTTGTTCAGCTTCCATGTCTTTATGTGTTTGTTTGTTTTCTTCTTGTGACTGATTTCTAGTTTCAGAGCATTATGGTCAGAGGTGATGCTTGATATGATTTCAATCTTCCTAAATTTATTGAGACTTGTTTTGTTCCCTAACATGTGGTCTACCCTAGAAAACATTTCATATGCCCTTGAAAAGAATGTATATTTTGCTGCTTTGAGATGAAATGCACTAAAGATAATTAAATCCATTTCATCTAGAGTGTTATTTAAGGCCACTGTTTTCTTATTGTTTTTCTGTCTGGAAGATCTATCCGTTGAAGTTAAAGGGTGTTAAAAATCCCCTACTATCACTGCATTTGTATCAATCTCTCTTTTTTATGTCCATGAAGATATGCTTCACATCTGTAGGTGATCCTTTGTTGGGTGTATAAATGTTTACCAGGGTTGTATCCTCTTGTTGGATTGTTCTCTTTATCATTGTGTAGTGTCCTTCTTTGTCTCTTACTTTAGCCTTGGTTTTAAAGTTTATTTTGTCAGAAATAAGTATTGCTACCCCTGCTCTTTTTCCTTTTCCATTTTCAGGAATTATCTTTTCCCATTCCTTTACTTTTAGTCTGTGTGCATGTTTCATTCTGAAGTCAGTCTGTTGTAGACTGCATATATATGGGTCTCATTTATCTACCCTCTGTCTTTGATTGGAGCTTTTAAACCATTTGTATGTAAAGTCTTTGTTTGGTACTCTCTGCACGTTTTGGACTTTGTTTTTTCCTTCACCATGTTAGGGAAGTTTTCTGTCATTATTTCTTCAAATAATTCCTCAATCCCCTACTCTCTCTCTTCTCCTTCGTGTATGCCTATGATGCAGTTGTTACATTTCACAAAGTCCTAAAGGTCCATTTAACCATCCTCATTTTTAAAATTTATTTAATTAAAAATTTTTTTTGGTGCTCTGCTTGGGTTTTTTTTCAAACTTGTTTTCCAAATCACTGATTTGATCCTCTGCTTCATCTAACATACTGTTTATTCCTTCCAGTGTATTATTTATTTCAGATACTGCATTCTTTATTTCTGAGTGGTCCTTTTTTATGGTTTCTATGTCTTTTTTCATGCTGTTGAGCATCCTTATGATCATTACTTTGCACTCCATATCTGATAAAGTGCTTGCCTCCATTTCATTTAGCTCTTGTTCTGGAGAATTCTCTTATTCTTTCATTTGGGGCCTGTTTCTTTGTCTTCCCATTTGGCTGCCTCTTTGTGTTTGTTTCTATGTGTTAGTTAGATCTGCAAAGACTCATGGAGACTGACATCAGACACTGCGTGTGACTGGCCCTGGGAAAGGCTTTTGAATCTGTCAGTGATCCACAGCTTGTAGCTCCCTCTGAGCACTCGACTTTGAGGAGGTTCAGCTAAAGTTAAAGCTTCTAGTGATCCACTCTGCCCGCAGGCTGTTTGAGAGGCTTAGTCACTGAAAGAGCCTCCAGTTTTACTCCTCAGTAACAGGGCTTAAGCTCTATATGGCGAAAGGAGGGACTCCTGCAGGTGGGGCTGTTCCTTCCCCCAGGCAGATTCCACAAGGAGTGGAGTGCTCTGCCTGAGAAAGATGGCCTCTGCAGTATAGGGAATGTCTTATCACAGAGATCCTGGCTGCTGAACCTCCAGCTCTCTCCCCAGAGCCACCAACCCCAGACTCTCTTCATAGGGCTCTAGTGTGCTCTGCCTTCCCTCTGCCAAAGCCCAGGGTAAGTGGCTGCAAATGTGTTTTTGTGCATTGGTCCTTTAGGAGGTTGTTTGCATCTTTAGCCGTCTCTCCCTGATGGACAGAAACCCTGCTGCATTTTACAGCCGGATGTTATTTGGGTTGCTTTCCTAGTTCAGGTGCTATAGTCTGGGGAGCCCAGCTTGCAGTTTAGATCACACACATCTCAGGGGTAACCCACAGCCACTGTAATATCCCTCCAGCACTTCAGATGCCATCCGTGGGAGCCTGGCAAACCCTCTTACGCCTCTGCACTATCTACCAGTGTCAGTGTGGTGATGTGGTTTCTTCTGTAAGTCCTTGGCTATAAGGCTTCCCTCTAGCTGGTGTTCAGTTAGTTATTCAGGATGATTTTTCTATAATTTAGTTGTAATTCCACTTTGGTCCTAGGAGACGGTTAGTGTAGCTTCTACCTACTCTGCCGCCATCTTGAATCCTCTCAAGTCATTTCATTTTTTAGTTTTTCTCTTTAAAATGGGGATATTTGGCCTAGGGGCTCTTAAAGGCCTCTTCCAATTCTGGCAGGGGAGAAAAGCAATGGGTTATCGCTAATCATCTCTGACCATAAGCATGGGAGTGTCCCGCCACAGCCGTCCCCTCTCTTGTACATACACATTCTCCTGTCTCGATTTCAGGCTTTAATGATCACTTGTGTGGGAAATGTGAGGCCAAGACCTGGAAAATGACTGTTATGTGGGTTCATAATGCCACACTCCTAACATGTTGTGTCATATGTATATTGCATTATCGTTTGGAGAACAAGTTATTCTTAAGTCTCAGCCCAGGCATAATTTTTCTTGAGATATTTTTACACGCCATGATGTTTTTTTGCAGTTGTGCATTTCACCACAGAAACTTTGTACAAGCCTCTTCCATAGCAGTAGGATGAGCCCCACACATCTGTCTGTTATATCAGTTCTGCACTTTTTGCTTCACCCATTTGGGAGTCACCCAGTTGGTTTAAGTTAAAACAGTCCTCGGGTGCCCACCAGAGAACAAAATAGTGCTGCTTGAGTAGGTCTCCTTCTTGGGGTGTTGATCCAAAAGGATGTTCCCTTTCTTTGGCCATGGAAGAAGCTGATATTATAAGAGCTAAAAGAATATAGCCAGAGAGTGACTGAGGTTAGATTAAGGGAAATATTAACTGTTCATCTGTGTCCAATTTTTCTTCCATTCTTATACATATTCCATTCCCAATACTTTGGTGATAGAAGAGAGCACTTAGACAAGGGCTTTGGAAATTTAGGAACCATCATCTTAGTTCTGCCTATCACTCCCAGTGGGACTTGGATAGGTCATTCAATGAGGGAATCTTGGCCACAGTGTTGGTTGTCTACTTCTGAGTAGTCATGGCCCCGTTCAGGGCTGCTGCATGAATGAGGCAGGCTAATGAGTAAGTGTGCAGTCCCTCTCACTGCAGCCTTTAAAACACCTCAGTCCCTCCCCCATTCT
The DNA here is from genome assembly GCF_022682495.2 of Desmodus rotundus. Lineage (NCBI taxonomy): Eukaryota > Metazoa > Chordata > Mammalia > Chiroptera > Phyllostomidae > Desmodus > Desmodus rotundus. Next base: position 55,395,331 of record NC_071387.1, read on the forward strand.
CCTCCGTGGCCCCCTCCAACTCCCACCCCTAGAAGTTTCTTCTGCCATATGCCTGTGAGTGGTTCTCAGGCCCTTTATTGAACGCAAGTGAGCAGGTCGCTCACTACCAATTTATTGCTATAATGATTAGGAAGCATCTGCTTCTTTGTGTAGAGTCTAAACACTGCCTTTGCAATACTCCACGAGCCAGTCTTAGTTTGTGACTTCTAGTGCAAAACTGGGGGGAAAAACCCATTCTCTCTTTCCTGCCTGTAGAGAACTATCAGTTTCCTCCTGAGTCTTCTCAAATCCAAACAAAACTGTCCTCCTGCCTGAACCAGTTAATACATATTTCTTGTGGGAAGGAGTGAATGATTTAATGAAAAAATGGTTTTCAGAATGCTCTTCCTCCAGGACACTCAGGATGATATTTTTTGGACAATGCCCCACTCAAAATGTTGCTCTCAGGTGTGAGAACACAGTGCCCAAAACCCAGCCTGACCACACAAGCATGACAGCTCTGGTCCTTCAGTCTGCTATGGAGCGCTTCCCAATGCATCTAGGAAGAGTGTTGCATGAATTATTTATGCCACTATTAAAACTCATGTTTGCAGAGACTATTTAATGGCACAAGATAATAAATGGAAAAATCAGGCTCAAAAATTGTATATACAGTATGATCCCAATTATATATAAAAATATAAATATGCAAAGGAAAAATCCTCAGAGGAAATGCATCAAAATGTTACTGATTATATCTGAAGAGTGTAATCATGGGTGATTATGATTTTCAACTTTATCACCTTATGGTTTCCATATGAGCATGTTTTATTTTTATAATCAGAAAAAAATGTTATTTTTTAAAAAGATCTGAACCCTTCTGAGAATTCTTTATATTGTGACTCATTTTCCCTATCTGGATTCTTTTAGATTCTTATGTCAAAATTTCATTTTAGTTCCCCCATTTCTTAGCTCTCTAGGATATAATAACTATATAGTGTGCTAATAATCTTTCTGTTAAATGCTTCTGCTCTATACTGTAATTTATATGTAGTAGTTCCTACATCTATCTTTTCATTTATTGTTATTTTTTAATTTTTATTGAATTTATTGGGGTGACATTGCTTAATACAATTATGTTCTTTTCAGGTGTACAATTCTACAATACATCAGCTGTATGTTGTATTGTGTGTTCACTACCCCAAGTTTTATTCTTTTTTTATTTTAATGCTTGCATTTTCTACTAGAGTTGCATAAAGTAAAAAACCAAATCTGTTTATCTCACTGCAAATCCTAAAGCAAAGGAGGTGCTTGAAAATTAGTTGTTGAATGAATGACTGCCCCTCTGTCCTCTTTCTAGGTGTTTGATGCCTGTCTACCTACAGGACTGGGTTGTTTGGATTTCAACTAGAATAGCATTGTCTGATCTGCTGTAGGAGGTTATTGGCTTCTCACTGCATTCTTTCTTCACTAGTTTGAATCCCAAGGGTCACCTTCTACCAGGGTTTTGTTGTCCCCTCACTGTCATCCTTCAGATGTTCCCTGTTGATATAAATCATATTCAGTCACAGTTCAAATCAAAGTCACCAGCTGCCAGTCACTGTGCTTTGCTTTTCTGTTCTCTCCTTTTAAATATATTAGTTATAATTCTCTGTACTTTTGTATTATCATCTCCATTTGATTAATGAAAAAGCCAGGACATAGAGAGGTAAAACAGCTTTTGCCTGGTGACAGCTCTTTTGACCCTGTAGTGTGACTCCGGACTTGGGAGCACTAGCCTGTGCCGCTTTAACGTGATGTGTCCTATGTGAGTCCAGCACACGCTCTGGGAGGGAGAACACACACCACAGAGTGAAGCAGGAATCTGGCGCTGATGCTCTGATCTCAAAGCTCCCGGTGTGGCATGTGAGCACAGGACAGCCTTCTTTCCCACAAGGCTTATCTTTACCTTTCCTTTCATCTTTCATTTTTCAGCTTTTGGAACTGGCATTTGTTTTTAGAAACCATTACGGAGATGTTCACCTCAAGCCTGTCTTTCTCCATTTTGCAACATAAATTTTTATTGATATAATAAATATTTTGTTTCCCACATGCATTTTAGCCTCTGCCAACATGTATAAAAAGGGGGAAAGATCTGTCCTATATAGATGGAAAAAATTTTCCTCCTATTTGAATATGTGGAGTTTTGGTTCTGGGGTCCTTCCACATTAGTGTCTGCAGGAAAGGTAGAAGGAGGTTGCAGCCAGCTCGGGGCAGTCCTTAGAAATGGTTTTGGCTGTCTTTCCAAATTGGGAAGAATTGGATGTATAGCAGACAACCATGTAACCCTGGGCAAAGGAGGTGATACCAGTTATCCATAAATTTGAGGTAAGGACTAGGATCATTATTGGAATGATTGAAATACAATGTATAAAGCAGTTAGAATGGAGCCCAGCACATAATAAATACTCTGGTAGTGTTTGTGACTGTGGTTTGATTATTTTTGTTGGTAATTGTGGCAGTAATTTTTAGTCAGCTCCTTGGTTAGAGGATCCCTGGGCATAAGACTACTAGTAACACTTGAAAATTATGCATCTTCTATACCTTTATCAAAGGAGAGGTTGTTGCAAGACATCTAAAAGAAGTACCAGAAAGCTTTAAACAAATAAATCTCCTTTTCAAGTAGTTTGTATATCAAGGGCTTTTAGGAGTTGAACGTGAAAGATTTCGTATTTTGGCTTCTGCTGTGATGGGGCATTAGCCCAGGGATCATTGCTGGGATCGTCCAGAACACTCTTCAGAAGAGAAAGGGGTTGGGGCAGTAGCTCTATCCTCCTGGCTTGGCCGACCAGGAGGTACATTCAGTGCAGTAGCCTGACCAGCTGTGGGCACCTCAGTAAAGTCAACTTGTTGACGCCAAAGGCTCCAACAGTGATCCTGCAAAATGCTGCTGGAGCCACCAGCTCACTTCTCTCTTGGGCACCTGTCTTTAAGTGCTACCTTACTGCTCTCACCACAACTTACCTCGCCAGGTGAGTGCAGGAGTTTTAAATGGGGACTCTGTGATTAGTTCAGTTTGTATGGAAGGTGATTTAACATTGAGGGAAGACACGAGGAGTTTTGGTTAATCCTAAGGAGAGAAAGTTCTTGACACAGTTGGTAATAGTGTGAGTCGTGGACACAGAGGGCTCCTACTTCCTGCCACTTTCCCACCACCACATACAGTTCCTCGTGTTGTGGATATTCATATATATGTTTGAATCTCCCACTGGAATCTGAATTCCTTGGGAGAGAGGACTTCACGAGTACTATTTTTGTCTCTCTTTCTCCAACGATGAGGTCAGTGCTAGGCCTAGAGGAAACACTCAGTATATACCAGAGTGAGAGAGAAAAGTGGGGGGAGAGGAAAGAAGGGGCAAGTTCTCTTTATGGTGGGTAATCAGTGAATAAATGACCCTTTTAGTTCTATTCATACTCTCCAATTCTAAGGATGCAGAGAACCTTTTGTTGGCATTTTAGAGCCTCCTGACTTGTCCCTTCTGCCCACATATGCTCACTGCCTCTCTGTGTCCCTCTGTCACAGGCCCTTTGGTTAGATTAGATCCCCAGTGTCACCCCTGACTCTGGTTATTGACTTGTCCATGTATCCTCACTTCAAACGAACAAGAAAGTTAACTTCCAAAGAAACTGCTAGCTTCATACTTTCAATGACTTTTAAAGCTTTTGCATTGAATCTTACCCATTTCTAATAACATAAAGATGTAACTTATTTTAGAAATATTCCTTCTGAGGCTTAATGTAGTAACTCTCAGAAAACAATCTCCATCTCAACCTCTGTGCCTGTACCATGCATGTGTTCACTCTTGGCTTATAGCAGAAGGGAAAGTCTATGTTAACAATTAAGTGGCCCTCAGGAATTCACCAAATGTCAGTGCTGTTCTTTCTGTGAAGACATTCTTTCAGAAGATAGGTGTAAGTGTCAGGATATTGGTGAAGTGTGGCTGATGGGAAAGAATTTAGCTGTTCGAGGGAATAAGGAGGGCATTGCTCCAGCTTAATGGAGACAACCAGAACATCTCAGATAGAGAAAAGGGGTGTGTGTGTGTGTGTGTGTGTGTGTTTCATTTAAGACAGAAGGAAAGAGAAACAATTAAAAAAGATGTCAGACTTGCAGTTTTCCTAGAATGATAAGCATCAATATGTAAGTGAGTCAGCTTGAATCCATTATCCCACAGGCTGAAATGACAGTGTTTTACAACTAGCACGGAACATACTTAGTTAAGATACCTCAGTGCAGCATTCCAGGTTTTCCTTCAGGTATGTTAGAAGGCTTTCAGGTACTGTAGAATGGCTTCAGTCAGAGAAAGCAGCATAGAATTAGTTCTTTCTTTATATGTAGAATGTATAGTATATTCTGGGAGATGATCTTACACAGTGTTCTCAACCTGGCTGAGCATCAGATTGCTTTGGAAGAGGGCTCTGTCATACTCAAACCAGCAGTTACTTACCAGTCAGGGCCATTGGTCGTTAAGTAACAAAAACTGAGCATAACTGATTTAGGCACTATAGAAATTTAGGGGAAGGCTAATAGGAAGCCCACAGAATCTCCAGTTCTGCAAAAGAATAAGGTCAGAAGACAAGGGAGGCTACTCAGCCAGAACACGGGCAGGACAAAGCCACAGAACACAGGCAGGATGAGGTCACTGAGCCAGTCCAGGAAGGATGTAGCCACCTCCCCACGTGTGGTCAGCCCAGACCTGGACTTGGCCATTGGCTGCTACTGCTGCCCTGTGGGAGAGAGATCTGCTCTCTTGTTTCTCTACATCCCTGTTCACAGGTTTTATATCCTGGGCCGGGGAAGCCAACTGGCCAGGCCAGCTGGGCAAAGGAGTATCTGGCGTGTTCCAGCGTCTATAATGGCAGGCCAGCTCTGCCCACCACTTAGACTCTGAAGGGGGAAAGGGATTCAGGTGCTGGGCAGCCAAACGAATGACAGGTAGCCAGTGTGATTGGTGCCGGCTGTCAGTCAGTCTTGTTAATCCCTGCCAGAGTCCAGTAATGAGCAGGTGATTATCACTCAGAATGCCAGCAGCTGCTGCCATCGGTTTGCTGCTGGTCGCTTAAGCATGTTTCCCTTGGGGTACATCACAGGCTGCAAATTATATGTGGATTAACTACTGAGAAATCACGTACCATGTCTTCATCTGGTGCAGCTGGACAGATAGACGGGGCTGCTTGCTTTGTATTTTATATTTGGTAGGGATAGAGGTAGGCATGGGTGGGGAGGGGAGTGATAAGGCAAGCAACAGTGAAGGACAGTAGCTTTTAGAGGTTTGTTTCAAATGGCCCAGTAAGAGTTCCAAGAACATGATTTCAGAATTCAAGTAATCACACTGGCAGTTGGGCTTTTCTCTGTAGTTGGTCGAAAAACGTAGGAATTTGGCTCTAACTTTGGCGAGAATATGATATGACACAGTCTTCTTACCTGGGTTGATGACCCATCTCTGTCCTTTAATCAAAGCCCAAAGTCCATTCTTGATTGTGATTATTATTTCTACATCATCTATTTAGTACTGTAGCTACCAGCTTAGTGGCAGCTCCAGACACCTGTATCCCTGTGGACAGGACTCGGGCAGATTTTAGGGATGTTTACACGCCTCTGGAGGCGATACAGCAAACGGTAAGCAGCTATTTTTGTCAGATGAACGCAAACTGCTTCTGAGGGTCTAGACAGCAGCTGAAAAAAATGCATTAGTTATCATTTTTAATGCGTAGAGTTTTCCAGCAGAGAGGTGTACTTGCTCCAACAACATGTAACAAACTCCATTAGGAAAAAGCTTGTTAGCATTTACATCTTTTAATATAATAGATCTCAAAATCTAGAATTCTTTTTAAAAAATCACTCAGGTCACCTAGAGCTATGGGGAGGCGTGGGGGCCTGGAACTCTCATCTTTAATGTGTGTTCCGGTGGTTGGGGCCATACTTTGAGAAGCTGCGCTCTATTGTCTGACTCCTTTAGCACAACCCAAGGCAAATGTGAGCAAGCTGAAAACCTTTAAAAGCAAGGGCATACTATTCAATGTGGTTTTCCACAAACTAAATCCCCTCATTTTCAGATATTTTATTTTATTTTTCACAGCTTTTTATATTGTATTGATTACGTTATTACAGTTGTCCCAATTTTTCCCCTTTGTCTCCCCATCCAGCCAGCGCCTCCCACTTCCTCAGGCAATCCCCAACCCTTAGTTCATGTCCATGGGTCATGCATTTAAGTTCTTTAGCTACTCTATGTCCTGTACTGTACTTTACATCCCCATGGCTATTCTGTTACTACCTCTGTGTACTTCTTAGTCCCCTCACCTCTTCACTCATTCCCCGATACCCCACTCCCATCTGTCAACCATCAGAACACTCTTTATATCCATGAGTCCATCTCTGTACTTTTTGTTTGCTTAGTGTGTTTTTTAGATTCAGTTGTTGATACGTATGTGTTTATTGCCATTTTATTGTTCACAGTTTTGATCTTCCTTTTCTTAACTAAGTCCCTTTAACATTTCATATAATAATGGCTTGGTAATAATGAACTTCTTTAGGTTTTTTTTTTTTTTAATCTGGGAAGCTCTTTATATGCCCTTCAATTCTAAATATCTTTGCTGGGTAGAGCAACCTTGGCTGTAGGTCCCTGCTTTTCATGATTTTGAATGATTCTTGCCAACCCTTCTAGCCTGCAAAAATTTCTTTTGAGAAATCAGCTGACAGTCTTATGGGAACTCCCCTGTGGGTTACTGCTTTTCTCTTGCTGCTTTTAAGATTTTATCTATAACCTTTGGCATTTTAATTATGATACGTCTTGGCATGGGCCTCTTTGCATCCATCTTGTTTGGGACTCTGTGCTTCCTGGATCTGCATGTGTATTTCCTTCACCAAACCAGGGAAGTTTACTTTCATTATTTTTCAAATAGATTTCCAATTTCTTGCTCTGCTCTTCTCTTTCTGGCATCCCTTTGAAGTGAATGTCGGAATGCTTGAAGTTGTCTCAGAGGCTCCTTACAGTTTCCTCTTTTTTTTTTTTTTTTGGATTCTTCTCCTTGTTCTGATTGGTTGTTTTTGGTTCCTTATGTTCCATATCATTACTTTGATTGTCAGCTTCATCTGTTCTACTGTTGATTCCCTATTAATTGTTTTTTATTTCCATTAGTATATCCTTCATTTTTGTCTGTGTCTTTTCTGTGCTGTTGAGGTCCTCACTAAGTTCCTTGAGCATCCTTATTACCAGTGTTCTGAATTGTGCATTTGATAAATTGCTCATCTCCATTTCGTGTAGTTCTTTTTGTGGAGTTTTGATCTGTTCTTTCATTTGGGCCATGTTTCTTTGTTTCCTCATTTTGGCAGCCTACCTGTGTTTGTTGCCATGTATTAGATGAAGCTGCTATGACTCCCTATCTTGGTAGCTTGGCCTAATGTAGTAGGCGTCCTGTAGTGTCGAGTGGCACAGCCTCCCATATCAACCAAGTTGGGTAATCAAGGTGTGCCCTTCTTGTGGTCTGAGTACAACTTCCTCTTGTAGTTGAGCCTTGTTGGCACATCAATGGGAAGGATTTGGGCAGTCCAGCCAGCTGCAAGGACTGACTGTGACCACTGACTGCCAATCTCTGTGGAGCATCCACTGTGCAGGGAAAGGGTGGTGGTGTTTCAGTGTTGTCTGTAGCTGTCCACTGGGTGTCCACTATAGCTGTCTGGGGTTTCTCGGCTGGTGCAGGCCAGGGTCAGCCACCATTTGTTCTGCCTGAGACCACCCAGCATGAGCTACAAAGCAATCTGCAGATTACTGCTACTTGTACTGGGCTTGGAGGTTCCCAGGTGAAGCCTAACTGTGATCCAAAGCTGGCTGCTGCTAATGCCAAGCCTGGAGCTGCTTAGCCAGAGGTACAGGGGTGACAGGTCACTGAGGTTGGTTGGTGCTTATTTGAGAGGATTTAGGAAGATGTGAAGCCTGAGCCAAGACCAGCCATTTATGTGGAAAAGCCACCGTTGACAGCTTGGGTGGGTCAGAGCCTCAGGGATTATCCAGGGTATGGGGCAAACAGTGTTAGTCAGGGTGATGGAGTCTCAGATATGGCACCCCCTTCCAGCTTTGTGGCTCTGTGGGGGAAGGACTCAGAAAAGGAACAGTGGCCTTTGCCCACCTTTCTCTCTGGGAGAAAGCTGTCTCCCAGCTCTTGTGCTGATACAAGAGACTTGTGTTCCTCCCTGTATGCCATTGGTGCCTTTCAAGATGTTACCCTGGTGCTGGAACTTAGAGGGAGTGAGTCTGAGTAAGTCCTTGTGAGAGCTTTTTAAGAGGAACTGCTTGGGACTCCAGCATTTCTTCCATCAATTCAGCCCCCACTGGTTTTACAGCCAGGAGTTATGGGGGCTAATCTTCCTGGTACTGGAATCTGGGGCTGGGACCCCTCAGTCCCAAGATATCCCTCCCAAATTTTTATCCACCATATATGGGTGTAGGACCAGCCCGTTCCACATATCCACCCCTCCTACAGTCTGGATGGATGTAGTTTCTTTAGTTCCTTATTGTCAGACTTCATTCACCTTGATTTCTGATGGTTCTGAGTGATGGTTGTTCTGTAGTTTAGTTGTAATTTTGATGTGATTGTGTGAAGAGGCAAGCCATGTTTATCCAAGGCCTTCATCTACCACACCTTTTATTTTTGATAATACCCTTTTTTTCCACATGAAAACTTACCCAGAAACCCGATCTATAAAGCGCGAGTTCAGTTCTGGTTGAAGTGATTCTGGGGGCCAAATCTGATACACTCTGCATAGATTTCAGCCCTTTAAGGACCCAAGAGGCCCCACCCCACAGAGTAGTGGAGTCAGTGTGACAGGCCTCCAAGTGGGGACAAGATGCCCTCTCTCTGTCCGCAGGCTGGGGAACTAGACATTGTTGACTCCTCTGGTGTCTCACACAGGTAGGTGGTCAGTAAATAGATATTAGATTAGTGATTGTGACAGTTTTAAGGCCCCCCGCAGCTTTTGCTTTGGAGGGATCAGGGATACCTAAATATCAAACCTTTCAACTTCCTCATCAGCCAATATGTTCCAGGTTCCATTTCTGTTTAAATGCTTTATACTCCGTGTAGTCATAGAAAGTTTCTGGCAAACTCCAAATTTGATACAGCTGATGAATTGAGACCCTTTTTCTATGGAGGAAACTAGATGTTACAAAAATAACTCTCTTGTGTTTTTCTACGAGTGCCTTAAATCTGTTTGGAAAGTAGCTGGGGTTTAAGTAATGAATAATACTCACGAAATGAAGTTATATGCAAGTCAGATATGTTCTCTTCCAGCTAACAGACCTGGCAAAGGGTGAGAAGGCAGCCCTCATGACAAGCAACAGTGCCTCCTGGCGGTGCAGGGGAGGGGAGTCACAGAACAATTTTATGTTATATTGCTGGTTGGTTATTTTTCTTTATTTTCCCACTATGAACAAAGAAAAAAAGGAGTTGTAAAAGTAAGAATGTTGAGAAAGGAAACTGAGTTTTGAGTCAGTTTTGATATGGAAGAGTGTGAGTTGGTCTAGAGCTTTGGGGCTGATAGAGAGCAGAGCGAGGCTGTGGCTGAGTCAGGAGTTCCTTGAGGCCAGGTCCTTTCGGCCAGATTAGGGTTTGCTGTGATTAAAGGGTGACTGACACACAGTAAGAAAAATACCAAGTAGTATCTCAGGCATTTAGTTTTCAAACACCTTTCAATAAAAAGAAGTGGTTTTTTACTTGTTGACGTTGCATACATTTAGTTCATTAATAAAGCCATACTTTTATGACAAATACCTCGAGTAAACTTTATGCTTTGCTTAGGCCACATTTCTATGGCCATTGCCACACTGTGGTAGCATGGTACCTAAAATTGCAGGTCAGGATTGTTTGGGAGGGTTATTTTAAATGTTAGAAAACCTCTGTTGAAGGTTAAATCTGTAAGACTAAGGCCCTAACTCTCTGCGTAATGGTGGGTTTTGGTGGATGAGGAAACTGGAAGTGAAGCTTCCATTATTCCCTGAGGCCTTGACTTATCTCTGTTGGGATTGAAGAAGGGCCCAATACATAGAACTTGTCCTCCACAAGGAAAAGCAATATAAAGAGACAAAGAAGTCCAGATTTGGAGATTTAAAAAATCTCCTTTATTACAAAAAAGCAGATAGTGTAGAGCAGGGGTGTCAAACTCATTTTGACGGGGACCACATCAGCCTCGCGGTTGCCTTCAGAGCCGAATGTAGTTTTAGGACTGTGCAAATGTAACTACTCCTTAACAGTTAGCAAGAGCTCCGTGCTGCTGCTGGGTAGAAACAAGGTGCCGGGCTGGATAAAACAAGGTGGAGGGCTGGATTTGGCCCCGTGGGCCTTGTGTTTGCCACTGGGGCTGTAGAGTGTGGCTGGTGTCTGCAGGCAAACAGGTTTCCTAATATTGGACCGGAGAATAAGGTAGGCCTCCTAGGGATGCCACCAGCTCCTTTCTGGGGAAGGAGCAGAGCACAATGAGTTCTCTGCCCACAGGGTGGCTCCGAAGAGAAGGGTAAAGTGAGGTTAAGACAGAGCCACATGTGTCCTGGCTCACAGCCCCTGGGTATCTCAGCACATTATTAACAGTGTCCCTAGGCCAAAAGAAATAACAAACAGTTCCATCTATTAAGTTAGTTAGGTCTATACCACTTAACAGGAGTGTAAGCTAGGATTCTGACAAGTGTCCTGTGCTTTTCCTGAAAATACCCCACAGAGCCCCTGTGTGTTTGTCATGGCACCCAAGGCACTGTGGTGCATAGTTTGGAAAATACAGTCTCCTGCAGAATTCAAAAATAAAATTAAGTCACTTCTTATTCTCTTAACAGAATGAATGAATGAGGGAGTAGAAAAAAGGCTGGGAACATTACCCGAATGGAGCTTCCTCCACAGGGAAGAAAACTTTAGGAGAGGGAAGAAACATACTCTTGTCCCAAAGTGTCACCAAAGTATCCAGGTTTCAGCTCAGAGTTATCCCAGAGCTAATGTGACTCCCAAGCTAGGAGACTGGGCAGTGTGCATAATACTTAGAAGTTAAACCTTTCAATGTTCTTAATACCACATATACATCAGGAAGAGGAATGGAAAAGGAGGTGATAACCGCATGGACACAGATCGAGTACCACATTTCTATAGCCTGCCCTTGCAATTCTGCATGCCCAAAGTCAAATGTTATGAAGGCCAAGAATAAACTTGTTTTCACTGGACTAAGGTAGATACAGACTGTCAATTCTACAGAGCCTCTGAGCACACAGTTTTTTTCCTCTGTCCATAGCTCTAAATGGAAGCATAGCCTATAGAGAGAAAAATGAATAGCTGAGCTTTTCATGTTTACTTCCTAACAATGAAATGGCCACTCCATTATAATGCAAGTCTTTTATTAATAATGAGAAGTAATATATGGTGGATTTCTAATCATAAGCAACTAAATGTTTTCTGTGCATGGCTGTCATTATACCACAGAACCAGCCCTGGCTGCATTTACAGCTCGATTGGTCAAGTGTGCATTTGATTAGTCAGATTTGCCTCCTAAGTACAACACCAGGATTAGCAAAACATGAATTGTTAAACATCCAAAAAAACCTTACCAAAGTTGTTAAGTGTTTAATTCCTTTGTGTTAAAATTTTATTGTGCCAAACTGAGCGCATAAATTTAAGAGCTTGCAACATGTCAATGAGAAAGTTTTATTGTTTTACCTGTATTCCTCCCCCCTCCCCACCCCACAAAAAAAAAGCACCTTCCAGGATGAAGTACTAGGAAATTTGCTCTGAATTACTGCCTTCAGAGGAGGCAGTGTTGAGTAGAATACCTGAGGTGAGAAGACTGGGTATGGCTGTCACCGCAATTACCTGTGGAAGGAAGTGGGCTAGCCACTCGGTGGGAGATGCCGGCAGCAGAATGCCTATTGGGGAAGATCCAGAGCTCTTCTGAAGAGGCCTGCCACCCAGGACACAGTGCCTCAGCCTCTCCTGCCATGCTACAGACACGTCCCGTGTTCCCTTTTCTTTGCTCCTTCCTCAGGGACTACCAGCTGCCATCTCAATCTGCTTCTTCCCCCACCCCACTTCACCCTGGGTGTCCTCAGCTCTTGTTCTTCTATTCAGCTGCACTCCTCCAGTGGTCACGATAACTTATAGGAGCTTCCTCAGAGGCTCAGTCAGGTTCCTTGTCAGTAAAATGGGGGGTAATTGATAACCTCTGCCTACTTCATAGAGTGATTATGAGGCTCAAATGAAATGTATGTTAAAGCATTTTGTTAACTGCAAAATGCTACATAAATGTCATGTGTTATAAATCATTAGCTGGTCTATTCCTCAGCTAAAGCATTTTTATGTATATTTTACTCACCCTCTGAACAATTCTTTGTCAAGTAGCAAATGTAAATGCTGCTGTTTTTTTCTGCTTGGATTATGGTGGTTCTTTTGAAACTTTATGATGTAGGCTGAATCTTTAAGTACTGCTTTGGCTCATATTGCTTCCCCTGAACACCCATGCAAGATCATAACCCATAAAACACAGAGGCAGTAACTCCTTTTAATTGCCAGGAGTTCATCATTTGCTAAGTTCTAACTGCAGTCACTTAGACACTTGTCTTGAAAAGCCTGTCTCTGTGTATTCCATAGAGCCGAGACTGTGTGAAACTGGGCCCTCCTGCCGAAGGAGAAGTCATCCAAGTCAAGTGGCCTGATGGCAAACTCTATGGGGCAAAATATCTCGGACTGAATGTGGCCCACATGTACCAGGTGAGTGCTGCCCAGTGTCTGATGCTTGCTCAGATGGACAGGAGGAGCCAGAGGGCAGATAGTATATCCAGTGTGCTACTGAGCAATAAGTAATATCAATATGGGGTGACTCTTAATTTATAAAGGAGGCAAAGATTTGATGTCTGATGACCCAGGTATTAGAGTTTTATTACCATGTCTGACACTGGAAAACCCTAATGATATTTGGTGACTGGTAAGGACAGTTGTTAGGCTGCAAAGATAAGCAACTGGATGCAAGGCTGCTTTCCTCTGTTTTCATCATATAGGGAGAAACTAATTTATCTCACCATAAGCCAAGATGATAATGGGGGTACATCAGCCAGCAGCCCCAGAATTGTGGCTTTTGCCCGAGAGACATGGCCCCCCCATTGGGCATCTCAGCAAACCTGAACTAATGGTGCAGATATGGCCAGTTATACACCCAAGCTTAAAGGGGTGCTGTTTAATGAAAAGTGCAGCTACCAGTTGCATATTCTGCTCACAAGAGAACTCTACATTTTATTGAAGAGTATACAAATAAAAAAATGAATTTCATCCCCATCAAAAATGAGAATGATATAAGCTTTAACAATAAAACAACACAGATAGCACACGTACATTTATATTCCTTTCGAAAGACTTTGAAGAAGGACAAATTTATTAAAATCAATACTCTGTAGTATTTTCAGTAACACAATGACAGAAATCAACATTCGCAGGCTAAGTAGTAGAGTAAAACAGGAAGATTGAAGTAAAAGGAGAAAAAGCAGGAAGGTTCAGGCCTGTTAAGTTAAAAAAAAAGCTTGAGAATAAGACTGTCAGTTTCAGCAGAAAAGTTGTTCAAAGACCAGTAAGGGACAAGGACTTGAATGGAAGAGTACATTGTAAGACACTGCATCAGGAACTGGGGCACAGTATGATTAAAAGTGTTCAAAGAAGTTTGGAAAACTTAGAGGGGAACATGTTGTAAAGTCTAGAAACACCCGAAAGGAGTGGGGAGAGGAGGGGTGTGTGTGTGTGTGTATGTATGTGTGTGTGTGTGTGTATGAGAGAGAGAGAGAGGGGGGGGGGAGGGAGAGGGAGAGAGAGAGGGAGAGAGGGAGGGAAAGAGGGAGGGAAAGAGGGAGGGAGAGAGGGAGGGAGAGAGGGAGGGAGAGAGGGAGGGAGAGAGAGAGAGCGGAGTCCATTTTTCCCTTGGTATTGGTGGCAATGCTGAGTTGCAGGTTCAGGTCATTTATTAATAGGGTAGGTAGTGGAACTTCTTTACATCAGAATGTCCAAAAGTAGACAAAAATCACAAGACAGGTTGATAATACTGGAGACTCCTAGAAAAGAAGCATTATTACATCATTCAAAAGAAAGTAATTACATTTAATTAAACAATAAATGCAAAGTGAAGCATCTCACATGTAGCAAAGCTCTTTGCTACATAAAAAGTATAATAATATGAACATGTTGAAATTCAGACGAATTAGTAATCAGTGTGTTAGCTTCAGAATTTATGATGGGCTGTCAACATAAAACTATGAGCATATTTATAGACATAATGAAAAAGTTAAGGCTAATATTAAAATTGTCTCTCAAGTACAAGTAGTTTAAAATTCCTCGTTAAACCAGTGGCCTTTTGAGATCACTTTGTGTTCTGTGTCTAATTATTCAATCTCGCCATTGAGTAGGCAAAGACATTTATAAAAATAGACATAACTAAAATACCTACTGCACAGTGATAGAAATCCTAAGTATGTGTATTTTTGGACCCTTATAGTAGCCCTATAAAGGAGGTGTCTTTTACTCTTATTTTACAAATGAGGCCGAAAAGGATCATAAAAGGAATTTAATAATTTGTTTAAGGGCACACATCTGGTAAAGGGAAAGGCCAGAATTTGCTCTTAGTTCTGTCCCAACTATGGTTAACAACCCTCCCAGATTGTTGGGACAATCCCTGATTTTAGCCCCAAAGTCCCGCACCCAGGAGACCCTTCAGTCCTGGGCAAACCAGGACAGTTGGTCACCGTACTGCCCTGTTCGTTTCATAGTCGCCCTTTCCTCTTGTAGATTTTTCAAATGATCTAAAGTGAAGAAAGGTAGGCACAGGTGGTTCTAGCTGTGCTATCAAATTGTATAAATGAGATGACACCTTGGCCTAATTAAATATTAAAGAAACCATTCTGCTAAAGGCCGGAAGAAACGTGTTCTCTCCTTGGCCGTCTGAGTGCAACAGGGAGAGCTGGCTTGTGACTGAGACCTGATTCCACCCTGCTGCTTCAGCTCAGTCAGGTGTGAGTGGGGCATGGATAATAAGTGTAATTATGTATTTTATTATAATATTCTTCAAACTCCAGTGTATTTTTATTAACACAGCTCAGCTCCATTAACTTATAGTTAACCTTTTAACTATAAGTGCAAGCATGCTTTAATTTCTTAAAAGTAAAGCATTCAGGCAAACAGACAAGTTAGGGACTTCAAAGATACTCTGAGTGGGTCAGAGTTAGAACGTTAGGATTTTTACCCCGTTTGCATCCATTTTGTTGTTTTCCCCTGAAAGAGTTCACTTGGGGTTAAACCTGAACCAAGAATAACCTCTTCATGTGGGGCGTTTGATGAATTTCCCCTGGGTGCTCTAGGTTCGTGTTAACCAGTGTCACACCTGTTTCTCTGAAAAAATCTCCTAAAATGTTGGAAAAAATTGATTATGAAATTATTGCCCCCATTTGATTAGCTTGAAAAATTATTAAACATTTTCATTTTAGGTGATATTTTTGCACATTAGTGTGGTTTCATTGTTATGTGGGTGAGACGTGGGATTTTCCTGGCCGTTTGGTTGAATTTGACAAATGTGAGTGCTGAACTTACATCATCATTTCTTTGTCATAGAGAAACAGTTCTCCCTCTTATATCATCAGAACCTCTTAAAGGAACATCCGGTACTGATAGGCCCAGCCTCTCTTAAATTGGCCACATCTCAGGTTTTGAGAAATTACGTGAGCAGCAGCTACATTTCTTTTTTGCTTTGGGGAGTAACGTGTTCATATCACTTATTCCAAGACAGTCATTTTCAAGAATTTCAGCTTGTTTGAAAACATATTTTGTTCTTAGTTTGTTAAGGGAAAGACCGTTTCTTCCTTGGCTGTTGGCTGGTTCCCCTGTTTATTCTGCTTTACCACTTTTTTATTTTTTTATGTCACTAATTGGAACACTGAAAAAAGTAGTCAATGCTTGTTTGTTTTTTAATATATGTCATGATGTTTTATTTTTCATCAGGTTGAATTTGAAGATGGATCCCAGATAGCGATGAAGAGAGAGGACATCTACACTTTAGACGAAGAGTTACCCAAGAGAGTGAAAGCTCGTTTCGTAAGTGCTGGCACATGCCACTCGGGGTCTGCCCTGTGATTCCCTAATCCTCTCCCAGCGGGAAACATGCTTAGGCCTCCGGGCTGATTTTGAAGAAAGTCAGTGCAACTTTTCCCTTATTGAAACCTATTGAATTCAAACCTCAAATTTGACCCAAATCAGGGAAACCAGTGTAGTTTCCTTATTTTTTTTCTAATGACGCTTCTTTGTGTTAACATTTAATGGCGTACGAGATAGGTGTTGAAGATGCGCTCTATCTCTGCAAGGCACTGCGGGCATACAGAGATCCCATCCAGGCGTTTACAGTCTTGTCAGTAGAAGCAACAGTAAAGAAAGCTTTCAGTAGTAGACTGAGGGGCCTCGCTCAGCATACGCGACTGTCTACTTTCCTATAGCCTTGTCATACATTGATTAACTTCTCTACCTTCTGTTTTACATCCAACAAAGACCTAAAACCCTGAATAACTTGTCAGAAGTTTGTTAATATTTGTGTCAGTTCATAATTAAACTAAGCTCTCACTTTTATAACAAAAGGAATAAAGAAAGCCCAAATGCTAGTTGTGTGAATAATACTAAAGCAGTTTAGTACAAAAGAAAGTGCTATTGGTTTCAAGCCCAGCACATACCATTAAAAGACAAATAAACATGGAAAAATAATCAAAACTGAAGTCGCTAAAAATATAATTCACAAAACTTAGTTTTCATTATTGTATCATAAAATATTTAGTGGACCCTGAAATGAAGTCAGTTTTACTCATTTAGAATTTCATTCTACTGCATCTGCAAAATGATAAATACTGAACAGGGAAATTTGAATGAATGCGATTTTTCTGACTAAAATGAAAATTCTTTTCTGAATAAGTAACACCCTTAGTTTTAGGTAGTTGCTTCTACTAACAAGATTGTGCATGCTTCTGATACACTTTTCTGCAGTGATAGTTACTGTAGGTTGATTTGGAGAAAGGCATGGGTTTTCTTAAATGTCCAGTTGTATATTTAGCTCCGTTTCCATCAGCTGGGATCCTGAGATGAGGCAATTGCAGCACGTGTGAACTGATTTCCTTCCTAGCTGCATCCCCGACAGGAGGTTACGTCAAAGTGAAAGAGTTAAGAGAGGAGTTACAGTAACCATACCGACACCCACCCAGGGGGCACGTAGGAGACCACATGCCTGACAACAGATTAACCACTAGATGACAAACTGCAGAGAAAGAAAAATCAAATACTTTTATTGTAAAGACATCGGCTAAATCTTAACAAACCTAAAATACTGAGTAACTTATCAGTATTCTAGGTCTTAATAAAATCTCTTGAGAGCAACTTTTCATTTCAAGATGCTGGAGATAGCTGCCTCTCATTCTGTGTCCTGTCTTCCATGGTTTCCTTCTCTCCCTTCTCCTCTTTCCTTTTTTTTAAAAAATTTAAAAAAACCCATTTTTTAAATTGTCTAGTGATTTTGAGAATGGGAGATGGAGTAGGGAGCCCTCTGAAAGTCTGTCATGTGTCTGAATGTCTAATCCGTGTAGGGTTAACCATCGTACGAGCCTGGCCTGGTGGGTTTCACATGCTACTACTTAATCGTTATTAAAAGAAACCTCTCTGCTTTCTTCTCTGAGATCACAATCTCTGTTCCACATTAGATGTGTCTCCAATATCAGGATACCCTCTCAGGTAGCTTTATTTGAACTCAGCTCTTGAGTTTTCTAAGGTCCATTTCTCTGAACACTTACACCAAATCCAACCTTCCTTCTTTAAATTTCTAGAAGAAAAGAATATTAATTAAGACAGTGAAAAATACATCACATATATAATCCGAATGGAACCTGTTATGTCAAACAGTTGACCCTAGGAGAAAATTTCTTCAGAAACAAAGGTTCACGGTTGCGAAGAGCAGCTTGCCACCTCTGCTTTTCCCGAGTCAAAGACTTGGGCTGCTGTTGTCGCAAAGCGGCTTTTCCTTCCGGCTGGTGTATAATGCTCTGGCTCCTGGTTAGTTTGTCTATGACTGCTCTTTTTTTTTTCCAGTTGGCAAAACAAAACTAATTGGAAAACTCATTGATGGAAGATATTTATAGCTAGAGAAACCTCTCTTATGTGTTTTAAGCAGGGGTGAGTTAGCAGCCCTCGCTGGGAGGCCCCCCTGTTTTAATGACTATGCTCACCCAGACACACGCTGACTTGGAGAGAAATTTTTCAAAAGAGTCAGCAGTCCACCTCGGTGATTGTGCTGGGTTCTATGCCACTAACTTCAGAAACAGCCCCATTACTTTTTATTGTCTCGCAGAATAACCATAGCAACGGTGCATAATTAACTACAGAGAAGAAGAGCTACTGGTAAATTGGTTTTATTATTGTGTTTGAGAGGCTGAGTTTTGCTCTTCCACACAGTGGCAACACCTACATGGGTGCATTATTTTCTCCTGTGATGACTTTAGTACTTATAAAAGGGAAAGGTCACTCAAAGGAAGTACTTTGCCAAGAACAAATGAAACAAACTGTTTCCTCCCAGTGGCAGAGGGTGCCCACCCACCTGCAGTCTTCCCTAGTGAAACAAGGTTGTGTCTGGGGGAGTCTCGGAGGCAGCTTGTTACCCTGCATCATCGTCTCTAGCTGGCAGGGAGCATGCCCAGCTGTGTACTTGGGTCCTTTTTTTAGTTTTCAAGTCTCTTTGCAACTATTCCATTGTTTACCTCTTCTTCGTGACTGTATGTAGTTTCAAGCCCTAAAAGTCGGACCATGCTGCCTCTGTCACCAACCAGGGCAGGCAGCCTCAGTGACACAGTGAGGGGCACCACACGTTGGAGTTGTCGTGGACTTTACCTGAGCGCAACAGGAAAAGCCCACATGCCTTCCCCCAGCTAACACTTGCTGAGCAGTGACCGAGGGCCGGGCATATTGCCCGGTGTTGAGAACGTGTAAAATTTGGCACTCAGTCCCTCATCGCCTCACCCTCACGGATGTTTAGGAAACCCCCGATGGGGAGAAACTTAGCTGTCCCTCGTCCCTGTCATTGTCCTCATTCTGCCACATTAACATGTAAAGTGTTACAGGAACCCAAAAGAAGGGCCCTCACATTTGCCTGTGGCAGAGACGATGAATATCTTCCATGCAGAGGGGACAGTGCATCTAAAGACAGAAATGCACGAGAGAGCCAGTAGTGTGGCTGGGACCTGCAAACAAGTCAGCCTGACTGGAGCATGGGGCGGGATTTTGCCAGTTACGCAGGTCCGGCCTAGGGACCTGGGATGTTATCTTGAAGGCAGTGGAGCTACTGAAATATTATAAGGATGGGTGGCATTTAATCAGAAAGTTTATAGAGAATGGTCATCTCCTGGTTCTACAGAAAAGAGCTGGTGGGGGGGGGGGGTGTAGCATTTGTTGCAATGCTTTAGAAGAGGAATTGTGAGGGCCTGTGCCATGGGGTCAATAGAGTTAAAGAGTAAAGGATGGAGGGCTTCATGTAGGAGGGGGTCCTAGACTGGCTGGAGGCAGGGAGGAGTTTACAGTGACTTCTAGGTTTCTGATCAGTGTAGCTAGATGGATGGGAAGAGTTTTGCCATTTATGAAATATAGTCAGGACAGCAATGGAGAAGGAAGAATTTGAGTTCAATTTAGTTCAGGTTGATTTGAAGTGCCTCTAAGATAAGAACTCTGAGATGCCCACTGGGCCGTTGGATATGTGGGCCTGAGCACAGGAGGAGGTCTGGACTGGAGTGACAGATGTCAGCATCACAGGAGTAGATGCAGGAATCGAAGCTGTGAACAGTGAGTGTGAAGACCCAGGGTACATATGTGGAAAGAAGGCCACATGCAAAATCCTGGGGGCATCAGAGGTGAGCAAATAGTTAAGAAAGGGGAACCTCTCAGACATCTACAGTGAGCAACCAGAGGAGGTAGAGATACAAGGAGGAGGGGCTTATGACAGAGGAAGGAGCTTTGCGCAATAGTTAGGTGACAGAAGAGGCAGGTATTTTTAGGATAGAAAAGTGTCATAGGAACTAGGACATGAGCAAGGACAGGTTCAGGGAGGTTGTCAGGGCAGAGGCCCAGAGTAAGTAGGAATAGGAGTGAGTTAGAGATGACTGTTGACAAATTCCTCAAAAATCTGGCTGGGCAGGAGTCAGAGGGAAGATGGAGAGTGAAGGAGATTTAAATGAGAAGACTTCAGTCCTGCTCGTTTTGGGGAAAGTCCCTGGGGGGTGGCGATCTTGAAGAAAGAGGCTCCAGATGGAGGCAGGAGACTGGAGCGGGTAGGAAGGTTCCAGAGCCACCTGTAAGGGGCCCTTCCATTCTGGGCTGGTGACCTGTCTCTGGCACCCCATCTCCTGCTGTCTGGACCAGACCTTTGTACATTCTTGTTGTGTCAAATGCCATGCCCTTCTGTGATGTAATGCTGGCTAATTTTAGTCCACAGCCTCTGATATGCGATTTGAAGATACATTTTATGGAACAGACATAATCCAAGGGGAAAAAAAGAGACAAAGAGTGCTGAGCTCCAGGTTCAAGAACGAGTATGTGGATGACCCCGTGTACCGCACTTTTTTGAAGAGCTCTTTCCAGAAGAAGTGCCAGAAGAGACAATAGTCTGCATGTGTTGCTGCAGGACTCAGAGCAACTTGGGCCAGAGAGGAAAGGCGAGGGGACAGCTGTGGGCTGTGCCATGTATTCCTGCAGAAGGTGACAGAGTGGCTCTGACAGTGGAAAACTAGGCTTCCCGGAGTGTGGTAACATAAACCACAAAATACACACGTTGTATATTGGATACAACCACCCGAAGTCATCCCCTGCTCTTGCTTTCACTTGAGAGCAATTGTCTTTTATGATCCCAAAAGATTTTTCTAAGTGAAAGGAAATAATTGTGAATCACCCATCAAAAAAGCCACTGCCAGAGGAGATGCGTCACAAAGTGCAGCTTAGGCCCCTAGTCAGGAAACTTCCCTGCCCGGCCCCGCAGGTGGGATCCTCAGCACCCAGGTGGGAGGGTGATAATTTATATATTTTCCACAGTCAGGGAAGGACTCTCACTTATTTGTTTCAAATGGCATTTTTTATAAAACATTTTTAAAACGCAATGGCATGTATGGTAATGAGATTTACCCGTGTGCTATCTGTATTTCCCTTGTACAGAACTTTTGCATTTTTTTATATCCCTATTGCTTTCGACTGTGTCTGATGAGAACTGAGTTGCTGGCCTTTGTGAAATTTTTGGCTCTTGAGAAAGAATTCTTATGAACTGTATGGGAATTTTATATATTTAACAAGGGAAATCTGGGGCTGTTATTTTTAAACACTTTTTTTCATAATACATATTCTGAGTAGATATTTATAAAATATGTTTCTTTCATTATGTGTTTGTAAAATTAGAGTTTAAATAAATATGCTTTGATGCATAGTTTTGAATTAATATGATTTTTCCTTTTTAAAACAGCTTGAAAATGTACTAGTGTTTAAAAATAAAGATTTCCATTTTCTCCAGTTCTGCCTCCTGACTTGCTTATTCATCTAGGTTTCAGCCAATAGAAAGGCAAGTTTTATTTGGGAGCTGGCCATCGAGAGATGCTGGCACACAGGTTTGTCAGACCCTCCTCCTACTGTGGACTTTCGTAAATCACTGTGGACACGGGGCCGAACATTTGTGGCAAATCATTGGGATAAAGGCTTTGCTTCCTGCCTGCAGTGCCAGTGGGAGCGCTTTCCTCAGCTCCTTCTTCTAGGCCGGAAGAAATCTGAGCACCTGGAGTCTGCAGCTCTTTTCCTCCCAGGTTTCTTGTCCCCAGCTACTATTAGAAGAGACTGTATGGATCCTCTCACCCCTCCCCTCACTTTATGGAGGACGGGTGGGGGATAGGCAGGCAAGGGATGGCCCAAGGTCACACAGTCCCCAGTAATGCTTCAGTGAACTGTGGCCACAGGGATGCTGCGCAATAGCTGCAAAATCTGTGGGCTGTGCAAGAAGCACTTCTTTTGTTTAGGAGTCTGTAGGTTGGTGGATCCAGGTTGGGCTTGGCCAGCAGCTCTGCTGAGCTCGGCTTCGGTGAGCTCACATACCTGCTCCACACATCTCCTGTCAGCCCACTGGGTCACTCAGGTAAGGTCTTCTCAGGTCAATGGCAAGTGAGCCCAGCTGAGTGAGCACATTTCAGTCCTGCCTGTGATGTTGGCTATCATCCTGTGGGCCAAATCCCACAGCCAGGGACTGGAGGGCATTTCAGAGTTTCATGGCAAAGAGTGTTCATGTATTGGGTTACAGGGCAGAGAGTAAAGAGCCGAAACATTAATCACAGAGCCACAGTTAAATCTCAGTTCTCTGGACCGAGTACTGGCTGAGTGCTGAATTTCCAGTGCCTCGTGGCTGAACTCCGAGCTGGGGAAGAGCCCACCAGCCTTATTTTTACAGACTGAGCACTTCACATTCTCTACCAGTATAGTCATATATTTTATCAAGTAATCAAGCTTGCATTTTCTATCTCTGGGTTTTGAATAGAACTGACCTGCCGTCTCTTTGATATGCCAGGAAAGTAGGCCTGTGTAAGGCATTAGGAGGAATTAATCTAAATAGGATCATTCGTTTTGTACATGTTTGCCTGTCAGCAAGATTGCTGATTGGCTGCCACAGGCAGAGATTGTGCAGAGTCCTGTGTGACTTCAAATACAGCTGTTTTTTATGGTCTCACTTAACTAATGTTCACATAACCAAGTACAGCTGTAGATGCTCTTTAGTGGTGCCGGCCACAGATGCACCCCGGCTCTTGAGAGAGACACCTTTATTTCACTGCAGAAAGTCATTATTAGTTCCATAACCAGACAGACTATTAAAGCTTTTTCACTTACTGTCTGACACCTCAATTGTAATTTTTATTTCTTTGCATTACACTAACTGCATTTTTAGTGTGTATGTATAGTATGAAATCAGTTGAAGTCCTTCTAGTATTAAACAAAATTTTGCTAGTTATAATTCTAATGTAATTTGAAATACAAGCCCTTTCT
This sequence comes from Desmodus rotundus, assembly GCF_022682495.2. NCBI lineage: Eukaryota > Metazoa > Chordata > Mammalia > Chiroptera > Phyllostomidae > Desmodus > Desmodus rotundus. The sequence continues at coordinate 55,418,425 of NC_071387.1, forward strand.
CTGGAGGTTAGAGGATTAGTAAAAACTGCTTGACATTCTACATTTTAGTTCTTTTATGTATGTTCGAAATGAGAACAATGTAATCCTTATTAATTTGCTTTTATTAAGGTAATTTTGCTTAGTTCACCTACAGAGAAATTGAGAAGAGGGATCCATACTAAAATATCACGTTAGTTCTCAGAATACATGATAAGTTGCTACTGGGTAATAGTGTGTGAAAACACGAAGACTCCGAATACAAAAACGTGTCAGAGTAAATGGGTCTGCCACTTCTCCCCGGACCTGTCTGGTGTGGAACAGGGACGAAGTGGCCGTGTTGCTGTAAATGACCTGGAGGTCTTAGAGTAATCATACTGGAGTCGTATGTGCTGCATGATAACACTGTACTGTATTTTTGCCCATTGTTAAAAGGTATTGGAAATGAAACCATCTTCATTTCAGATATTAATCAGCCCCTTAAACTTGAAGCTAACTAGAGATCCCGAGACATTCTTATTACGCGAAGTAGTTGGCTGGTTGCAAGACTGCGTTGTGCTACGGACTTTTTCTGAGAATTCAGATGGCAGTCGTGGAAGTGTTTCGCATTCTCTCGCCCAGCACATCATCGTAGAGACACGTAGCACTGACTGGTGGGGGGCCTAGGCTCTCCAAGTGGGCTGTCAATTTAGAAGCCTCACGCTCCAACCCCAGAAGGTGCAGCTCTCCTTAGAAAACGAACATCAAGAGAAGCTGATACTAATGAATTGAGCATCTATCGTGTATATGCAGCCTGGTAGGCTTCTTATTGGCGTTTATCTTATTTAGGCTCCCCAAGAAATTAGCAAACTATGTATCATTCCCCTCTTTTATGGACATAAACTCCCAGAGAGGTTAAGTAAATTCTGAATTACTCAAAGCTCTCATTTCATAAAGGAAAAAAAGGATTCTAAACCTGAATCAAACAAAAGACACTGGATGGACCAGACAAGTTAGCACTAGAGACATAAATAAGGAAGGCATCATCTTTATTAAAAACACATGAAACTTACCTTTGGCAAAGGCAAAGCTATTGGGACAGAAAAGAGATCAGTGACCGCCAAGGGCTGGAGGTGGGGAAGGGATTGGCCACAAAGTGGTGTGTTGGAACTTGGTTTGGTGATGGAGATAGTGACCTTGGGGAAAGCATTTCAGGTGGTTTCAGGTGACAAATCTATTCACATTGAAATTTGTGTTCTCTTTTGGAAATGCATCCTCTCTCCTTTTTTAAAAAATATTTTCTCTGTCTTTAATTTTCAGAAGTTTGATGATAGCATGTTTTGATTTGATTTGTTTGGAATTTGTTCAACTTCTTAGACTTTCACCAAATTTGGGAAATTTTTCAGCCATTATTTCCTGGGATATTTTTCCAACCTCAAACTCTTTCTTCTCTCCTTCTGGGACTACAATGACGTAAAAGGCTCTTGATGACCTTTTACGTCTGTTTTCTCTGTTAGCTTGGCTACATTGTATTGCCCTCAAGTCTGCTGGTTCTGTGCTGTCATCTCCGGACTCTTGTTAAGCCCTCGAGTGGAATTTTTGTTTTGGTTATTGTATTTTTTAGTTCTGTAATTTCCATTTGGCTCTCTTTTGCATTGTCTATTTTTTTTGCTGAAATGTTCTATCATTTTCATTTGTTCCAAGAGTGTTCATAATTGTTCATTAAAGCAATTGTTTTCTGATGGCCACTTTTTAAATCTGTCAGATGATTCCAGTGTCTAACTCATCTTGTTATTTGTGTCTGTTGATTGTTTCTCTTTTAAGCTGTGATTTTCCTGGTTCTGGCAGGACAAGTGATTGAGCTGTAACCTGGACTTTTGCGGTATTTTGTTCAGAAGACTGGATTCTATTGAAATCTTCCCTTTCAGCAGGCAATCACCCTGTTTTGGTTTAGTGCCCAGGGCCGGGTCTACTTTGGTGGGCTGTGGTTCTAATGACAATTTAATTTTCAGTTCTCACAGTCCTGTTCTGCTCTGCTTTCTCTGTGTGCTACCCAGGAGCCGCTCTGCAAGCCTGGGTTCTCTTCCACAGTTTGGCACAGTTCTCAAGAGTTTTTGGTGAGTTAATGTGGGCCAGTTTCATGTGTGAGTCAGGCAGAAAATTCCTGTGCAGGTTTAGAGAATTCCTTTTTTGAGATCCCTGCTCTCCAAGATCCTCCTTCCATTCTCTGCTTAGGAAAGTGGAGGATGCTGCCTCTCCCAGTCTCCACTGGCAGCATGCTGGCAGGGAGAGAAAGGCCATCCAGGACTCCCACTGAGGCCAAGTCAGGCAGCAGGGGTGCAAATCCAGATGCCCCACTTGGTCTCCACCAAAACGCCACTGTGGGGGTCAGAAGTCACCAAGTGAGGGGCAGAAATCCTAACTCCCCACTTGGTGTCTACAGAGACCATTCTTGGTGTATGCAGGGACCATTCATTCATTGGGGTAGTGAACTGACAAAAAGGGTTTTGTCCTGCTCTTCTGCTCCTTTCCGGGTCCTTTGACTGCAGATAGAAGGCTTTTCTTAGAGCTTTAGAACTGTGTGTGTGTGTGTGTGTGTGTGTGCGCCTGTTGTTGGTGGTTCCACTTTGCAGGCTTCTTTAGTTCCAAGTTCAGGATATACGAGAGATAAAAAGAGAACTCACCCCTGTGTAGTTCCTATACCCTAAAGTCCCTAGTTAGTCTGCCTACCTTTCAATATTTCACGGTCCTCTTATGACTGTTCGTTGTATTCCGTCCATGGTTTTTAATGATACTTAGCCAGGAGGAGCAGGGAGAACAAAGGCACCTCTAACTTGTCCAGAACAAGAAGTCCTCACTTTTTCTTTAATATGGGGGAAAATAATTTATTGCTAAGAGCAAGGAACTAGTTTAAAGTGGGATGTTGAGGATTTAAAGGAAATAATTAATGGAGGAATTCTGCAGGGAGGCAAGGGGATTGGGAGCAAAGGTGGAATGGTTGGCCTTGCACAGGAAAATGGAGATTTCATCCGCAAAGACTGAATTCCTGATTATGGGAGCAGAGATGGCAGGCTATAGAATTGTTTCAGGAACGGGCTTTCCAGGTCTGTTGCCGTATGGAAAAGGGTGTGAAAGAATTGAAGATGCTGGAGAGGGTATTTCTACTCGTTCGTCTGTGTTGAATAAGGAAGGTAGTTGATGTCAAGAGGGGATTTCTTGGGAAAATACGGAGGGATCCAGGAAGTAGATGGCTGTAAAAGACTGATTAAGCCCCCCTGCCACCTCCCCCCCGCCCCCCGCCATGAGATGCCCATAGCCTAACGCCCAGAATCTGACTATGTTACCTTATGTGGCAAAAGGGACTTTGTAGTTGCTATTAATTAAATTAAGGATCTTGAGATGGGAAGATAATCTTGGATGATCTGGATGGGCCCAACGTAATTACAAGCATTGTCCTAAGAAGGAGAGTCAGAGACAGAGGAGACTGATGCTGGGAGGAAGCGCTGACTGAAGTGATTTGCTCTGAAGATAGAGTCAGGGGCCAGAAAAGCTGAGGGGGGCAGGTGGCTGCTGGAAGGTGGAAAAGGCAGGGAAGCAGAAGATCCACTTAAGCCTCTGTAAGGAACCACCCTGCCAACACCTGACTTGAGCCCTGTGAAACTGGTTGCAGGTGCCTGGCCTCCAGAATGACAAGACAATGCATTTCTGTGGTTTTAAGCCACTAAACTTGTGGTGATGTGCGATAGTTTCAATGGGAAGCTAAGACAACTGCTAAACAGGCAGCAGGAGGAGGGTGAGAGAAGGCTTTCAAGGTCAGAAGCGGTGGTCAGAGGAGGGGTTTAGTTCAGATTTATATAGCTGGGATTTAAATGTAGACAGGACTTAGTGTCTGGTCCCATGAATGGAATGGAGCTTCAAGTCCTGCACTGACTTATGTTAACTGTTGGGTTGCCCAAAAAGTCTATTTGGTTTTTTCCCCACACAGTGGCTCTCGTAGCACCTTAGTTGTCTTTCACTTCATTTGAAACAATTTTGTTAGATTGTATTGTGACAGCTGTCATATCAGTGTCCATTAAAAAAACTTATCAAAATTGATGAATTTCTCTGTAGCCATTTTAATACTGAAGATGGAAAAATATGCAACATTTTTGGCATATTATGCTTTATTATTTCAAGAAGGGAAAAACACACACAAAAAATGATTTGTGCAGTGTATGGAGAAGGTGCTGTGACTGATAGAACGTGTCAAAAGTGGTTTGCAAAGTTTCATGCTGGAGATTTCTTGTGGGACAAAGCTCCAGGGTCGGGTAGACCAGTTGAAGTTGACAGCGATCAAATCAAGACATGAATTGAGGACCATCAACATTACACCATGTGGGAGACAGCCAACATCAAGATATCCACGTCAATAAAGTTACTGGTGAAAATGAAAAATGTGTCTTTTATTTTATGCAAGAAACAGACTTTTTGGCCAACCCTATATTTTTTTAAATTGGTAATCCATACAGCATAAAATTTACCATTTTAAAATGTACAATTCAGTGGTTTTTAGTACATTCATAAGGTTGTGCAGCTGCGACCCCTGTAGTTAGTTTTGATTGTACAGTGTTCATTCCGTCTTCATAAATAACAACAGCATTTACAAAACTCTTCAATTCTTTTTTGCTGCAACTCTGCAGACTGGAGACCTAAGAAGAGTATGTTAATGAAATATATTCTTGAGCATGAAAAATTCTTCTGAACACATACACTCACCCATTTGAAGACACTGTACACTGGACCAAATGGAGACCTACCTCCTGTTGATTTGGCCAGCTTTGTGATGGTGGCGATGGTCGTGGTGGGTCTTTTCAGTGGCAGATTACAGAGCAGGGAGGTACCACTGGCCACAAAGTTGCCCTTCATGGTTGGCCAGGAACACGAGCACTGCCCTGTGGAGAAAGACAAATACTTGCCCCAGATCAGTGATGGGCCTCTCACACCCTCCCGGTTGGTGTCGCACCGGGTTCCAGAGAGGCCAGTTCCCTCAGTTCACTACACCTGGTTTGGACTATTATGAATGATCCCCAATTCTTCCCTTTCTCTCCCTGGGGTCCTTTCCTCTTCGGCGTGGGTGCTCTTTTGCTCCCAGGGATTGTTTTGTAAGTCATATGTCATAAATCTCTTAGAAGTAGACTTGACCCGTTTACAGTCTTTATCTCACTTAGTATGAATATTCAAATACATGACTATAGAATATCCATGTGGGGTGTTAGATGATATAAGATACTAGGTATGAAATTACCTTTCTAAAATTCTGAACTCACGCAAAGTACATCGATCTAGCCCCAAGGATTCCAGATACGACAGTGTGGGCCTCTTATTTTACACCCGCTTCTCACCCCCTTTTGCACGAGCGGTACTCACCTCCATAGTCCCCCTGATCATAACAGCCTCACTGAGCTTGTCACTCCGCGTTATGCTCGTACGGAGCTAGGGACTGATGGCATTTGCTTGGCTGTGCTGCGGACCAGGGCCAGACACTCTGCCAGTGGAGGTTAACTGCGCACACAGCAGGGCCCTGAGGAGGGACCCAGTGCTGTGCCATCCTGGTGGCTGCCCAGGGAAAGGGCCCGTGTCGCCACAGGGTGGGAAGGCGCATTCGCAACGCAGACTCATTCTGCAGGCTGCTGCTCGCTTGTCTGGCTCCAGAAAGCAAACAGGTGCTTGCTTCACTGAGGCTACTAAAAGGAACGAGGTAGGCCACGTGGGTGGGGGAGCATGTCTCATTTGCCCTGCAGCAGAGATGGACTCCGGGAGAGGCCTTGTCTGAGGCCTGTATGGCTGGAAATTGAAATGGCAGCTTAGTCCATAGAACATCGTGCGTCAGAGCTCTGCGGCCACCCCCTGTGGGCTCTCAGTGTGCGCCTTTACCGTGATAGGATTATGAAGCTATTTCATTTCCCCCCCCAGATCAAAGCCGTATGAGAAAAAGGGTCTCCTAATCATTTCTGCATATTTTGGTAACAAAGAAAATGGCTGTTGGTGATGATAATGAAAACTGCTGTACATAAATTTGCACCCTTTGTTGCCACTTATAAAAGAGACCTTGTACAGCGAGCTCATTAGTAGCTGAACTTTATTTTGTCAAAGGAAATGGAGTCAACAGAGATTATGTTTCATCTTTAATATGGCTGTTCAACAACAATGCCATTATCCTGAGTTTCAGATGAATTTAATTGAACTTTAATGAACAAAATTAGCTGTTTTATGCAATTAGAATCCCATTTAAATGGGTTAGAAAATGAATAGAATGGGAAATGGGGTTGACTTTATTTTCCTCAAGACTGACTCTTCAGGCTTCTTTTCATCCCTAGGTTTTCTACCCCCCACTGAATAGAGACTAATATCTTTAAACTTTAAGAAGATTTTTGACTTTATAAGTCTTTTTCCTCAAGCAATAGAAAATTCCTGGAACTTCCAAGGAGGTGGGAGGCAGAGGACACTGGCGAATGGGCACCCGTTACAGAGAACCAGGGTAGAAACTCTTCCAACCCAGCTGGCCCAGCCTTGCACAGCTGAAGTCCCTTCCCTTCTGAGGTGAGACTGGGTATTGAGCGGCATCTAACAAAGGTAAGGAGGGATGATTTGGGTGCAAAGCTTTCCTCTACCACTTAATATGTTGGTGACTTGGTGTGTGAGTCATGGTGTCTGAACTTCAGTACAATGGGAAGAATAATACCTATTTCTTAAAAGTGATGGTAAACATGCAGTGAGAAAATGCATAGAAAGTATTCGGCATATTGCCCAGCTTAAAAAATGGGAGCCACTACTGTCATTAGTATCGCTGTTCTTCTTTATCATCATCATCATCTTCAGTTTTACAACTTCTTGGGACCTTGATGTGATGAACACCATACTGCTCACCTAACTTAGTTCCGTGATTCTGGTAAACAATAAGCTTTCCCAAGTATTTTCCTCCTCAGCTGGAGGGAAGAGATGAGATGACAAGGTCAGTTTGCTCAGGGGCTGGGAGGGATGGGGGAGCAGCAGAAGGTGATACCACTGGATATGGGGGAATGGCCAGGTACCAGGAAATCACTGCAGAGAGTCACATAAAATTCGCATTTGTTCCCCCATCTGCGATGTGAGGAAATTAGGCCATCCCTATGGGCCTTTCCAGCTCTGAAGTGCTTGCAATACTGCAGCTACTGCGAACTCTTTTGCCTAATGGACCACATTGCAGTGAGCCAGCTCTTGCCAAGAAATCCCTCCCACTTGCATCAGAATTGCTGGAGCGTCCTGCTGAGTGTTCCCCCAGCGTCAGTGTTGACTCAGTGCTGGGATGTGGCTTCCCGAGACACAGCGGAGGTGAGGAGGCCCAGTGGGCTTGGCGCAGCCCTGGTAAACAGCTTTGCCCAAGCATAAGAGCTCTGACCTAGGTGAATCAAAGGAAAATCAAAGAAAAGAATTAATTATTCATGTTCCTCTTGGCCTCGTCAGACTAAAGGTTTAAATGGGTTCTCAGTGAAAATTTTAAAAAGCAGCATTACTTCCATTTTAACTACAAAATACTAGTGCGTTATTTTAATCTTCTATCAAATGCTCCCTAATTATTTCTGGCAGTTCCCAAGGGGTATCTCAGATGTGCTCATAAATAAATCCTCTTGGTTTCCATGTGGTGTCTGCCATTTTGCTCTGTTTCTTCTCCGTTGTAACTTGAGGAATGCCAGCTTCCTCAGATGCCACTCTCCTCCAGGCAGAGGGAGAGGGCCTTTCTTCTGTACCCTGCTGACAAAGTTGAAGCTATCCCACATCATACCCAGGAACCTACGTGGACGGTGCCTAAGATGCAGTGTAATTGTCGTGCTGGCCTCACTGCCGCTGAACTTGGGGACTGCAGGGCTGGGGCCGCCACCACCTTCTTAAATGAGGTTGATGCCCATTGGCATTTCCCCGTGCCAGCCCTGCACTTCTCTGAAGCAGAAAGAACTCATCCTGTTCTGTGCCTCTTTCTGCGTCTGTGCTTATCCCACAGGAACGCGGCCTTGTGCTCTTAGCGTCCCAAACTGTGTGTGTGGACACTGCCTTCTCTGTTCTGTGAAGTCCTTGCTTTCACGAGGGACTGGGGCTCTGTGGGGCTGAATGCTGGGGGCGGTCAAAGCTGTGAAGAAACAAAAATCCTCTTAGATTACTTCAGCACTACTGGACTTACTGTAAGGAAAAGAGACTGCAAAACTCAGCCACAAAGCTGAGCCTCATGGAAGTGAACGTGGCTGGTGACAGGAATGTTCTTAGGGTCTGTCTGTGTGTCCTCTTGAGCCCCCACACTGGTCTTGAAATTTTTCTGTCATCTGCAGCCACCTCCCTCATACCTCCTTCTGGCCTCTGCTGCCACATGGCCTCTGCTGCCAGCACTCACCCTTCGGTAGCTTTAGCTTCTGGGGCCAGTACCATTGACTCTCTCTCCCCAGACATACAGAGCAAATCATTACTGGGAAATAAGTTGGCTGAGGACATGGATTTTGGTCTCTTTTGTTTATTAATATGTCCCTAGAACGTAAAAGGCTGGTTCTACCACTTACTCAATGTGTAGCCTTGGGGCAAGTTACTTAGGCTCTTTGCTCATTTTTTTTTTTACCTTTAAATTGGGGGGTGGTAATAGCTAACTAATAGGGTTGTTATCAAAATAAATTAATGAAAAGCATTTATATTAGTGTTTGACACAGACTATGTTCAATGGAAGTACTTGTTAAATAAATTAAAAGATAAAGTACCTACACATAGTTGGTGCTCAAGAAATATTTGTCGAATCAATTAAATACATTTCTTAAAGAATCAGGTTGACTTAATTGCCATTTTCACAGCTGAGAGCTCCTGTTCCAGGCTGCCTCAGCCTGTAACCTCTATTGACTACCCTTGGGTCAAGTTCTCACCCCAGGCCATTTATTGGGCTAGGAGTGTGAGGTTAGGTGTGAGCAAAATGTCTTACACAGACGGAAAGTGGGAGGTACTCGGAGGCTTGCCTGTCTGGTCTGGTACGGGCCTAATGCCATACTCAAAGTCATCCCTTTCCTCCGATGGCTGAGTTGCTGTTTACAAGTTTATGCACCAACTCCTTCCTCAGGGCATTTTTCCCCAGGTGAGTTCTCTGTTTTTCCTGCTAACATGTGTGTACTGGTCTCTCCCATTCCCCCACTAAATAGGCTCAGTCTCCTTACTGGTAAATAAAATGCCAAGACTCCTGTTATACAGCTCTTCTCTCTTTGTCCGTCATTCTTTGACCTTCTTTAGCTCAGGGACCTTCAGATTCTAGAAACGGGGCCTACTCCCCTGTCCCCTACCGTGCATTTGTATGCATATACCTGCATTTTGATGCCAAAAATGCTCCTCTCTGACCTAAAGGTATTCAGATTTTATATTTTCCAGTAGGAGGCCACCCGAGAGCCAGGGATAACATTTCTAGGGCTGCCAATCAGATAACAAGCAGAGCTTTTTATTATTCTTTTCCTCTGGCTCCTACGAGAGCTAAGTTCCACAAGAAGTCCTAAGTTATCAGGGAGGAAGTTTTGCAATTTAATTTTTTCTGGGAGTAGAGTCCTTTAGGTCTCACAAGCTGAAATGGAGCAGTGCTAGGGGCTGGCAAGGGAGCCTCCATTGTGTGAGTTGCAGACCAGGTAATGAGGGCAGAAGGGAGGTCCGCCAAGGGCCACGAGGAGGAGAGGGAGGGATGAAGCCGTTAGCTCAGACGGTGGCTGGCTGGGATGCCTGCTGTCGGGATGGCTGAATTATGGCTCTCCGGGAACTGGCATTTGATTATCTTCACCTTGAAGCTTGGGAGACCCCTCCGATCACGTTTGTGCCCTTTAGGGCAGTGGTTCTCAGCTAGTCTACGTGCCAGTATCACCTAGGGAGCTATTTAAAAATACAGATTCCCGGTCCATGCTTCAGACCTTATAAATCAGAATCTCTTCCAGTCGGTGTCCAGGAATCTTAGGGTTCTTTAGTCCCCCAAGGGTGGTCCCTATGTGGACCACCACAGCCCTACCTGGATAGTACTATGGAAATGAATCTGATCCTATTGGGTTGAATGCACTCCTGGGTCAGTTATGAAAGAAGAAATATTGGTGCCAGGTGGGTACTAGAAGTATCAGGGGATCATTTTGTAAATTGCCTGTGTCCAACTAATGCTGTGCACCTGAAACTAATATAAAATACTGTTGAATGTCAACTGCAATGAAAATAAATTTTTAAAAAAGTAAAGCAAATCATAGGAAAAAACTCGCAATTTTCCAAAAAGAAAGAAAAAGCAGAAATATTACTACTCAGAGAAAGCGTGGCCTGAAGGAAAAGCATTAACTTCGGCATTTTAAGACCTGAGTTTTAGTCCTGTCTCTGGCACTAAGCTGGACAAGTCCTCATGGGGATTCAACGTCAGTGAGCTTCAGGTTCCTCATCTGTAAAGAGGGGACAGTAACTCCTGCCCCGTCTACTTTATAGAGTTTTTTCAGGCACCGAAGGGAATAAATACATGGAAGTGCTCTAAGATCTAGAAAATAGTATTCAAATATACAGTTCAAAGCTCTAGGGAAGGCGTGTCCAACCTTTTGGCATCTCTGCACCACACTGGAAGAAGAGTTGTTTTGGGCCACACAGTAAATACATTGTGATATGTAATCACACAAAAATCTCATGTTTTAAGTAAATTTATGATTTTGTGTTGGGCCGCATCCACAGCCATCCTGGGCTGCAGGTTGGACACCTCTGCTAGGGAGAGTAATGCTGTTTTGTGTTCTCTTGGTGAATTTGTAGTTAATCCTATGAAACAAACAACCCTTTGTGAATGCCTCCTCTGATTCTGCTCCGTGTACAAAAAATACACGAGTAAGGCGAGTTTATGTTTAAACTCTTTATACATCTTTGGTTCCACCAACTAGAATCAGTTACTAGTCAAGATAAGGAAACAGCCTAAGTGTCCTTCAACAGACGAAAGGTAAAGATGTCTGCACATGCACACGCACGCACACGCATGCACACGCACACACACACGCGCGCACGCACACACTGCAGTAGAACATCACTCAGCTGTGAGAAGGAAGGAAAGCCTGCCGTTTGCAGCCCTGTGAGTGGACTTTGAAGGCATTAATGCTAAGTGAAATAGGCCAGTCAGAGAAAGGCATGGTATCACTTATAAATGGAGTTTTCATTAAAAATAAAATTCATAGAAACAGAGAGTAGAAAAGTCATTACCAAGGGCCGGGGTGGTAAGGAAAACAGGGAGAGGCTGGAAGAAGGACACAAACTTTCAGTTATAAGATAAACAAGGTGTGAGGACTTAGTGTAAAATGTGCCTATAGTTGATAACACTGTATTATATAATTGAAATTTTCTAAGAGTAGAACTTCAATGTTTCCACAAATAAGGTGATGAATGTGTTGATTGACTAGATGGTAAGAATCCGTTTGCAACATATACATATACCAAATCACCATGACGTGCAGTTTGAATATCTTACAATTTCATTTGTCAATTATACCTCAGTAAAGATGAAAATAACATGACAGCAAATTGCTGGACTTCCAGATGAAGATGGGAGAAATAACACATGCATTCACTTCTGTCCTCACCCTAAAGCTTAGTAAAAATATAGTACTTTTTAATTGCATAAAAATACAATGACAGAAATGAGAGAGAAGACAATATTTTTAAGTGGAAGCTAGAAAGCCAAGGGACGACCAAAGATTTGGCAGACAAGGAGAAGCCAAGCCCTCAGCCGGCGGTGGGGAGAGCTGGGAAGCAAGGCAGCCCCGCACACAGAACCCTCGTGGCCCAGCAGGGCTCAGGAACTAGTGATTCCGTGTGTGTCTGAAAGTGGGGACAAGGGTAGGGCTGAAAATACAAAAACTGTTGAAAGATTATTTAAGTAAAAATTTTAGAACAGTTCAATAGACACCCTCGAATTCCCCCCAACACCTTGGAGATTGGTGATTTCACATTCATCTAGCAGTGGGGAAGGTAGAACTAAGGATAGAAGAGTCCAAAGATTATTTATGGAGGCACTTTTTCAATCCCTTGCAGCAAGGGGCCTGCTTCTGTTCTGCCCCCAGAGAAGACTGGAAGTGTGATTTCTGGAAAGCTTGAGACAGGACAGCGGGCTAGCAGACAACAGGCACAATGAGAGCAGAACCATTGGCTGCAGGGGATTAAATGAAAGTTTGCAAGCTGGCTGAGACTCTGCCTTACTCATCACTCAGTTTCAAGATGGTCAGGGCGTTTTCCCTAACAGAAAAGCCCCGGGTTGCCGAAGCCTGCCCTTGTACACTGAGCTTCCAGATAAGTTTTTTGTGAGGGGTTACCAGAGCATGTAATATGAAAGGCAGACACAAAACCGAACAAACAAGAAAACTCCATTGGAGAAAATTAGCTCTACCGAGGGAAACTTAAACAAAAACTTCAAAACCTATCATTAATAGTTTCAGGAAAACAAGAAGAAGATGCTACAAAAAGGAACATTCAGAGAACCTAAAAGAGTTTCTGAAAATTGGTATAAAGTTAAGTAAATCTCTAAAAACACCAGAGCAATACAAAAGATAAAAGGAAAGACGAACAAAAAGGTGGAGAACCAGTCCTGCAGGCTAAACGTCCAGAGTCGGAGTGCCAGAGAGAGGAAACAGAGGTGAAGAGATCGCCAGGGAAATAATTAATTTCCCAAGCCTATGGACAGGAATTTGAATGATAAGGACCCACTGAGTACCTGGTACTCGGAGATGGAACGAGAGCCACGTGAAAGCCATTATTTCGGAATGTCAGCATTGTGGGCACAAAAACTAAGTGTTCATAGAAATGTCCAGATTTTGTACGAAGAGTCAGTCATTACTATGGCAGGACATTCTCCACGGCAATAGTGGAATGTCAAGGACCGGAGAGTGAAGTGGAAAAGTTATCTCCAACCTTGAATTCTATATCCAGCAAAACTATCAATTTATCTGGTGACGGAAATTTTTCAGACTTATAAACATGTAAGTAATTTTCCTCTCATGTGGCCTTTTTCATGAAACTGCTGGAGAGTGGGTCTATCGAAATAACAGAGTACCAACAAGGGAAGACATGGCTTGCTGGCTATTCTCAGTTTCCCTCTTCATGTCTGTTCTCATCCCTCCCTGTGCCCCAGGAGATGGTCTCTATCTACTGCACGGCCTGGGCTGCCTTGCTGGCTGATTCACAGTTGAGTTTGACCCATAGAGATGGTGGCACGAGATCGGCAGGATGGAACTAAGGTGACTGCATTTGCTCTCCACGCTTCCTCCTTGCAGGGCCTCAGTTGTGCAGAGGCTGTGTTCTGCCCAAACCATGACTCCCCTTGGCGAGCCTTCTGCCACGGTTACAGCTCTCACCAGGGTCAGACAACAGTTCCGTCCCTTTGCTGTTATTGCTTCCTACTGCTGGTCAGAAAGAACAATAGAACCCTTTTTGTGCTTGAAGGTGTGAGGGGAGAGATACACAACTGGAGGGAAAGCTTGGGTTGAATTAGTGTCAAGAGCATAAAAAACAGGCAAATGAAATATTAAATTCAGGAAAACCAAAAAGTTGTGCTGGAAACGGAAAGTAATTATAACCAACTATGGCTCAGCTACAGCACTTACACAGTCCCAATAATGGAAGTGAAATTGGCGTAATCAAATTACCATATGACTTAGAATAGAAGAATAGAGGGAGACAGGAAATGGTGTGTTGGTTGGTGAGAGCCGGTGACTGTGGTGGTGGTAAAGGAGATTTATGTCCTCATCTTCCTCAGTGGGAAATCAGTACATAGTACCTAAAAATAGAAACCAAAGATATAGCAGAATACAATGTAAATAGCAGAAATAATCTATAAGGAGCCCTGACTGGTGTGGCTCAGTCTGGCATCAGCCTGCAAAGCAAAAAGTTTAGTGATTCAATTCCCAGTCAGGACACATGCCTGGGTTTGGGGGTCAGTACCCAGTCGGGGCACATGCAAGAAGCAACTGATTGATGTTTCTCTGTTACATCAATGTTTCTCTCCCTTTCTTTCTCCCTCCCTTTCCCTCTCTCTAAAAATAAATAAATGAATAAAATCTTTAAAAAATTATAAAAAAGAAATTATATGCAGATTATTTATTTTTTCAAAAGCTATTTGAATTTAATCATTTATCAAGCATGAACATTTCTATATTAGATTATTTTGTAATGGCATTTATCAACTAGTTTTTTTAATGAATTTATTGGGGTGATATTGGTTAATAAACTGATACAGGTTCTAGGTGAACAGTTCTATCATACATCATCTGTATATTGTACTGCGTGTTCGCCACCCCAAGTCAAGCCTCCTTTACCTTCTTCTACCTCCCCCACTCCTCTTCCACTCGGGGAATCACCATGCTGTTGTCTATGAGGGGATTTTGTGTGTGGTTTGTTTTTTTTGCTTAATCCCTTCACCTTTTCATCCAGTGCCCCAGCCCCCTCCCGTCCGACAGCTGTCAATCTGTTCTCTGTATCTATGGGTCTGTTTCTGTTTCGTTAGTTTATTTTGTTCATGAGATTCCACATATAAGTAAGATCATGTGGTACTGTATTTGTCTTAGTCTGGCTGGCTTATTTCACTCTGCATGATACTCTCCAGGTCGGCCTATAAGCAGATTATGTAGAGTAATGCCAAAAGATTCAACTGAAATCGGTGAAAAGAATTGCCTTTGAGGAAAGGGAATAGTGAGGTAGAGAATTCCTGGTTTTGTTTTTTAAACAAGACATGTAGAATTACGGTGTCTGAACTATTGTGGGGGATATATTTGATAAAAATAAAACTGATTTTCTTCTTTAAAAAGGGAGAGAAGCAACTAACTTCCTAATTCTCTCTTTTTTGTTCCCATCTCAAACCCTACAACTCCCGAAACTCCCTCGCTACTTTCCGAAAGAGCAGGACTCAAGACAGAAAGTCAAGGAGCAGGGAGGCAGGATGGGGCAGATTTGCGTAGGGCACCACCTGCTGAGATGGCACAGACAGAGGCAGGGAGTGGAACCCATACCCAAGAAAGCTCCGTGTGTAAATAGTCAAAGGTTTGGACTCCAGAGTGGCCTGGAGACAAAACAGCTCTGCTTCCCCAGGGATGGGCCAGGGGCAAGGAAAGCCAGTGACTGGGAACCAGCCGCTGAAGGTCTGAGCCTTGTGTCTTGGGAATGAAGCCCAGAGTTCAGGGTGTCCTGGGCCTGATGACTAATGGCTGAATTGTGTACTGAGTCCCTTCTCTGAGTACTACTATACTCAGAGTACCCTAAACTTGGCAGAACAGTTGTTATACCTTTGGTGGCAGAACAGTTGTCATACCTTTGGTGTGCTTGCCCTTCAAAGGGAGACTAAAAAAATAGAGAGCATTTGGATTTGCTAACCTTAAAAGTGGAAAACTTTAAGGTTAAAAGTTTTCCACTTTAAAAACTTTTTTTTATTACTTTAAAAAAATTTTTATTGTTGTTCAATTACAGTTGTCTGCATTTTCTCTCCACCCCTCCACCCCACCTCCCACCCCCACCTCCACCCTCCCCCTTGTTTTTGTCCATGTGTCCTTTATAGTAGTTCCTGAAAACCCCTCTCCCCACTTTCCCCTCCCCACTCCCCTCTAGCTATTGTTAGATTGTTCTTAACTTCAATGTCTCTGGTTATATTTTATTTGCTTTTTTCTTTTGATGATTATGTTCCAGTTAAAGGTGAGATCATATGGTATTTGTCCCTCATCGCCTGGCTTATTTCACTTAACATAATGCTCTCCAGTTCCATCCATGCTGTTGCAAAGGGTATAAGTTCCTTCTTTCTCTCTGCTGCATAGAATTCCATTGTGTAAATGTACTATAGTTTTTTGATCCACTCATTTGCTGATGGGCACTTAGGTTGCTTCCAGTACTTGGCTATTGTAAATTGTGCTGCTATGAACATTGGGGTGCATAGGTTCTTTTGGATTGGTGTTTCAGGGTTCTTAGGGTATACTCTCAGCAGCAGAATTGCTGGGTCAAAGGGCAGTTCCATTTTTAGTTTTCTGAGGAAATTCCATACTGTTTTCCACAGTGGCCGCACCTGTCTGCATTCCCACCAACAGTGCACTAAGGTTCCCTTTTCCCCGCATCCTCTCCAACATTTGTTTGTGGATTTGTTTATGTTGACACTCTGACTGGTGTGAGATGGTACCTCATTGTGGTTTTAATTTGCATCTCTCTGATGGCTAGTCATGCTGAGCATCCTTTCATATGTCTCTGGGCCTTCTGTATGTCTTCCTTGGAAAAGTGTCTGTTCAGGTCCTTTGCTCATTTTTTAATTGCGTTGTTTGTCTTCCTGGAGTGCAGTTGTGTGAGTTCTTTATGTATTTTGGAGATCAGACCCTTGTCTGAGGTATCACTGGCAAAT
Organism: Desmodus rotundus; assembly: GCF_022682495.2. Lineage (NCBI taxonomy): Eukaryota > Metazoa > Chordata > Mammalia > Chiroptera > Phyllostomidae > Desmodus > Desmodus rotundus. The sequence goes on from NC_071387.1 coordinate 55,434,770, forward strand.
ATGTTTTCCCATACTGTTGGTTTTCTTTTCGTTTTAATGCTGTTTTCTTTCACCATGCAGAAGCTTTTTATTTTGATGAAATCCCATTTGTTTATTCTTTCCTTTATGTCCCTTGCTTTAGGGGATGTGTCTGTGAGGATGTTGCTGCGTGGAATGTCTGAGATTTTCCTGCCAATGTTTCCTCTAGGATTTTTATGGTGTTACGATTTATATTTAAGTCTTTTATCCACCTTTGTGTACGGTGTAAGTTGGTAATCGAGTTTCATTTTTTTGCACATAGCTGTCCAGATCTCCCAACACCACTTTTTAATGCTGTGGAAAACTAGGACAAGTTTTATTCCAATTGGAGGCTGGAGAGGCTTCCTGGAGGAGGTGGCTGTTGGATTTAAGGCTTGAATGATGCAGAGGATGTTGACACTGGTAACAACATAGGTGGCTAAGCTCTCAGGGACAGGGAGGATAACGGTCAGGTACGGCCAAGTGTTGGCTGTTTGAAGGAAACTGAGAGAAATGAAAATTGAAAGCAAGACCAGGATATGCTGTGGAGGGTCCTGAACGCCAGGCAGCTCTCGTGACTTTGGCAGGGCAAAAGGGTGGTAGTGGTGGTGTTTGTGAGTTAGGAATGTGAACTTCTCTGTCCTTCTGTCCATTGCCTAAATACCATCCCTAATCTTGGGCAGCCACTCCACAGTCTTCTTAACAAGTGCTAACATTACTTGAACTCATACTATGAGTCGCGGCACTACACTGGGTGCCTTACATCTCTGGTCAATGAAGTGGGTACTGTTTTATTATAATGTTTTAGCAAATGAAAGCTGATAAAAATCGGGCACGTGCTCAGGGTCACACAGGTGGAATGATGGAACTGGGTTCCGAACCCAGACCCACGCTTTTTGTTCATTAGCACTCATTGCCCTCCTTGATGTCGAGGACCAGCCCTTCTCTTACAGACTAGTGAAACCAGAGGTCAGTACGGAGTGTAGAGAGCAGGTGTCAGAAAGATTCCTCCTTCCCCTGAGTGTTAGAGTAGGGTGCTAAGAAGACCAGTCTGGCCAGGCAAGGGGGCTCAGTCCCCTCCCAAGCTCAGGAATCTCAACCAGGATTCTCTGAAGTCCTACTTCTGGGGCTCAGAAAGGCAGAAGATGGCTGCCTGCCTCCTGCTGTTTGAGGGCAGGGTCCCTAGCTCTGCTCTTGGCTGCAAAATACTGTGTTAGAGTAGGACTCAGCCATGCAAGTGCTTTTTAACTCTTAAGGGGACTGCTCTCGGGGGCTAAGGCCTCTGTGGCTCTAAGTTCACACTGGCCGAGGTTTCTGGCGTGGCCAAGGCTGTCAATCACAGGACGCATTGGCTCTGAGATGTTCTCCCCTCTGTTCTGTGTCAGGCTGTGGGTGGGAGGCAGTGATGCTGACTCCTCACAGTAATTCCTGTTCCCTCACAGGGGACCTTGCCACAGGCTTGCCAGCCTTCCCAGTCAGGGAGTAAGTAGGTAATTAGGGTTTCTCCCTGCCTCCTATCATTGTGTGTAAAATTTCATTACTAGAAACCTATATAATCTCTGCCTTTTGGAGTGTCCTATTAAAGTGCAGATCCCCCTGGCAAAGACTGTATTTTAAGGACCTATTACCTGACTTCTCAGCTAGGAATATTTGAGTGAGAAAATTGTGGAAAACCTAGAGGAAGGGGATAGGATTGAGGCGGTTGGAGGAACTGGGTGACTAATAGCAAGCGGAGTGGAAGAAGGACATGGGGAATTTTGAGGTACTTAGGGACAACTCTTCATATTTGTTGGGAACTGCCCTGCCTGGTTTCAGAAGCTGTAAACCCCCATGGCTATGGCTGAGTCAGAGACCTTGGGACCATAAGCCACTAAGGAAACAAAACTTTTCTCCCTGGCAGGGGCCCTGCCTCTGCCCACTTTACTTTACCCTGCTTGGCCCTGAGCTTGACCAATTAGCCAATGACAGGTATGATTCCTCAAGGGAGGGACGACCTAAGACAGGCATGGTCACAAAGAGGCCCTCAGGGAAGGACTTGGGGAGGCTATAGAAAAAGGGGGTGATGGACCCTCACCGCTCAGCTTTGACATAGCCTGAGTCTTCATTCTGTCTGCAAGAAGTCTCCTAAACTCTTGGCTGCCTTACTTCCCCTGCCTGACTTAAGCCTGAAACAATGACAGAGGACAGTGTAGTCCTGTGCTGGAAAGCGGGGATTCCCCAGGGCGATCAGGCCTAAGAAAGAATACATAAAACCCTGTGAAACCTGCTTTGCTAATACCCTCAATTTAAATGATAAGGGTCCAAGACTGAAATGAGTTTGTTTCCCAAAGTCTTATAGCCCTTTAGCTAACTGACCCTGACTCAGAATAAACCTCAGAGTTCTTTGTTTGTTATCTATTGTTTGATCCTTACTGCCTGACAATGACTGATGAGCTTTATCTGTATTCCTGTGCAAATTGAACCCCATAAAAGCCCTTTGAGGAAAAGGCTCTTTGTCCTTCTCCTTTGAGAGATTTGCCATCTTTCCTCCCCAAGCAGATCATGTCTTGGTAGATTTATTTTCATCCGTGAAGGATGGGGTGGGGGTGGGGGGGTGTGCGGCAAAGCTACCCCACACATATTCATTCAGTAAGGACAGGTTCTAGAGTTTAAGTAAAACCAAATACAGTCATCAAAAAAAATTATCAAGCCAGGAATAAAAAGGGAATTAATCCATCCAGTCATCCATTTATGCATCCATCCTTCAAACTCAGTGTATACAAGTTCCTACTTTATTCCTGCTATGGATACCTTTCCTCTTGTTCCCAGTGTGGTGGGACAAGAGATAAGACAGATGCAAACATGACTTCCACATAAGATACTGTGTCAGCACTCACAAGGGAGGGACAGAGGAAGTGCTCTGGGAGTTGTGAGGGGGGCCAGCCCAAGGACCCTGGGCAAAGCTCCCTGGAGGAGGTGGCGTCTGAGCCAGACCTTGAAGACTGGGTGGGACTCTAGCCCGTGGAGCCACGGAAGGGCATCCGGACATGAGGAGGGCATGGGGAAGAAAGGAGGCAGGAAATTACAGGGGATAGGAAGTGGACCGTGTGGCCTCATAGAGCTTGTGCAGGGAAGTTTGAAGATAAAGCTGCTCTCCACCTAGACCAGCCTTTTCACTGTTTCTTGGTCACACCCAGAACATTCATGCCTCAGGGTTTTTGCTGTTCCTGTTCCCCCTGCTGAAAATCTCATTTCTCATATTCTTGCTAAGCCTGTTCTCTCACTTGCTTTAGGTAACTCTCAAATATTCCTTAATCAAACAGGTATTTTCTGACCTCTCATTCATAAGATGATATTCCTCCAGTATGCCTCCTATCATTACCTATCAAGCATGGTGTCGGAGGGTAGCCAGCCCCGGGGAGGCCATCCCCCTTAACTGCCATGTGATTGGCTGCCCTCAGGGGGCTGCGGCACTTAACCTGCAGGACTCTGTGTGGCTTCCGTGCAGGCTCACAAGTGTTTGCTTAGTTTCTGACTCTGTAAGCTCCTCCAGGACGGGGATGTGGAGCACCCCTGTGTGCAGACCAGGACCTGCAACACAGCAGATGCTAAAAAATTATTTGATGTATGAAGAACGAATATGTGCTTGGTGTATGCATGTGTCTGTGTGGATGCAGAGGGGGAAAGGTCTAAAAAGAAATATATCAAATGTTGATAGTGATTATATCTTAGCAATGGATTTACATGTGATTTCTCCCTGTTTCCTTTATCTTTTTCTTTGGGCATGGATATTTTAATAAGAATATATTATTTTTACAAAAGTGAAACTATTTTGGCATCAGATAAACCTCAGACTGAATTCTAGCTCTACTCTTGTTTTGTAACCTTGGGCAGACTCATTACCATCTCTGTGTCCTTTCAAATCGGAGATACTATCTATTTCATTTGCGTTGTGGTGAGGATTCAATAAAATACGTATGTTGGAGCTTGGCACAGTGCTTGCCTGCCAGTCAGCCTTTAGTAAATAGTGCTGCCTCCCTCCCTCTTAATTATTATAGTTTTTATTATTCTTTTTTGGCGGGGGGGCATTGGGGAGCAGAGACCACTGAGATGTAAATAAGGCCCTCAAGACTTCAGGAGCCAAGAGGTCTATGTTTAACCCCAAGTGTCCTCCCTGAAGGCAGGCAGAAGGGAGTCCCTAGGCTGGACGGACCCCACAGTGCTACATGGTGAGTTAATGAAGAACAGGCTGGGTCAGTACCACTCTTATCTCAGTGAAAACCCATCCTTAATACGATTTTAAGTCTCTTAAGACTTCTAGACCCTTATCTGCTTTCTTATGGATTTTAGCAATAAGGTGGGCTGGGTGGGTGGGAAATGAAGGAGGGATCCTGTCCTCTATCCTTCCCTGGCCTAGGAATAGTAGAGACTCAGGTGGCAGAATGACTGAGGCACTGGGAGCAAACAGTGGGAGCTCCAGGGGCTGCTGGGGGGAAGAGAGCTGCAGGGTAGCTGGTGAGAAGCTCCATGTGTCCAGCCTGGGCCAAGGGCCAGAGCCGGAAGAACTTCTTTACCTTGGCCCAGAGACATGGGGGCACAAGCTCCAGTCTCAACATGTCATCCTCAAACTCAGACAGCAGAGGGCAGATTTGCTCATCATATATTTTGTGGTATTTATCTTGGTCCAAACTCAAGTTCATGTCCTTGCTAATGATGAACTTCATTGCTCACATGCTCACTTTCCAGAAAGCCCACCAGAGAATGTCTCAGGCAGCGGCTCGGTTGTTACCTCTGGTAACTTCTGGCCTGAATCCGGCCACTTCCCCCTGTGGGAAGTTCAGTTAAATTAACTGAGTGAAGCCTGAGGGTCCTGCTGCTTCTCTTTTTCTTCAAAACTGAAACCAGCTTTAAGCAGGCAGCTCCCTCCCCCATCCTCTGGCCCATCCTCTTTCCTATAGGATTTTCAGAACCATTCTAAGCAGAAAATGTCCAAGACCTCAAACATAAGAGTGGCAACAAGGAGGACAAAGACGTCACTGGCTTACGTTTCTGATTAACCAAGTGTTTTCAAATCCAAAAAGATATCTCTTTCCAAGTCTTGCACCCCAAATATTTCTCCCTAGTCATAATTAAAGACAGATCAAGCCATAGTTTTGGTTCACCTAGAGGCACTCGCAGCGATCCTTCAGTCTTTTGAATGATCTTCGCGATGAAAAGGAGAAGGGCAAGGAAATGAGATTCTCCTTCCTAGGTCTTTAGGCTCGGTGTCCAGAAATATCTACTGTGGTGTCTCTCATATCCATACCTCTTTCGGAAAGAAACGGCCCTACCTTAGTACCATGCTGGAATGCAGTATTGATGCTTCTACTGCAGCTACCCCTCATTGGACCGGGAGTGGGGGCCCGACCCAAGGGCACGTAAACCTTTGTTGGCCAGTGGTCCATGAGGGGCTGGAGACTCTGCTCTAACAGGAAAGAGCAGAGCAGGAATTTGAAATGAAGATCTAAGTCTGAAAGTATGCATCTCACAAGCCAAGAAATGACATTAATCAGGTGAAGCTGGAATAAATTAAAATGATGAGAAAGCACAATACAGGGAAGATACGTATTACATAAAGGAGGTGTTGAGGCCTGTGCTGGGTCATTAGGTGAGGAGTGGACAGAAGTAGACATAAACGCTGTTACTGAGAAGTAGTTGTCCTCGATGGAACTGTTTGTGGGCTTGATAGTTTCGTAGTCACAACTTTGAGTAACTCTACACGATGACCTGTAGTAGGCAGACCAAAGCTAGTTTTGCCAGGATTTTTTTTTTTTAGCTGTCCTTAGAAAAGGTGGTGTCTGTGTTCCCCTGGGGCCTCGATCTTCCAGCAAACATCACTAGCACATTCTCAGTGTTCGGAACCAGCCTGGCAGCCTTGCTCTTCTCTGACAGTCGTTGGCTGTCTACATGGCTGCTTTCCGTTGAGCCCCTTTGCGAACGACTCCCATGAAGATGACATTAGAGGTAGGTTCCATTTTCCCTGTTTGGCCCCATGAGCGCTTTGGGTCTATATGAGTCACAGCCCCACAATGGGACAGGCACTGTCTCCTGCCTTCATGTGGGAAGCCCGAGTGGATTCATAGTCCGGCCAAGCACGATTTTAGATGTGGGAGTAGAGCCCCCTGGGATTATGTGTGAAAGGAGGCAACAGAGCTCAACCTCCTCAGACACTTTGCTTTTTATTGAATTTTGGTTTTTGCTTTGGTTTCTCTAGTGTTTCCCTTTAATTATGTCCAGAGAATAACCCTAGAAGTTGCAGCCAATGAGAATTTCAAGGGGGTGATTGGAAGTCATTTTATTTCCTAAAAGAAACTTAGCCCTAACTGAAGATGAAATGACTGTAGAAATCCGTCCAGTTCAAAGGTTTTCAGGGGTACACATAAAGACAATTTAAACCTTTTAAAAGCCAAAGAAATGCAAAATTCATTCAGTATTGCCCCTTGGATAGATGTGGCAAATTTGCCTGAAGAGATGGAAGAGTTGAGAAATGGTCCCTGTCACAGTTATGTGGAAAGCTACTGGTCCCCTCAGTGCAGAAACCCAGCCATTATCCCATGAGGAGCCTCCTCTGTAGTTAATAAGTCACAGCAATGAAGGGCACAGCAGCCCCCAAGAACATTTGGGAACACAATCCCAAAATTGTTTGGGATTATATAATTAGCACCTTTTAACCTCAGACATATAAGAGTAGAACTTTTGAAGAAAATTAAAATTATATTATTAATACTTTTGCTTTAAGGGATCTGTGAATATTTGATCATTTCCAAAACTTAAAAATAATTTAGCTTGTTAGAATAAAGGCATGTCTTATAATTCTAACTTTATATCTATGCTTCAGTTAATTTATTTAAATTTATGATTTTAAGTTGAAGTTACTTTTTAAATAGTATTGGAACATGTAAAAATTAAGATTCATCGAATTTGTAAGATTAATTGACAGTATTACAGGGGCTAAGTACTTAGTTTTTAAGCTAAATTGGACAACTGGTATGCTTCAAAAGGCTGTAGGATGGTAATGATGGTGGGCTTAACACCCACATAACTTCCCTTTCTCTTGAAACCTTAGAAAAACTATAGCAAAGGGATTATTATTTTTTAAGGACAGAAGCCCACAAGGATGGAGAGAAAAGGCCAGGAGACAAAGGTAACAAATTTTGGAAGCTGAAAAGCAAATGGATTACTGTTGATTTACTTAGCAGGCGCAAGAAACCTTAATCCTGAATCTTAAGCCTGAAATGAAGAAAGCCAAGAATATCCTGATCTAAACCACAGAACCCTCAAATGGCCCAGAGCACAAACCGGGGAAGAAGGTGGGGGGTGACCAGAAAAGGAGCATTGGCTAGAAGTAGTTAGAGCCCTAGGTCCCAGCCCCATCGCAACTCTGGCAGGATGAAGATGAACGTGTCTTCTTTAAGCAGAATCAGAGAGAGGGGTTCTGGACTGGAGGACACAGAGGCCCAGGTGACAGCGTGAGCATGGTGTCAGAGAAAGGAGAATAAAGAAATGAACGTATGTACATGGTATGCTGCGTACTGAGCCCCCCCCCCCCAGACTCCTACTCCACACCCCCACCCCAGTTTTTCTTCCCCATTTAGTTCCAAGAACCACTGAGAGCTGAGCTTCCATTTGTGGCTGGAGACTAGAAGAGTACCTATACTTTGGGAAATCTGAGCAGCCCAAAAGGTAAAACCTAGAGGGCGGCATCAAGAATTCCTCAGTAATGGCTCAGCCAGATCCATCTCAGTGAAGCTCAAAATTGACAAAGCCCCTGCTATATACTCAGGACTTCGTATCTGCTCTTCACTTACTCACTTTTAGACATGAACAGACAAACGAGGTTTGCCAGACATCTGAAAAAGGCTCTAATGTGGGTGACAAGGGACCAAGACAAACCAACCAGTGACTGGGAGGGAGCAGAGACCACAAAGGGAAAGTAAATATAAACAATGCGATTGTTACAATAATCAAAAGTAAGCATAGATATTGCACCCATGGAGCAAGAACAAGGGGGAGGAGGGATAAAAAGGAAGATTCAGAAAATACAACAGGGCTTTTGAAAATGAAAAACATCATAGCATAAATAAAAGCAATCAAGAGGAAATAAAGCTGAGGAACTCCTCCCAATAATGACCAAAATAATAGAGATGGAAAAAAAACAGATAAAAGAAAAACAATAGAAGACCAATTTAGGACAATCAACATCCAAATACCAGAAGTTCTAGAAAGAAACAAACAGGAAAAAAAAACCACCACAGCTGAGTTAATTGCCAAAGAAACAACTGAGAACATTCCAGGGTCTGTAGGACAGGCATTTCTGGGTTAAAAGGGCTCATCACGTTCACAGCGCAATGGATGAAAATCCACATGAAGTCATAGCATTATAGAATAACATAATTGTGGGGGTATATGGTTGCTAGAAAGCAATTTTAAAATATGCAAGAATTAATAACTGAAATGGGACAAAACTTTGCAATAGCCATAATAGACACTAGAAGACAAGTGAACAATGACTTCAGAATTTGGAGGGAAACCATTTCAAACTTAGAATTTTCTACCAGACAAACCCTAATTAAATGTGAGGGTAGAAAAGAAGACGTTTTCAGACACAGAAATATCAAAACATCTAGCTACCATGCATACATTCTTGGGAAGCAAGTAGAGGATATATTTCATCAAAACACGAAATTAACAGTCCATCCTATAAGGAAACACTGAAAATGCTGAGTTCCTATATCCTGATTTTCTTTTAAGGTGAGAAAGTGGGCCACTGGGCTCTGTGTTAGAATGTTGGACATTTGAGAATGGTTAGGATTTTAAATAGGAGATAACTCTGAAGTCTTCTATCATATACATTACATAGGGTTAAGAAAACTGGAGTCTAGCCTAAGGCACAGGTGGAAGGAGTCTCCAGGACTGTGGGGAAGGGAGGTGTCGGATACGGCAGGCTGGGAGGACAACTGTGGAGACCCCAGCAGTGAGACTCAAAAGGCAGACGGATTGTCCAAACCACACTGGCCATCTTCCCGTCCTTCTAAATCAGCTAAACTACTGGAGAATGTGCTCCAACAAAATAGGGGAGTGAACCAAGAAAGAGGTAGTCCTGAGACCCAGGAAACAGGGATGATACTCATGGGAAGACAGCAAAGGGAATCACCAGTGACCATGTGCAGCAGGCCTAGACCAGGCCAGGACGCCAGAGAATGTAATTCTGCAGGTGGGAGGTCTCCAAGAGGGAAAGAGCACTGTCAGGTCCTGACATTATACAATGTATGCGATATTGTATTGAGATTTGTGGACATTGTGGACAGAAAAGGCAAAATGCACAAAGAACCAAAAAACTCTAAGCAAAATTTTTAAAACACAAACAATTGTTAACTCCAGGGAAAACAAAAAATATGAAATAGAACAGAATCATAGTGTCCTACAATGCTCAGCTGAGAAGAACGTTTACCTAGGCAAAGGATGTGACCACGGAGAATGGTGCCAACCAAAGACCTGGATAGAATCGTGATAAGACAATGGTCTGGAAAAGCACAGAGGAAGGTTGTTATAGGTCAGGGGAAATGACTCAGTCTGAGCTACGAAAAGTTAGCAGTATGTGCATATTATTTAGAAATACGGAGAAGTGTATGTTCCAAAAGAAATGTCTGAAAGCGTACAGAGGAGCTGCCTCTGGAAAAACACAGAGCAGGTAGGTGGGGGCGGGGGGGTGGGGTGGGGGAGCGAGGTAAGGAAACTCTTATTTTTGTTATAAGGCTTTTTGTACTATTGGACTGTGAGTTATGTGCATGAGTTACTTTAAGAAAAACAAAAAAAATAATTTAACAAATAAAGTAGAATGTATTAAATTTATAAATACTATTTTAAATGTTTAATGCTTAATTAACTTTGTAATTGGGACCATGTTTAACCAAAGGCTCCTAAAAGTGATTGTGAGATTTGCTGGAATTCTATATAAAATAATAAAGTTGAATGTAAAAGCTGAGGGAAGAATTAGGTTCAATTAACTTGAATAAATTTAATATTGTTCTTTACAAACCAAAATAACTTCTGAGTAGCCTTTTCTGTGCATAAAAGCCCGCCCAGAAAACGTGAAATTCCTTCATAGTACCAGATCTAAAAACCTGTGGTAAGTGCTGGAGGCGGGAGGAGGTGAGTGGGGTGCACAGCTGACTCAGCTTTGGAGAAGAAAAGTCTTCAGCTGTGGGTTTTTCATGAGCTCCCACTATCTACACACTGGGGAGTGGGACCGACGTGGGACCCCCACTATCTCGGCCACCCAGAAGCTGGCTGCCTCTACGCGGCTCCACCTCCGATGATCAGGATGGCTCTTTGACCTTGAAGCTCTCGGTCTGAGCGTTCCTGGGTCCCATTTTCCGCTGAGCAGCCTTGTCCGCGGTGCTGCTCAATCCCCAGTGGGACAGATAGTAAGGCTGACAAACTGCTTTCTCAGTCCTGTTACCGGCCTTCACTGGCACTGTTATTAGGCTGCAGGGAAATGAACAGTGGCTGCGAATCAGGAAGAGAGTGGGGTGGGGGCTGGGCAGCTACAGGGGACGCCGGGGATGCAGAGACACAGTCCAGAGACTTTCGTGTAAAAAAATCCAACCTGAAAGCAAGGACAACTGTTGCAGTAGCCCGCACGAATGGGCACTCATTTGAACAGATTACAAGAGGTGGTTCCGCAGTCTCCCTCAGGAACCATTGTCCCCGCGTTTCACAGTCCTCCAGGGTGCGGGGCTCGGAAGGCTACATTAAAATAGGCAGGACAAGTCGGAGGTACAGGAGCCCATTTTGCTTCCTATGCTTTTGTTACCCATGGTCAGCTGTGGTCCGAAAATATTAAATGAAAAATTCCTAAAATACACAGTTAAGTCTTCAATCTCGCTGTTCTGAGTGGCGTGAGGCAATCTCGCGAGAATCACTCCTTCCCGCGCGGGATGTGATAACGCCTCTGTGCAGCGTCCCCACGCCGTTTACGCTGCGCGGCCCCCTGCCGCCTGTGTCTCTCGCCGCGTTTCCGCGGTGTTGGTGTCACCGTGTTTGTGTTCCAGGAGCCCTTATTTAACTTAATAACGGCTCCGAAGCTTAAGAGTAACAACGTATTGGCAATTCAAATGCCGAGAAGCCATAAAGTGCTTCCTTAAAGGGAAAAGGTGAAAGTTCTTGACTTAATATAAGAAAAAAACCCGATATGCTGAGGTTCCTAAGCTCTACAGTAAGGACGACTCTTCTATCAGTGAAATTGTGAAGAAGGCAAAGAAATTCTTGCTAATTTTGGGGGCGCAAACTGCAGAAGTTACGGCCGCAGGGCGTGATGCGTGTGCCCAGGCGCCACGGACCAGGAGCAGGAAATGTGCTGCAACTGCCAGCGGCGCGTGGTTGCCCGAGAGCGCGGAGCCTGTAGACGAGGTCAGCAAGGGTCCCCTGAACCAAGTGAGTAGAACGCCCGCGTAACTTTTATCTAGTGTATTTTTGTTTTATTATTAATCTTATTGTGCGTACTTTATGAATTATGCACAATAAATTATTAGAGGTATGTATGTATAGGAAAAACAGTATATGTAGGGTTTGGTACTATCCACAGTTTGGGGCTTCCACTGGGGTTTGGGGATACGTCCCTCGCAGGTAAGGGGGGACTACTATACTGTATTGAACAGAACTTCAGAAAGACTCCTTAGACTGGGCTCTAAGAAAGGGCCAGAAAGTAAACATTTGCATGCCACATGATCTCTGTCACAACTGCTAAACTGCCGTTGTAGCACAAAAGCCGCCATAGACAGAGTGTAAATGAATGAGTGTGGCTGTGTTCCAATAAAACTTTATTTACAAAAGGAAATGGTGAGCCACATTTGGCCTACAGACAGTGGTTTGCTGCTTCCCCCAGATGCTCCAGTCTTGCTGTCATTCCTTTGCAAGTGCTTTTCTCTGCCTGGAACACATTTTGCCTCGCTTATTCCCACTTAAGCCTTCCCTGGCCTGTCTGGGTAGGATCCCCCTTTATAAGCTCCCATTGTACCCCATACTTCCACCTTCACACATGAATCATGCTGTAGTGCTGTGGTTCTCAAAGTCTGGTCTTTGGGCAGCATCAGCATCACCTGGACATTTGTTAGAAACAGATTCTCAGGCACCACTCACTAGCCCTGAGTCAGAAACTTGGGGTGGGGCCCCCAAATCTGGGCTTTATAGCCCTTCAGACTATTGTGGTGCTCAGTGAGTTTGAGAACTACTGCTTACTCTAAGGCACAAGTGGCAAACACAAGGCCTGTGGGCTGAATCCAGCCCTCCACCTTGTTTTATCCAGCCTGGCACCTCGTTTCTACAGGGGTAGTGCCGAGCTCTCGCTTAACTGTTAAGGGGTAGTTACATTTATACAGTCCTAAAATTATATTCGGCCCTTTGAAGGCAACTTCGAAGCTGATGTGGCTCCCAGTGAAAATGAGTTTGACACCCTGCTCTAAGATAATTTGCCTGTTTCTTTGGACCCCACACCAGAGGTAAGTTCCCCCCCCCCCCCCCCCCCCCCCGGGCAGGGCTGCATCCATACTTTCACCTCTGCCAAACCCATGGCAGGTACTCTGGGAATTCTACTGAGTGGAATGAGAAAGATAAAGGTAAAAAAGAGTGAGAGGACCTGGTCAGAGAGAACTGACTTCCACCTTCCTGCTTTTACTGTCTACTCCACTCACTTCCAAAGTCAGTCACACTAGATGCTCCAGACTTTTTGTTTGTTTGCTTTTTGTATTTTTTTTTTTTCCTTGCATTGCCTGGGGATTCATTGCCTTCCAAATAAAATTGCTTCTCAAGAAACCAGCAGTCCTGGGGCCCTGGGCGGGTGCCATTAGCTTGAAGGAGTTCCCTGGGACAGGCCCAACAGCTGGGCTGGGGGTGGGTGGTGGCTTCGAGTTGGCAAGGGGATTTGGCTGAGCTCCAGCAAGTCCTCATCCCTCTCAGAGGGCTTCTGAAAGCTGGTGGTGGGGCAGGTGCATTGTCTTCTCCACGGGAGCCCATAACATGGCACAGGAAGTGCAGTGAGACAGGGCAGAAGCCAGATGACAGTGAGAACACCAAGGGGACCAGCTGGGGAACATGAAGGTAACAGCCCAATGACAATGGTTGCAGCAGCAAGGGCCTTTTAGCTGTGCTTACTCAGAGTTCTTTCCCCTCTCTTCTTTCTCCCCATCCTTTCCCACCTCTCACTCCATATCTCGATGTGCTGGTGCCCATTGCATGTGGTCACTTCAGGGTAGGACACTGGATCTAAGTAGAAACTTTTTTTCTTTAAATAAAGCAAAATATTCACTGTACAGTTCAGGGTGTGATTTCTGAGGAGCAAGCTTCCCTTGCGTGTGTATGTAAGGGGAACTTTTGCCCCTTTGTTTCCAGGCTGGCATTTGTAACGACGTTCTTGCCTGTCTCTCACTGAATGTGGAGATGTTGTCTGTGTTCTCCTAGAAACGTGCAGGTGAGGGGGCTTCCCTCTGCAATTTCTCCTAAAGGGAATGGAGATTGATGTCAGTCACTGCATTCAGACAGTGGTGAGGGTGTCCAGAGAGGCAGGGGTTACAGGTAGGGACCCCTGCGGAAGTGGAGTAAGCCAGATCCCACTTGCCCAATTATGTAGTTCAGGGGTTGGCAAGCTGTGGCCCCTGAGCCAAATCCAGCCTGCTGCCTGTTTTTGTAAATAAAGTTTTATTGGAACACAGTCATGTCCATTCATTTACATAGTGTCTGTGGCTGCCTTACCACTACAATGGCAGAGCTAAGTACTTGTGACAGAGCCTGTCAGCTCACAAAGGCTAAAATATTTGCTATCTGGCCTTTGACAGACTTTGCAGGCTCCTGCCCTGGTGGAATGTTTATTTCTCCTTTATAACCTCAGCCTTTGCCTTAGCCTGGTTTTACTTAAAGGCTGTAGCTTGATTTAATTTATGGTACTGGCCTTAAAATATTAACTTTAAACTTTTAGCATAGAAATAATTTCAATTTACAGACATCTTGTGAGAATAAGAATAATACAAGGATATCATATGAACTTTACCAGATTCACCAATTGTTAACATTTTACACCGTTTGCTTTATTATCTGTGCTCATGCTCTCTATATACTTATATTTTATGTTTCATATTTATTATATATAATATTTTTAATCATTTGAGGCTTAGTTACATACATCAAAGCTCTGTACATTTGAATACTTCATATACATGTATAAGCTTCCTAAAAATCAGGATTTTCTCTTTTAATAACAAAATAACATTTAACTTTAGTAAGGTTAACATTGATACAATACTTTTATCTCCTCCACCATTCATATTTCAGTGACTGTCCTTTGTAGTATTTTTTTTTCCCTCCAGTGTAGCATCCAGGGTCAAGAATTACATTTACTTGCTACGATCCTTAGGCTTTTGAGGTTTGATTCTATTAAGGTATAAAGCACTGCCTTTATAGTTCATCTCCCCAGAAAACTGTAAGGAAAAGGCAACATTTTCTGTGGTCCTTTAGAGCTTGTACCTGGGGAGCACCTAGAACAGTCTGGGGATATTGCTAGGAACAGGGTAAATGTCCACGGAACAAGACTTCCAGGAAGGCGGGTCCTGACAGCTACCTGCCCATCCTCTGAATATGTCAGGGAGATGGATTCCCAGCTGAACTTACTCTGGCTGTGGTGGCCCCGAGAGATCCCTTTCCAGGATGGACACCAGCCCTAAAGGAGAAATATATGTTAGACCTTCCCTCATCCTGACAATTTGGAAATGTGGGCATGAACATGGACCTTAGGACCCAACATACAGATTTGGGAGCTGCAGATCTGGGGAAGATCTGAGCCTGTTAACTTTTTATGGATCAACTTCATGACAAATTTAAATTAATTATATCAATTAAAACGACCATTGAAAGAATAATTAGTGATCCTTTTAAAATAAAAAAAGATGTTTCATTAGCATAAGTGGGTTAAATAAAAATTTATACTGGGTGCAATAAAGTTCAGTTTTGGTACGTATCATTGTAATCTTGCAGAAGTCTGCATATGTAACATACCATTCATTAAATCATTTATTCCTTTTTAAATCAATGATTTATTAAGGGTCTGTCATGTGCTAAGTGCTGGGGATGGAGAAATGAATCACACACTACTGAGTATACCGGGAGGGCCCTTTTGCTACATTAAAGAACTTGGATTTATCTTTCAGAAAGTGTTATTCTCACTGGCCCTTGCCTGGGCCAAGAGAACACAGGTTTGAAATTTTGAGCTTTTGGGGGTGGGTTGGAAACGTGTTGTTTGGCTGGATGCCAGTCTGTGGCTAGACTGAAAATAATGATAAAGGGTTTAAGACTTAACGATTCTTCCAGAACAACCAGCCTGACAATGAGTAATATGCAGTTTGATGTGAAAATTAGAAAACTGGCAGACGAACCTGCGAGAGGGAAATTGGATTTCCAGAGAGACGAATGGGAGGCCATGTGGCTGAATAGAGTTCATAAGATGCAAAGGCATACAGGGGAATTGCAATCCTCCCTCCTTCCCGGCATGCAAATAGGTCTCTGTTATTTATTTATTTATGGGTGAAAAGCAAGAGTTTTGTGGTCCTGGGGTTTATTATCAAAATGGATGGATTCAATATCGAGCAATGATGTGTTCAAAATGAAAGCCACATCATTAAATGTCACAGGCGTTTATTAACACAATTTCCTCCTTATTTGAATAAAACAGGCATTATCGTACCAGGTCCCACATGACTCTCTTTTTTTTTTTGGTCTGGTTTTGGCAGTCAGTTTCTGGGAGACAGTAGAGTCAAAAACAAACCTGGGAAAGCCGAGATATCCAGGGGAATGTGATGAGGAAGCGGGAAAGTGCCTCGTTGGTATCTTTAACAAGGAGGACTCCGTCTTCTGAAGGTACAAATGTGACCTGTTAACTTCTCTCTTCCTTTTTCTCTTTAGCTCCCCCATCATCTGTCCCATTCACTCACTCTTTGTTTCCCATCTCATTTTTCCTTTCTCTCATTCCTCTCTCACTGCATATTATTGATATCAAGAAAGGGCTTCCATCCTTGTGTACTGCGACTTCTAACCTGGACACACAGTTGGTGCAGGAGGTGGTTACCTGCATCTCAGGGTCCTTTGAATGTCTCCATGCCCAGAGCAATTCCACGCTACAAAGACTGTACGGTTTTGAATGTTCATGCTCCAAATGAAAGTGACTTGGGAAAAATATATAAATCCATTATTACTGCTCTGAAACCTCTTTCTGCTCCAGGCAGAGAAGATAAATTACCACCCAAGTGATATAAAGTTAGTTTGAATATTTCATTGGATCAAATATATCACAATGTCTGGAAATCTCTCCTCTTTTAACATGGAATTAAAGAATGGTTATCAGACCAATAATAGACACGACCATTTGCATACATTTTATCTCAAGAGACTTCTGAAATTATGCAATAGTCAAGTGGTTAATTGTTCTTCACACTCCTGACATACCAAATTACAGCTCAGATTAGGGAGGATCTGCTGGTGATTGGGACGACTGGCAGGAGCACACGAGGAGGGCATCTTTGAGGGCTGAAGGAGCTGCGGGGAGTACGGCCAGTCAGGGCAGCGTGGGTCCTCTTCAAGTGCTCCCACGAGGCAGGTGAACTTTAGAAGGTTATCGAAGGAGCTTTTCTTCATGTTTTATGATTACAAACAAGTGGGCATTCATAGATGACAAAAATGCCAGTGATTTTTCCTCTTTAACTGTCACTTCTCACATTAAAGATTTAAATTCCTTGAAATAGCCTCTAAACTTGCCATTAATTCCACTTTACCTCAGAATTCTTATTGAGCAAGTATCTGGCCTCAGAGGTTGTGCTGGGATAGAATTAATTTTCAATGTTTACTTATCATGTGTAACATCAGTAGGATGATTTTTGAAAGTACTTCCTGATTTCTTTATAATCCCTTGAGACTTTCAAGGACTAGTAGACCCATTTTATTTACTCAGAGCCTCCCAAGGCCAGCACAGAGCCAGGTATGGTAATGACATGCCTTTCTTTTTGAGTAAAGAAATGACTCACCCATTGCCAGAGGTGACATTCTTCTTGTGGTTCCCAGTTATTATCTGCAGAGCCATAGGCTACTCTCTTTGTACAGATGCTGAGGTCACAGAAACGCTAGCCTGGTTAGGCACTTTTAGCTTCAGTTGAGAGATGGTCCAGGCTACCAGTTGTAAAGTTGACTCTCTGCAAGGAGACAAAGGTATGTGAGGTAGCATTAGAGGTCATCTTTGTCATGCAGTCACATGTGGCATAGACAATGTCACCAAACATTCTATGTTTAACCCTGAACTTTCAAGCCTCCCTTAGGTTAGCACCACATGACTCTGTGTGGCCAGTGGATCATGAGAAAAAGTGGCGTGTGTCATTTCCCAGCATAGGCAGTTGAGACCCAGTGTCCCCAACTTCAGTCTTCTCTGTCTCTTTCACTGTGACTTTGGAGACCTCAGTTTTCGATTGTTCCATTCAAACATGATGGAGGCTTCATCAGCCTTGGTTCTTGGGTGAGTGTGGAACAGTTTCTCCACTGATTTACAATTACAATGTGAGAGGAAAAAAGAAAACTTGGTGGTATTAAGTCACTGGGATAGAGTTAATCTGTTACTGCAGCATAGAGAATTCTGACAAATACCCTCCCCCTGCCATCTCAGTGGCCAAACCAAGGTTATGTGGTCACTCATAGCTGCAAGGAGGCTGGGAAAATGGGAAAAAGATTGCTAATCTGGTATAAATGAACCATGCTCTACTGCCTGCTTTACCCCAGAAAAAAGTTGGGGTTTTGTTACAAGGAAGACACTGGGTAGGGACTTTTGGTGTCTGTCAAATCACCAGACACTATTCACGCTAAACAAGGGAAAACTAAAGCCAGAACGGCAGAGGTGGAGATCCAGGTATTTTTGTGATTCTACAGCCTCCAACGAAGTGTCCCAGAAATGTCTGATGTCAAGTTCTCTGAGCTGTCAGGATGCCTGGTTAAGTGGTTGTTAAACAGCCTCAGCCTCCCACTTGCTTCCTCCCACCACCCCAAAGGCTGCCCTTGAGGTAGGGAGGGAAGTGATCCCTGCTATCCCTTTGCCAAACCTCTCAGAGGGGTTGAGGTTGAACAGATTTGTGTTTGAAAAGGGCTTTGAGGCTCTGGTGTGAAAAGTACCACAGAAGAGAAAATGCCTGCAATTCATCGCCATCGCCTGCGCTTGCTGAATGGAACAGGAACTGAATTGCTTTAAACTGGAATTTCGGGACCTGTGGCTGGTGTCTGGGATTCACACAATAGTTTTTTTTGGAAGGCACTTTCTTCTGTATAGACTTCTATTTGTTCTCTCAGTTTGTTACACAAGTTAACCCTCAAAGCTCTCCTCACCCAGCTCCTCTGCAGGAAAGTTTAGCTCTGAGAATTTTATCACTTCTTTCCTCACCTTTTCTAGTATTCATTGCTTCTATCCCTCATCAGTCCTTTCCTCCTCAGGCCCTTCCTGTTGGGAAAAATTAAACCTTTATTTGCTAGATCCAGGGATTGGCCCCAATGGTAGGGGTAGGGGCAGGGGTGGGGGTCTGAGGATAATGCACTGACCCACCTCCACAAGTTATGGGGAGGGTTGTGAAAAGTGCATTTTCCCAGCCGCAGCCCAGAGCCAGTGATGTGGGACCTTTAAGGATGAGTTTCAGGGTCTGTGTTTTTCCAAGCAGATGAGTGTTTGCCAGAGAGAAAGCTCCATAAAGATTCCTCAAAAGGTGAATGGATTGTTAAATGCTCACACTGCGAGGGCCTGTGCTAAGTGTCTTCCCAATAAGTTCTCATTTTATCTTCCCTGAACCCTAGGAGGTAGCTCTAATTCTCAGCATTCCTCCAGTTTCCAGATAAGGGATCTTGGCCCCGGAACTCAGCCAGGATTGGAACCAGGTTCTGCACTAGCATCTTAGCAGGATTGAGTTGTCCATTTCATCTCCCTGGGGATTAACACTTTTAAAAGGATTTCAGGGGTAGAACCCAGTGGAATGGATCTCCAGTAGTGACATTTCTGGCAGCAAAACTGGTGGGAGGCCATTACCCAAAGTCTAGTGTCAGGAAGAGTGAAGTGTCTTTGACAATTCAGCACCCCACTTAGGGTTTGCCCATGTGGCACCTGTTGTTGAAGTCAGTAGAGTTTACAATTTAATTTCATCTGCCTGCAAACAGTCTCTCTCATTAGGGGGTAGAATGATGATGGGATTCTTCCAGCCATGCAGTTTCACTTTCTACAGGAACAGTGCATAAGCACAGTCCCTGTTTTCTGCAGAGGGAGAGTAACCCCTCCCCCACCCCAAGCTGCTTGTAATGAGGAAGCCCACTAGTGTCTGGGTAAGGAGAGAGAGGGGAGGTGCTCAGAAGGGGTGAGAAGGGGTCAAGCTCTACACAGGATTCCTAAGCGATAGCTCCCAGCTCCGCAGTCCTTTCCCTCTATGGACTGTCACCTCCACTGGCAGGCCAATCATTATGTACAACAGAATTGGAAAGCTTCCATTATCTAAATGACAAGGAAGTGGCTTTTCTGTCTAGTACAGATGAACTCTCAGCATGGGCAAGAGGGACTCTCTGTTTTCAACTCTGAGCTAATAGGACCCTTTGGTTCAATAATAAAGGTGATGATGACAGTAACCAGCAGTAACAGCAGTGCCGGCAGTAGTTACCACTTGCTTGCGGTGCATTGTATATATGTCTTTAATTCTCACAAAAGCTTTGCGAGGTAGGAACCTCATGCCCATTGTACAGAGGCGGAAAGGGAGACTGAGCTAGAGGAGGTAATTGTCTCGTGTCACACGGCTGGTAAAAGAGCCAGGACTGGAACCCAAGTTTTCCTGACTTCGAATGTGTACCTTTTCTACTGCCTCCTCCTTACCCACCTTCCAACTGTGTGTCCCAATTGCTCTCTGTGAATAAGGAAGCTGATCGTGACAACCAAAGAATGCTGCACATTGTATCCAGAGTGGTGAGAGCATTTAGGTGTTCTCTTCCCCTCTCCCCAGGGAACTCCTCGGAGGAACTGGTTGGGGGATACTGTTGGAGGTTTCATTTTCTTTTATGAGTTATTGGTGACAGAGTATGCGTGAGTGTTTGCATGTTCTGGCAATACTGATGTCTGACGTGTGACCTGTTTTTTATTAAAGTTATAGCTTTCACAGGGAGTTGGGGTTATTACTGGTGTTGTGGGAAAGCAGGTGTCAAAGTTGGACTCACTCTGGTATGTGGAAGGTGATTTGAAGTTTTTTTGCCCGGGAGATGTATATGTTAATAGGAAAAATGTTTTTTCTTCTTTTCAGGCCAAGTTCTGAAAGATTATACTAGCTCTGTGGATTGCAAAAGGAAAATAAATGAACAGACATAGGCCTGGGAGGCAGCTTGGGAGGGAAGGAAAAAAGGAAGAGAGAGTAATGTCATTGAGGAAGATGGACAAAGGGAGGGGAGTCTTGCTTCCAGCAGCGCTGCTGTCATGTGTGCTGTGAGTACATGTGATGTGGGCAACTAGTGGGCCTGTGTACCTTATTGAACAAATGAATTCTGGCATTTAATCCAACAGGGTATTAGAGCCTAAAAATTAAAGCAATGGAAAACTCAAGTCATACATATAATTCCCTTTCTTTAACTTCATGTTGAACAAGAACCTTCTGATGGTATGTCAAGATAAGCCTGTCCTCAGGTCATGCTGTGCTGTGGACATTTATTGAAATTATGGCCACCCTACAATTTTTGGACTTTCATTTTACATTTTGTGATTTTTATCATTGAGATTTTCACTTTCCAATGCCAAAGGCAAGAAAACTTACATTCCGAGCCGTCCTTGAGGCTAGCTAAGGCCAGACATGTGAACCAGGTCGCATCAGGGAAATGGGCCACAGGAAGAGGAAGGTCATGTTCAAAAAATGCCCTTTCAGAGAGAATGGCAGGACATGATCGGGCCTTCAGGAGGAGTGATCGCAGCAAATCTCTTAACAGTAGTAACATCCCGGGCCGGCACAGCTGGCTCAGTGTGTTATGCTCTGTGTCCAGCCGGTCAGTTGTGATGCGTGTCCACAATGCCAATGAGACTAGCCTGTGAGTGCTCTGGTATTGGCATTGGATCTTCTTCTTGACTGTAGAGTCTCTTAGCTTGATTCACTGGCTTCGAAATTCACTCAGAATTCTGTGAGTTTCACATTAGCTGTAATGATTTTCCTCTTATCTGCTGTTAGCTAGAGTTGGTTCTATTGTTTGCAACTGAAAACCCTGATCTACTTGGGTGGACATTTCTGTCTCTTATTGTGAATTAGTGAACGGCATTCCAGTTTTCCTGATTCTGACCCACCTTGGGACACTGACAAGACCCCAGTTTCTGAGTCTGCAAGAAAGAGAGTGTTAGGGACTTTGCACAGAATAGTGGTAGATTTTCCAAGGAAAATGCCACTGGGGACATGTCTTCTTGATCATCTGGTTTTCTCCAGGTAATGCACTCAGCATTGCTGTATTTTATACTTACTTTTCATTTATAATCTTTATTAGTCAGGGTTCTCGAGAGAAACAGAACCAATAGGATTTATATAGCTATGCAAATGAAATCTATTATAAAGGATGGACTCACATGATTATGGAGGCTGACACGTCACGTCTCAGGAGAGCCCATGGTGTAGTTCCAGTCCAAACCCAGAGGCCTGAGAACCAGAAAAGCCAACGGTGTAAGACTCAATCTAAGTCTAAAGGCCCAGGACCGGGGAGGATCACTGGTATAGGTCCTGGTCTGAGTCCAAAGGCTTAAAAACCAGGAGAACTCAAATTGTATATATAATTCCCTCTCTTTAACTTCATGTTGAATAAGAGCCTTCTGATGGTATGTCAAGATACCATCAGGAGAACTAATGTCTTAGTGATGTAGGATGCAGCCAGGGGCCCCCCAAATAGGGATTTGTAATGGGGTGAAGAACTCAGGGTGTCCAGGAAATATTAAAAGATATGTATAATAGGATGTCTTCACCCCCACCCCCTGCAGTCTGAACTGGGGGATGGGACACATGGAGCAGAGCCATTGAGAGGTGTTTTGCATAGCAACAGTTTTGCAGCTAACTTCTGGCATGGTCATTTAACATACCTGTAACTTTTAACTGGTTTCATGGATATGTTAAATAGCTGTGGCCATGCTTTGAGCCAGGGGGATGGAAATGCCTTCAACCCAGGATGTAACTGGGAAACAACTCCCCCTGGTTACAGCACCTGCATGGGAGCTTGGAGTAACAAGGTGGGACCACATGGCTTTGGGGTGCTCCCTTTTGCCACATGGCTCAGGAAGCAGGAGAGACCTTGCTGGGAAGAAAAAGGGTAAAAGGACTCTTGCTGGTGGGCCATGAGTAGGTGCCACATGGTTTTGGGTTAACGAGATCATGGCAGCGACACAGCTGATGGTGCTGGAACCAAAGGGCTACCTGAGCCAGGAACTTCTACTTCTTTTCCTGAGGTATGGTACCCCAGACTGGGCAGAGGGAGAAGGAAGGACTGTGTGCATTTGTGGGTATTCTAAAGGATTTTAGTATTTTAATGAAGACATTAAGTCGTTACTCTAAGTCTGTATAACTTTTTGAATAAATAATTCCTGTCCTTTTCACCAATCTCTGGCATTGAGAGACATCATTCCTTGGCGGTGGGCAAGGCAAACCTAGTACAGGGGGGAGGACCCTGGGAGCAGAAAGGGGGGTCCATTTGGAAATAGTATATTCGGTATTAGTTCACTGCCCCCACCCGGGTCTGTTCTGTAACATTAGGGCAAGAGAAGATGGACGTCTCAGCTCAAGCGGAGAGCAAATTTGTCCTTCCTTTGTCTTTTTGTTGTATTCAGGCTCTCCACAGATTGGACAGTACCACTTCCATTGGTGAGGGCGATCTTCATTCAGTCAACCAATTCAAATGCAGATTTTTTTGAGAAATAATTTTTTTGTTTATCCTCATCTGAGGATATATTTATTGATTTTTTAGAGGTAGAGGAAGGGGGGGTAGAGAGAAAGAAACATCTATCTGTTGTCTCCCCATAGGTGCCCTGACCAGGTTTCGAACCCACAGCCTAGATATGTGCCCTGACCAGGGATCAAACCCTCAGCCTTTTGGTGTTCGGGATGACACTCCAGCCAACTGAGCCACCTGGCCAGTGTGACAAATACTCTTACAGACATACCCAGAAATAATGTTTTACCAGCCATCTGGGCATCCCTTAGCCCAGTCAAGGTGACACATAAGACTAGCCATCATACAACCTCATTACATAGTTGCTAGAATTAAGAGGGCCACACTGTTGTTAATCATGTTGGTCTCTGTTCTTAGGCATTTACACTCTGTTCAGGATGACTTCCTTCCATCTAGGGAAAAACTCTAGACCTTGCACTCTGGCATTCAAGGCTTTCCACATTACGGCTCCACTTTCCAGCTGTATTTCCAATACTCTTATTACCACTACCAAATCGCAATGTTTGCTTTTCCCTTTGATCTTTTTAAAATCATGGCCATTGATTTTGCTATTTTCTCCACTTGCAGGAATCTTTCTTACATCTCTGTCTACCAGAATATAACCCATCATTCAAGACTCCATTCAGATTCCACTTCTTCAATAAAGACTTTTCTAGTAACTCCCTGCAGAAATATTGGCTTCATCATCTGAAATCTTCTCTGCTACTGATGCTATTCCATCATGACTTGTACAAAAATTAGTTTGTCTGTTTGGACATCTTTTTAACTATATTGTGAATTTCTTGAGGACAGGACCACGTCTTACTCATTTTGTTTTTTCTTGTATCAATGAATATTGAGCCTTGGATATGGAAGTGTCAGTAGACCCACTGAATAATTTAATTAATTAGTGCACTGCTCATAGTAGATATGCTATCTGTTAAAGCAAAAAATCAAGATTGGGGGGTTTCTGTGGACCATCCATAGGGTCATAACTCTATAGCAATGCAATTTATAAACCTAGAGGCAGACTCATTTATAGTGTTGGAATACTATGTTCAAGCCACATTTCCATGCTAAATTATGTGTAAGAGGAAAGGTCTGTCCTTTTAACATGTTCCCTCCCATGTGGACTCAGCAGTGGATGAAAACAGAGTTGAACTAGGAAGAGTTGAAAGAACAAAGCTCTTAAGATTCCAAAATCCTGGTTTCTGTAGTGTTGATTCTACTGTAAATAGTAGTGTTGATTCTATTGTAGTGTTGATTCTGTAGTGTTGATTCTATTGTAAATAGAACAAGGAGTAACCTTGGGCAAGCAATTTATTTTCTCTGGGCTTTGGTTTCCTCAACTAAAATTTGGGTAATGATAATACTTCTGCCTCACTTGATTGCTGGAAGGCCAAATAAGATATGAGCAACTTGGAAGTAAAGGAAGGGAATTGGGGATAGACAGCAGTGGGCTGGAGCGAGAGAAAGAGTGGTAAGAAGGGGTGAGTAAGTGTGGTGGGATAGAGAATGGTATCATGGAACTGGAAACCGGGCCAGAGGCCCTAGAGATGGAGGACACCAGGGAGTCTTTCTGGAAGTGTTTCTCAAGGCTGTGGCAGAGACTGCTGTTTGCTTACCGAGGCTTCCTTGCCCACTCTTCTTTACTTTCAGACCCCTCTATTGCTAGGGGGAACCCCCTGGGAAAGAGCAAGTGTTTCTTTCATGTGTTGCTGGGGCTGGGGCCTAGGAGAATATTGTAGGCATTCTGCGTGCCTTGAGGAATCAGTTGAAAGAGAAATTTAAAACTTTCTTGTGAAAAATCACAATTTGGAACAGAGCTTAAATAAATAACATGAGACTGGGGCCTCTTTATGGCTTAGGGTATAAAAAAATCTCTACCTGTTATGTCCTGGATAAGCCTTCTTTTCCTTCCTTTCCTTTCCTTCCTTCCTCCCTCCCTCCCTTCCTCTACAATCATGTAGCCAGCATTGTTAAGTGGTGAAGAACAATGCCAGGATTTTCTGAAAGACTTACTGTAACAAGAATCCAAGTTTACCTGGTGAACCCAGGCTGGCACATTTTACCTACACTTTTACCTTTGCTTATTGCTGCTGCAGCCTCCTCTTCTTCTTCATTATGATGATGAATTTTCATCCTGCTGCTTCCCAAATGAGAAAAGATTTTAAAACAGCCAGATACAGTCTTATCCCTGTGGTCCTGCTTTGTACCAGTCACACTCAGAACAGGGCAGAACATTTTCTGTTCATTATCACCTCATCACTCAGCTCCCCTTGTCTGAGAGGGTCAGTGAGGTGGGCTCCGAGCTGAGAGCAGGAGCTCAAGTGCTAATGAAGAGAAAGTATTCAGCACAGATCCTGCCCTCTCACTCAGCCCCCACTGAAAACGGTAACATTATGAGATCATCTTTCTTCTCATTGCTAAG
Organism: Desmodus rotundus; assembly: GCF_022682495.2. NCBI lineage: Eukaryota > Metazoa > Chordata > Mammalia > Chiroptera > Phyllostomidae > Desmodus > Desmodus rotundus. The sequence goes on from NC_071387.1 coordinate 55,460,196, forward strand.
TTTAAATGAATTTTAATGCTACTGTTTTCTGGATGTGGATGGCTTTAGTTCTAAGCAATAAACTGTCTGTCCCACAGAGAGGAAAATTAACAAGTATTATACGGTTGATGCTGAAGATTCTTATCTCTTTACAAAAAAAGGACAATTTGTGTCAAGGGAAATGTTTTAGAGAACAAGGTATAGCAATCAATCTGATACAAACCAAGTTTCTGTTTAACAAACAAAATTGGGGCACCTGCTCTGTGTTAAGCATTGGGCCACATCGTAAGAATACAAATAAATATTTAACATTTATTAAGTGTTTTCTTTAAGACAGGAACCATGAGTTAAGTGCCTCTCTGATGCTTTTATACTTCGTTGACTTAGCTAAACTAGAACTATACTTCCCAGATTTCCTTCTGGCATGGTTGTGGGTTAAGGCTCACTACAAGAGAAATGTGCACGCGATTTGGAAGGCAGAATTGAAGCAGCAAGCGGTGTGCTTTGGAGGACCAGGCAGGGCTCCAGGCGCTGCTGCAGCTCACGCATTTGGCACTGATCTGCCACTAACCTTGCTGGCAGGGGTGGGACGGCAGCGAGCCTTCAGATCTTCCAGCACCCGCAGAATCTCGTTCTTCAGCCTCCTGAACCAGATGTATGTGCATCTTTGTGGTGAGGGCACTGTGTCTCTTGAGATAGAGGAGATGAAAAACATATGTGGGTTTAGTTTTCCTGTAACTTCAGGTTTGTCCTCATGGGTTCCCATTTTCTGTCTCTCTCCCTGTTTTCTTTCCAGTTTTTCTGACTGCTGGCCCTGCTGACTTACAGCAACTCCAGCCCCACCCCAGGTACAGGGCCAATAGCCCTTCACAGGCTTCTTTGCTAGGGACTTTTTACAGTCTCTGTTAGTAACTTCTCTCCGATCCTCCAGTTACCCCTTCTGGGCTGTACTTCCCTTGTTTTTCTCACAGTGGCACCAGGTCGGTGTGTCTAGTCAATGCCTTATTCCATTTCGCTCACGGGACACTGATTTTGGCACTGGCTAAGGCTTGAAGGGTCTCAAGGAGACTAGTACTGAAGATTTGAAGGAGAGTCAGGAGGTTGATGTTGGAGGATAGAGAAAAGGCAACTTGTGGCATGTAGTGGTGAAAAGTTTGGCAACATTGTGGTCTGTGGTAATTTGAAAATAGAAAATACCCCTAATGATGGTACATTTGGGTAAGGGGATCCTGGATGAATGTTGGAAGTGCCAACTTGTTTCTCTCAGCAATGTGTGAAGGTGGAGATAGAGATGAGCTTTAAAGGGACCTAAGTTTTTCAGCAGAATTTAGGAGAAATATAGAGGACTGAAGCAAAAGCCAGCAAAAGGACCTCAAAGTAAGAAATGGTCTACGGAACAAACTCAGGGCAGTAAAATAATGTCTTAAGATAAAAATAAAGTCAAGGGTATGACTGTAAAACCTGATGTTAAAAACTCAGAAATACTTAAGGGTATGTCTGTCAAGCTTAGGTAGATAATAGGACCTCTAAGAATCTTAATGATGTGTCTCTTAGATGTTCTTGGCTTGACAACAACTTCTAAGAGGTTTATGAGCTTTAAACGTCCTGGCACACAATAGAAAAGAAATCTGGACATGGCATTTGCCCAGTAGAATGGAATGTAATTTGACACATAAGAAACATATGTGTTTTTTAAAAGAATTAACTTGAACTTAAATGAATCAAAGAAAAGAGGCCTCTGGATCTTTAAACTAGAAGTAGGAAGAAAGTAGGCCAGAAGTAGGCCTAGAAGGCTGCTTAACTACAACCCCCCAGTCATTTCTGTTGGAAAAGGGAGCATGGCTCATAGTGTGGAGCTGAGAGCTCAGAGGGCAGTGCCGAGAGCCGCCTTGTACATCCGCCCCTTGTACGTGATGCTTTCCAGGAACGTGGAGCTTGCACAGCCCACTTAGGAGGACCAAGATGTGCCATGGACTTCCTGTTCTTGAGGGTAACCAACGAGGAACAGAGGTCAGTGGATAAATATTCCAGCTTACATGTACCTTGGTAAGCACATTCTTCATAGTTCTTCAGAGCTTCCCCAAGGGAAATGAGCCACCGTTGTCAACAGCAATCATGTACTTTTTAACATATTTTACTAGCTTTTCTCATTTTACTATTTCATGTTCACCTGCCTTCATTTATGCTTCCCAGAATCGTTCTCCAAATAAATCACCTGCACCCAATTCTTGTCTCAGGGACTGGTTTTGGAAGAAGCCAAATTAAGAACAGGTGGGAATGACGACCCTTGATGGGAAATATATGAGGTCATGTCTGAGCAGGGTTCTCAAGGATTAAGGAATGTGCCAGGCTAGCAGGATGGGTCAGTTTGGGTGAGGTGGGGTGGGTGTGGTTGATGGGGTGGTACCACGCGTCAGCGCCTGGAGGTGAGAAATAGGCTGATGAATTTGGGGAACTTCTGTTAGTTTGTATGGCTAGCCAATACAAAACTTTAGTGTGCAATGAAAAAATGTGCCCCTCTCAGGGCAAATGCTGCTTGCTGAACGTATAGTTACTACTATATTTGTCTGAATTAGAAAAAGGTGCACAGAGGGTAATGGGCACTCCTTCCCCCAAGAAGATACAGCCTATCACCAGATATCAGGGCTTGGCCTGTGGTTTGGGCTGGATTTCAGCCTCCTCTTGACCCTTGTGCAGTATGAAGAGATGCGTCTGGATAGGTAGCAGAGATGTTGTGAGAGGGCATATGGGCTGTACTTAAGAAAGCCATCCTGTAGGTAAAGGGCTCTGTTTTAACAGAGTGGGGCTGGCATCATTAGATTTGTGTTTTAAGAAGCTGTGGATAGGGGAACTTAGGGTTATGGTCAACAGTAAAGGCAATTGAAATGCACACTGTGTTTGGGGATGGGAAGGAATGGACATAATTTCTAGAAATGGGGAAGGTAGAGTGGATAGGTGTTCATTGTATACTGGTCAGGGGTGGGGAAATGGGAGTGAGGGAAATATAGCAGACATTTTGAGCCTATGATGGTCATTCAAAATTCCATATGGTCCCTATATTCCCCAGCCTCTTCACAGTTAGGTGGGACCTGTGGCTAATTCTCTGTCATTGGCTATATTTAGAAAAGATGTGTAAAATATATATCAGCCCTCTGCTGATCTATTCATTTCGATTAAGCCATTTTGGTTTGCACCACAGCCTAACAGGCTATTCAGAGTCATCAGGAGACCTCAAGAGTGATGCCCACTTTCTGACTGGGATAACTGGGTGCATGGATCAGTCCTTGAAGTGTCTTGGCACAGAGGGATGCTGTGTTAAGACAAGAAAGATATGTTTTCAGGTCACTCATGGAGAGAATCATTAGTGACTTCTCTGGAAATAAAAGCACCAGGTCATTTCACTGGACTCAGTGAGCATCCACTGAGTGTCCTGGCCTGTGTGATACTGGGAGGGAAAAGAGTGATTCAACATACAGCCCTGGCCTCCTGCGAGCTCACAGTCTGACTAGCGAGAAAGAGTCAACCAGCAAGACAAGCAAGGGACCCAACAGGTCCCAGGGAGGAGGACATAACCAGGTAGAACAGCTAGGTTTCAAGTTCCTCTGGTCAGAATGCAGAGGAGGGGACCCACCAGGACATACTACCCCTCAATAGGAAAGCCAAGTGTATTGTACATGTGTCTAAAAGACTCTTTAGAGAAGTCACAGGGAAATATAAAGTAGTGCCTAAGCCTGAGCCATATTCATCCCAATGAAGAATTAAAATGAAAATGAATCCATGTCAATGATAGAGCAGATTTTTCATGCTCAGACAAGCCATTTTAAATTTTCTTCACCTCATCTGTTCTACTTCCCCAAAGATATCTCGTGCATAGTCATATGGTAAATATCTCCATGAGCTGGTGATAGAAAGGGATACTAGTGTTGGGGGTGCTGTGTGGCTTAGAAAGGAGAACTACTATTTTTTATGCATCTTTTATTCCTACTCCCCATCCTCCCAACAGGAGCATTACAACAAACTGACTTTTCTTTCTCTCAGCCCTCCATACCCTCTAATTCCCAGTCAGGAGCACAGAGCTCTGGCCACAGTGCACAGAGGGCAGTCTTGAATTCCTTCCTAATGTTATGATCCCTTTATAGGGAAGTGTGGAAGGCAGATTTTCCCTATGGGGCATGTTCGATAACCCGAGGTTAGGAGAAAGTCTCCAGGGTTTGAATCTGTGTGGTTACGTATTTCATTCAATGCCTGGGTGTATCAGTGCTAACATTCCTCACTTGGGTTGTCTCTGAACCTCCTCCCTGCTCCTATTAACATCTGAACATCCGGCTCCCCAGTGCTGTGGAGACTATGAAATTAGCTTAGACAGCAGGTGGGCACTAAGGAAATTGGAAAACAACAGCTGATCTAAGTCATGGTGCACTGCGGACTCTTGTGAGGGGTATGGACTTTATCACGAGACAGGCCATCTCCCCCTCCATGGCCCCAGAAACACGGCTCCAAACAGTCACTTACGAGGAAAGAAAGGGCAGTGCTAGGCTCTTGTAGCAACCCCTTTTGCATTGTCTCTGCAAGGAGTCATCTAGCCTCTCAAGGCTGTTTTGGGCAGTGTGTGTGTGTTGGGGGAGTGCATATAGTGTGATGATCCTGCCTCATCTTGCCCCAAACCAAGAAGCTTCCATGCTACAAGAAGGTAGGCAGGACTGAGAGAGGACGAGAGAAAGGAAATAGTGAAAACAGCCAACATTTTTGGGTGCCCACCTATGCGCCAGGCACTGTGCCTTACCTGTACTCCTTAGATACTGTGATTCATTTAGTTTTCCTAACAAGCCCATGGTGTAGGCACTGTTGTTTATATGTATCACACAGAGGAGGAGACTGAGGCACAGAGGAGAAGCAACATGATCAGAATTTGAACCTCAGCAATCTCACGCCAGGGCTTGCACTCTGAGAGGGGGAAGCAGCAAATAGAGAAGTACCTGCCATGGGCAACTGCTAATGGGCAGGAATAAATATGCCGTAGTCCCTGGGAAGATACAGAGCAGGACCTAGAAAGTTCAGTGGAACTGAGCAGAGAGAACTGCTACGGCCTTTGGGTCTTTGACTCACTAGGGAGTATGATGTAGATAAGGGTGAGCTGGCTCTGCAGAAATGATTCCACCCTTAAGCTCTCTGCTTACTGCAGATAGATTCCTTGGATTAGCTGGGTGGGAAGAGGAGATAACTTTCCCAGAGTCTTCAGAATGGCTGGACTATAATAAGATGAACCTGAATCGGCAGCTGCAGCAGCACAGGGAGCAATGCCTGGTCCAGTTACTGTTCTTGTCATCACTAACACTTTCCTTTGGGTGTCAAGTTTCTGATAATACATACTGTAACAGTAGTACAGCTCCTATGCATATGGTGCTTTATTAGATGCTGGGCACTGTTCTAAGTATAGCACTTCTCCTGACAATAACCCTATGAGGTAGATATTGTTATCATTTCAGTTTTACAGATGAGGAAATTGAGTCACAAGGATGTTAAGTGACTTGCCCAAACTCATGTATCTGGAGAGGCGCAGAGCTAGGTTTTGACTCAGGCAGCCTGGCACTGGAGTCCAAGCCTTGAACACCTTAAGCCACCTTCTGGGGCTTGCCGTCTGAGAGGTGCTGTGGATATTGGTGAGTGTAAAGAAGTTCCTAGCACCCAGCTAAAGAGCTATGCACATGAACAGAGGAGAGTAAACAGTCTGCATTTCAGTCAGGAAGAATAATATTGCAGGAGCCGGCATGCCACATGGATGGGTGGCTGTGGCTGGAGCTTTCTGTGGTCCCTGGGGATGTGCATACATGAGTGATCTCTGCTTTCTGCAACAGTCTGGTTCTTTTTGTTCAGGATTCCACTTTAGTCGCTGTTATAGGAAATAACTCCCTTTGGACTGAAGGGGCAGCAGATATTGCCATTTTGGAGAATTGGCATGATCAAGGTGTAAAAACACCACCTTGCCACCTAGCTCTGATCCCACAACTTGTGCTCTCTGTCCTGATGAAGAATTCATTAATAGGAGCCCGAGAGGCTGAACTGCCAACAGTCCCACCTGATCTGAGTCATGGGCAGTATGGAGTTCTCCACTGCAGATAGGAGGGCCCGCTGTTGCCTTGTGGGGACCCTGTGCACCAGGGAAGCAAAAGGGACTGCGTGAAGCAAAGGGCCTCCTTGTGGGGAGAGGAAAAGGGGGCAGGTTAACACACCTAGAGCTTAGGGCGACCTCACTCCTGGTAGAAAGATACTGGTAAGTTAATATCCACGGAAAAGAAGGGGAACTAATGCTTATCAAACAGCCCTTGTTGGCCAGGAACCAAACATGTATTTCTCATCCAATCTTCTCAACTTCTGAATGAAGACGGTGGTATTTTATTGTTCTCATTTTACACACAGGGAAACGAGCTCAGAGAGGTTAAGAAACATACCTAAGTTGAGGGCAGAGCTGGGATTTGGCCTTTGGAGCCCACTGATGACTATGGATGTTAAGCCACTACACTCCACTGTTCTGTGCAGGTGAAGCAGTGCACCCTGTTGATCTCGGCTGGTAAACCAGTGTACTCTGCTGCTCTGTGCAGCTCACCCCACTGGTCTGTGCAGGTAACCTGGGAGTTGTCAGGAGTGATGTTCTAACTGATGGATGAGATTTTACAGGACAGGGTATATAGCAGAGAGAAACCAAATGCTCACTTTGCAAAGTGAACATTTGGGGAAAGTTGAAAGCACCCTGCAGGGATGTAGTTCAGGAGAGAGAAGCCTAAGGAGCTGCTTCTATACAGCCTTGAGGATTTGAAGATTTTCTTGGTGGCACTTTAAAGATGCATTTGTAGTAAGAATAGGAGATGTGGGACCTTGCAAGCATATTTAGGTCAGAGTCTAAAGGGAAAATTCCTTTTTCACTGAAAAGGACATTACTCTTTGGAGATTACATAATCTCCTTCCCTGAGTCCTTTAGGTAAAAGTAAAATGCCTGTTAGGGAAGGAGGGTGGATATCAAAGGTTGTTGGATCCAGCTGGGCTCCCCAGCTCTAGCCTGCGAGCTGTGCAAAACACAGACTTTCAGGTTGCATGTTAGACTTACTGAGTCAGACCTGGAGGCGGGCCCAGGCATCTGGGTAATGAATGCCAGTGTAATTCTGACTCGCTGGAGATTGACATCCATTGCTGCAAGTTTTAAATCCACTCTGAGGCTATAATTTCCAAGTAAGTGTAGAGTTCTTCAAAGCCACGTTTAGCCAACCACTTAGGCATTCTGCTAAATTAGGTTTTCTTAATCTGAAGTTCATTGCTGGCTTAAAGAGCCCCAAGAATCCCATAAAATTGGAGGTAAAATTCTGTGTGTATGTGTGTTTTTGTGGAGAAAGGGTCTTTCATATCCATCAGATTCACAGAGGGATCCATGATTACGACAGTTTAAGAACTTTAGCAGCATATGTTCTGGCAACTGCTCTGAGCCGGCGTAAAATCCTTACAAGAAAAGGGGCTCATTGATTTATAGATACGTTTTAGGTTGTGTGTGCATTTGTGTACGTGTATGTATTGGTATGTCTGGTGGAGTGCAAAATAATACTACTCGGCAGAACCACTCAGGATGTTCATAACACTTTGCTGAAATTACTTAATAAAAAAGTTATATGCAGTAAAAAACACCCAAACCATTTAGAAAATGAGCAAAAGACATGAACAGACATTTCTCCAAAGATACACAGAGGCAATGAGCATGTGAAGATATGTTCAAGATCATTAGCTATTAAGGAAATACAAACTGAAGCCACAGTGAAATATCACCACACACCTATCATAACGGCTAAAATTAGAAGTAGCGAGTGATGAGGATTCAGAGAAACCAGATGGCTAACATTGCTGGTGGGAATGTAAAATGGTACGGACATTCTGGGAAGCTCCTTGGTAGTTTGTAATGCTACTAAAGATATAACTACCATACAGCCTAGCAATTATCCCGGAGAAATAATAACTTATGTTCACATAAAAATCTGTACACAAATGTTAGTGGTAGCTGTACTCATAAGAGTCAATATCTAGAAACAACCCAGATGTCCTTTAATAGGTTAATGGTTAAACAAACTGATGCATCTTTATAATGGAATATTACTCGGCAATGAAAAGAGTGAACTACTAATACATGCAGAAACTTGGATAAATCTTCAGGGAATTTTGTTGAGTGAAAAACACCAATTTAAAGATTACATACTGTATGCTTCCATATATATAACATCCTTGAAATGACGAACTTATAGAACTGGATAATAGATTAGTGATTGCCTGGGATTATGGAGGGGGTGGGGTGGGAGAGAGGTGGGTGTGGCTATGAAAGGGCACCATGAGATATTCTTGTGGTGATGGAAATGCTTTGTACCTTCACTGTATCAAAACCAATACTCTGGTTGGGATATTGTACTATGATTTTGTAAGATGTTACCATTGAGGGGAAACTGGGTGAAGTGTAGACAGGGTATCTGTACATTATTTCTTATAACTGCAGGTGAATCTACAATTATCTCAAAATAAAACAATTTTTAAAAATCACATCCACCCCAAAAGGGTAAAGTTTTACCACCCCTGACAGTATTCGAAAGAATGTACTCTCTGCTTGAAGGCAGTGCTGAAAGAAGAGTTACCTAAGTGCTTGGGGTAGGGGTGGCAATACCAGGACACTGTGCAGCTGCCAGGGACTCCGGGGAAGGGCCACCAAGCACCTGAGCACATCAGCTCTGGTCTGCTGGTTAGACAGTCAGCCTCATCACTAGCATGGCTCTGTGTAGGAGAAAAGATGTGGTTTGATTGTCTCTCCTCTGTGGTTTTGATAACTGTCTTCCAGTATCTTGGCGATCTGAGATACCACCCCAGGATGGGTGTGACCTGCTGTGAATGAACCAGTTTGGGTCACATGGTCCAGTAAAACTGAAGGGTCTTAGTGAGCGTGGGTTTTGTGTCCGTGTGCGTGAGCTTGTGTGTGCATGAAAATCACGTTGGCAGTGTGCTGGCAAGGTGTTGGCTAGGTGCCTTACTGTGCGTTATTTCTATTTCACTGGGTCCTCACGACAGTCCTGTGAGTCCTGCCTTGTTGTTCCCATTTACAGATGAGGAAGTGAAGGCTTGCAAAAGTAAAGTAACTTGCCTTAGGTCACGTAACTAGAGAGTAGCATAGTTAGTATTGAAACCAGAGTTTTCTGACTGTAAAACCCATGGTGCCTCTAGCTCATTTTGGGCAGGTCTTCACAAACTGCTCACCTGCGAAGAGGAGCTCACAGGAAACAAGATGAAGGAAGGAAACCTAAGGACTTTTTCCCTACTGAGCCTAAGTTTTAAGCTGGTGATTTGAATGACAGTAGAATTAAAGAAAAGCTGTGTCAGGGAATCTTCCTGAACAAGAGTAAAAAGGAATGGTTTCTTCAAGAATCTTTTTGAAGCCAACGGCGTACTGATTCCTCTGGCCTTTATCAGAACCTTCCTTTGGTTCCCCCCAGTGCTGACAGCTGCCTGGCACTTGTTTCCATGTGCTGAGGACAGTGTGTGTGGTTGTGCTGAGTTTGAGTTGCTGGCCCGTCATGTCTGTGCTCAGTTGGCCTCCCCTCCTGGGTCGCCTCTGTGGCCCACACCAGGAGACCGCGGGTGGTCTAACACTGTTCAGCATCGTGGGACAGATGGGACAGGGGTGGTACCCTTGGGATAGTGGCCTCCAGAGTCCCTCATTCCCACCATTCCCCTTTCCCAGCAGAAACAGGGCTTGGTAGAACAAACGAGGAAGACCAAGATGTAACAACACAGCAACTGTTTATAAGCAAAATGGTAACAACACAGCAATTATACAACAAAACTGTGAACAGCTAGTGACACCGAATAGTGATAATGTTACTGCAGTAATGATTGACACAAGTAGCTGCAACTGGAAATGTCATGTGTTTGCAATTTCATTTATTGAGCGTTATCACTGGTCACTGTGCTGAGCAAGGATTATGTCGGTTCACCCAATAACCCATGAGGTGGGTACTACTATTATTTCCACTTTGCACACGAGGAAGTAAAGAAACAGAAGTCACTTCTCTAGGTCACACAGTACAGGAGGAACCAGATTTCAAATGCAGGTAAGATGACTCTGGAGCATGGGTGGCAAACACAAGGGCTGTGGGACGAATCCAGCCCTCCACCTTGTTTTATCTGGCTGGCACCTTGTTTCTAACGGGTGGCAGCGCCCAGCTCCTTGCCCCTAGTTAAGGAGTAGTTACATTTATACAGTCCTAAAATTACATTCAGCCCTTTGAAGGCAACCGTGAAACTGATGTGGCCCCCAGTGAAAATGAGCTTGACACCCCTGCTCTAGAGCCTTCGTGTAACCACCTTCTGCTGCCAACTCAGAACTGTACTGATGGTACCTGTGGCCAGAGTGTCCTCCTCCCTGATTTACCAGAAGCTTTGTGGATTTTCCAAGTGTCGCAGGGCATCCAGATTTCTCAGAATGCTAAATTAGTGTGTTTCATAAGTTCTAATGGTCTGCTAATTTGGAAATAAACTTTACTCAGCCTCAGTAACTCAGTGGATTAAGGAGTCCTGAGACGCAAGCAAATATTGGAAGCTTCACGAATTGAGCAGCATTCTGAGATTCAAACAAATAACTTGTGTTTTTATACATGTTTGGAGCCACCATGGAATCCTAGGAGCTCCAGGTCACACTTTGAGAAATACTTGACATACAGGACCAAGTCAGGATGCTGGAAAGGTCATCTCCCCAATATGCTCCCTGGAGAGGTTCCTGGGGACTGGGTACAAACAACTCTCCAGAGGTTGTACTTCCAGCCAGAAGTCTGGGAATTTGTTTAACTTACAAAAACATGACAGTGCAATTGTGTTGCTGACTGTAGGGGTCAGAGGTTCCAGTCAGTCTCCCCGGAGACCCTAACTCAGGACTGGGGCTTGTGGGACCATTTGGGTTATACCCTGCAGCCCAGGAGCCCCTGCGTTTGAACACCTGAATAAGAAATGGGGACACTGCCTCACTAAGAACTTAATCATAGTTTCTCTGATGCCCAGAGAAACCTTCATGGCATTCCACACTGAAATACAGATAATTTCAGGCTCTTGTTAGGAGGGTGTTTCCGTAATTAAAGGAAATAGAAATTTGATCAAGATTCAACATTTCCCATTTGGAATTATCCTCTTGAAGTCCCTTTATAAATATTCTTTTAAAAAATCTTCTGTAGTAGTGTATTTAATCTAAGTTACTTAATTAGATGATGGTTTGCTCAAATTAGAGATAAGTAAGTTTCCTGTGTAACCCTCGGGAAAGATTGTTCTATGCTTTGATACGTTGATGGAGAGAATACCAGAACACAAGGGGGAGAGGCAGGATTATGCAGACTTTGCCAGGTGGTGATGCAAATGCCATTTGCCTTCTTGAAGCCCCTCCAGCTTTATGTCACAGGCAAACATCACACGCCAGTTTGCATTTGCCAGTTGGCCTGAGCGAGGCTGTTCATTTATTCCTTGGGCACCTACACTGTGCTAGGTACTTACTAGGTGCCGGGTGTGGTAGAACGAAAACAGCAAGTGTCACAGTTTTTGTGAGCTTACAGTTTGGTGGAGAGACAGACATTCATGAACTAATCACAAGTGAGTTTTACTTTCAAACTGAGATGAGTGTGAGGAAGCAAAGTAACATGGTTTCATGAGAGTGTGTGAAGGAGTGCTGGGAGATCATTCCTCACGGGTCCTTCACGTTTCTGCAAGTCTCGTGACAGCTTTTGCTCTGGACTGCCTTCTCAGGGATATTTGTATAGCAGACAGCCTTGAAAGAGAGATAGTAGCTCCTTCTGGAGCGGAGAGCAGCATTGTTTCCTGGCCAATGTAATAAACAGGTCTCCCTCTGGGCAAAGATTGGGCAGGTTTCCTAAGACTGGGGTTTCTTCCCTGGAATGCAGACCCATTACGTGCACATTCCCCTGGGCTATCCTGTATCTGCCTCACGGGATTTGTGGCTTGGGGGTCAAGGGGAGCTGATGCAACATGCAGCTCCTGCTGCTTGCTGCGCAGTGAATCATAATGTCCTTTGTTTTAGATCTGCAAATCTTGTGTCTTCCAGCATCCATGAAACTGTGGCAGGCTAACTAGTTAGTTTGCAAGTAGGGTAGATTCCCAGATCTTTGACAATTCTTGGCACAAACCAGTGTCACTCACAGAATTCTTTCAGCTTATTGGTATTGAAGTAGAAAGCAAAGACAGGTCACTGGTGAATGCTTTTCTTTGGGGGAAGACAATGAACAAGGCCAGAACCACCAACCTGACAGCTGCCCCACCTCCACACCCCCAGACCTGGAAGTCCAGTGCTTCCTACTGCTGTGGAGTATGGAGAAGGGTAGGGAAGGACAAGGTGCTGGACTGTCATTCATTTTCATTGGTATTAAGCTAAGAGATGAGGAGCTGGTTCCATCTCCCCAGTCTTCATTAGGAAGGAACCAGGTTTTGGGGGACCAGTGATAGCTATTCCCCAGGAAGAGATTTAGGGTCTGAGGTCTGAGATTGCTCCCTAATTTTAAACGTGGGGTTTAGCCACCTCAAACTTCTAGTTTCTATTTTTTTATGAAATGTGAAGCTATTTATCTCTTGCCCTTCTTGCAGGCTGGTTGGGACCACCACATGAGGCCACCCTTTCCCCACAGCTGTATACAGTGTTAAAGGACCGAGGAGACAGGTGAGGGGTGGGGGACTGGCTGAGGCAGGTCCCTGGGCTGGGTCCTGGTCTTCCTACTTTGACAAGCCTCTGAATGCCTTTTTAAAAAAAATAGTAGTTTACCTTACAATTTTTTTCCAAAGATAGGTTTATATAAAAAATCATGTATTTCAAACACAGATCTTTTATGAGGTAAAAGTGAAGGAATGGGGGATGGTGATAAGTATTCAAAGCCTTTTTCGGCCTCCCTTCGTGTGCCTGAACCTTCTAAATTATTTTTGACTATTGAAGCAAAAATTATAATACTCTCTGGCGTGGTTCTGAGTGTATATAGAAGAAATATTTGAAATGATGGCATACAGGGCAGAGGGCAGCATTTCTATACTTCATAATGGAGAAACTGGTGAAATATTGATACAAGCAGACTAGGAGCACTGGGGATGCCTAGGCTTTTTCCTCCTCAGCACTTCAGTACCAGGTGTGGTGCCTGGCACTCTGTAGGTGCTCCAAAAATACTTTATGAATAAACTGATGAAGGAAGGAAATGAACAGTCTGAAGGTTGCAAGTGAATCAGTTTGTTTTTCCTGACTTCAGTCTATCTACCCTTTGAGCAGTTTGACCCCAGGCAGACATTCCAAGGGAACCTTAGAACTTCCGCCATGTGGTGTCTAGCAACTGCTAAATTTCTTTTTGCCCTTAAGGAGTCACTATCCTTTGACCAAGGGAAATAAAAACCCTTGGAAGGACCGGTATGGGGAGGTAGGTATTCGTTAGGCCCCTTCAATAGCACCCTGCCTTCTCAGAACTTCCCGGAAGCCTCAGAGCACATTTACAACAGTACAGGAAACATAAGCCAAGTGCTTTTGGGGTGCATTTCATCCCAGGTCCAAAATTATTTCTTTCAGGTCACATTTACCTTATCTTCCCTCTCAAATAGCTTTTAGGATTTCCAAGGCCATACCCCTTTCTTACCGGAACTTCTCCTCTTCTTCTACCTCTTCCTCCTCCACCACTCTTTCTTCTCTTCTTCTCCCTCTTCCTTCCTTCCTCCTCTCTCCTCTTCCTTCTCCTCCATCTCCCTCTCTCTTTTCTTCTCTCTTTTTAAAATCTCCATTTAACATACACATCTCCAGCAAACTTTTTTTGAAAGCAACAAATTTTAAGGAAAGGGAAACATGGGATCAGGGGAGAAGTATATACTAGAAAGTAAATACAAATATAAACTTTCATAATTGTTTTATAACCACAAAAAACCAAATTGTTTTATAACCACAAAAAACCCCACACAAAATAATTGTTTTATAACCCCCCAAAAACAAAAAAAAACAAATACAGAGAATGCCCTGTACAAAATAACACAATAAAAGTTTAAACATGGAGGTGTTTCCTTAGCAAGGCTGAAGATATCAGTACCTGGTATTTGGATTTTAGGCTGCAGTTCTTGTTTTTGAATGTATCGCCAGGGAGGTGGCACCCAGTTTGCTGTTGCTGTGGCTTTTTCTAAGAACAAATGGAAGGCGAGCAGGGTCCTGTCAACAGGATAGTCGTATGTTCTCGGGATGACATCTCTTTTCTTTCCTTCTGAGAAGAACTCTCAGCACTCTCATTTTCTGATCTAAATAGAGAAGGTCTGCCCTGGCTTAGCCACAGAACTTTGTAGCCATAACACCTGTTCGCAGTTTCTCACCTCTTGGTACAGTTGATAACTTTTTTTCTCACAGGGTAGAACAGACATTTGACGTGTGCTGGGAAGTACCTGGGTGTGGTGGAGAGATCTCCCTTCCCACCCACAGTGAGAGAGGAGAAGTAACTTCAAACTGTAGCTGAAAGCTACCTCTAGGACCTTCTAGGCAAGTCCTTCTAATGTACAAAGCATTGGACAGTCAGGGATTGGGTTTGAGTCACTGACAGGATGGAACACTTTGGACAAATCACTTAAACCTCTCTGAGACTCAGTTTCCAAATTTATGAAGTAGCCCTCTCCATAGGAGCAGATTCAGGGACCTGAGATATATGATAACAGACATCCAGGGGTAGGCACCCCCAAGTTGTTATGGCAGTGGTGCTGTATTCAGGGATGTGGACTCCCTACCTTTCTGCTCTGTCTTATTAGTGTGTGGTTGCCATTTCCAATGTCATCTTGTGGTCTAAGACAGTTGCTAAAACTCCAGTCCTCCCCTCTGACTTTCAAGAGATTAGGAAAGAGGATAAGAGCCAAAAAGTCAAACCCCATCATGGAGTCAGCTTCCTTTAATCATATCACCTCCAAGGGAGGCTGGGAAATGTAGTCTTTTATTTGGATCACAGGCTTTCTGTTAGTGAGGAAGGGCAGCATGGTGGGAGGGGATGGATTCTGGGTGGACTACGGCAGTTTCTGCCACAGGCAACAATCTGGCCCAGCTGGTACAGGGAATAGTGGCCAGAGGTCAAAGCGGGTGAATGTTGTCTAAGTGAAAGTAGGTTTTTTTCCTATTGCATTTTGTTATTTTTTTATTCTGACAGTTGGGCATGAACATATTTTGCCTCACAGAAGGGACTTTTTCGAGGCCCTGTTTGGGTCCTGTGTGGAGATAGGAGGGTTATATGGAAGATAAGCAAGCCAGCTGCCAGTTGGGCACCCGTAATAAATTATTGCTGGGTTGTGGGTAACGGCAGAGGAGCTCTGAGCAGTGAGCATCATCTCTCCTTCTCGTTTGTGAACACAAGGCCACACAAAGTCCTTCACTGTGACAGTTGTTGTGGCACCAAGGTTCAGAGTGGCTGACTTCTGGAGAATTTCAGAGTCGAATGCTATTCACCATTCTCTTATGTGGAAGATGCAACTGGGACAAGATAGTGGCATTCTGGTGGGAAATTTCAGCTGTAAGGGCTTATCTACTTCCTTCTCTTTTATCGTTCATGCCCAATCAACCAATAACATCAGGGACTTTCCCCCAAGTATCTCCTGCCTTCATCCTTTCCTCTCTGGTCACATAGCTCATGGGGTCTGGATTACAGCTGCCCACACAGTTCCTGACTAGCATCCCCCTCACCTTAACTAACATACCCACCCTCCAGAGTAGATAGCTCTTCATTAAATACATTTTTTATTCTGTCCCCCACCTGCTCAAAACCCTTGTACTATTTCCTTTTTTCATAAAATTATGTTTGTTTATTCTTTTTACATGCAATTATCTATTTATTTATAGGCATAACAATGAAAATGGTTGATAGATGAAGGTACACAACACTCAGATGAATTACAGATTCCTCAGGAGTGTCAGATTCCTCTGTGAAATGGCATGCCTAGACTTTATTTTCTATGTTGATGAAAAACTTGTTCATTTTTAACATTTCCCCCCCGAGAAATACAATAGTGGCCTGTGTCATCTTTTAATGTGGATTATGTCATGTATTTTGTACAGCCCTATCAATTTTCTGGTGTGTGAGAGTGCCCGTGTGTGTGTCTGTGTGTGTTCTTGGTTGTTGGGTAGGCATGTACTTCTACCCCCCATGCTATACTCATTTTTCATTCATTCACTTATTAATTATTCTAACAAGCATTTTTCCAGAATTTTCTTTTCACCTGGCACTGTGATAGCCCTAGAGCAGAGATCTGGGGTTCTCTGCTCTGCCTGCCCTTTAGTTGCTGAACATGGGAAGAACAGAGGGGCCACAGGACCGGAGTGGCTGCTGGCACATTGAGGGGCTCAAGTTTTGAGTTTTGACCACTAGTAAATATTTGACTATTTTAAACAAGTGGTACATCTACACTTCGGAGTCTGCTAACTATTAACCCTGTGAATAGCAATGGTACTCTATAGGGCTCTTGTCAGGGCCACCAGGTACTGGTGTGCAGGGCATGCTCTGCTGAGCTCCAGGGGCGTTATTTTCTTGGAGCCATTGCAGATGTGTGGAGTTATGGTGACACTTTTCTAGGAGACAGCAGTCTAGTGTCTCAAAGAAAGAGTGTCCTTTTCTAACTTGCACTAAGTTGCCATTTAGATTAGTGGTGGGGCTGGTTGCTCTGAAAATTAAATGGGATAACCCGTCCCATGTGTTTAGAATAATGCAGGTTTATAGAAAAACTCAATGTAAGTTAGTTATTATTCTCTATAGATGAAGCATTACTGACACTCTGACAGTAAAGAAGTAGTTATTTATTATGCAACTTCAAATTTATACCACACTACTTGCAGTATATAATGAATTCACATTAAAAATATATTCTGTCTTTGTATTTTTCCCCAACACTGAACAATTTCAAATATTCAGAAAAGCTGAAGGAACTATACATTGAACATCCATGTACCCACCTTCTGAATTTAAAAATGGACATTTTGCTACATTTGCCTTGTCACATATTTACCTACCTGTCCCTCTATCAGTTCACTTTAAAATGCATTTCCAAGAAAGTTAAAGGTGTCAGGTACTTTACTCTTAAACTTCATGCAGATCATTAACTACAGTTCAATATTTATGGATTTTTTGAGGTAAATTTACATACAGCAAAGTATACAACGTTTAAGTGAGTCATGTGATAAGCTTTGACAATTTTTTGGAGGAAGTCACTGAGAGGCCATGACCACAGGTTGACCCGCAGGCTGGGCCCTGACAGTAGGCGACTCCTTACCCCTCCCCTGTCTGCTCCCTGTTTCTATAACCAGAGCCATTTTCCAGGTGCCAGCTTGAAAGAGTAATGTGTTATTAAGGGCATCTAACATGTTACAGTGACCAAACCCAGATAAGGCCTCTTAAAAACTTAAGCTTCTGGAGCGAGGATGGAGAGATCTACTTAAGTTAAGTCTTGTAAGTAAGTTCCCTCGCTTGTTAAGCCTGCCCCTACCAATCCGGAGTGACCTCCTCTTTCTGTGGTCTCTCCTTGCCCTCTGTTTGTGTGTGCCTTGGCGGGGTACAGGGGTTTGTGAGCCAACATGAATGCATACACCTGTGTAACCCAAAACATTATCATTGCCAGAAAATTCCTCACATTTCTTCCCAGTCAATGACCATTGCCACAACCCCCGGAGGCAACCACTGTTGTGATTTCTTAGCTTAGTTGTGCCTGTTTTAAAATTTCATATAAACGAATTGATATGTATTTATTATTTTGTATAGGATTTCTTTCACTCCACATACTGTTTTTGAGATTCATCCATGTTGTTGAATGATTAGTAGGTCTGCTCCTTTTAATTTATGAGTAGTAGTATATCATTTGTATGAATATAACACTCTGCTTAGCTATTCTCCTTGCTGATGGACACCTGGAATATTTTTAGTTCGGGGCTATTACAAATAAAACTGCTGTGAACTTTCTAGTACATGTATTTTTGTGGGTATATGCTTCATTTTGGGGGATAAATATGCAGGAGTAAAATTACTGGGTGACAGGGGAGGTGTATGCTTAGTTTTTAAAAACTGCTGTCGTTTCCCTGAGGTGGGCATACGCTGTATGGCCCCAGCACCGCATGTAGGTGTTTGCCGCTGCTCCGCATCCGTGCCCCCACTTGGTGTTATCAGTCTTTTCCAGTTTAGCTATTGTATGGTTGTGACCTGGAATTGTGGTTTTAATCTACATTTCTCTAATGATTAATTCAATTACTTGGTCACTTTTTCATGTGCTACTGGTCTTTCATTTTTCTTTTATGAAGTGTCTGTCTGAATTCTTTACCCATTTACCCATTTCTTTACCCATTTCTTTACCCATTAGTTCAAAAATTATTTTGAACTAATTTTAGACTTACAGAAAAGTTGCAAAAATAGTACAGAGTTTCTCTGTATGTTTAATCTAGCTTCTCTAACGTGAACATCACATATAACTATAGTACTGTTATCAAAATCAGGAAATTAACACGGGTACAATACTGCTAACTAAACTGTAGACTTGATTCAGATATGCCAATTTCCCTACCAATGTTCTGTTTTTGTTTCAGGATTCTACATAGGATCTCACATTACATTTAATTTTTATTCCTTATGCCCCTCCCCAACTTTAAAAAAATTGGGTTTGTTGTCTTTTTTTTATTATTAAGTTCCAGGTATATTTTATATACTCTGGATCCAAGTCTTTTGTTAGACATGTGCTTTGAAATTATTTTTCCAGTCTGTTGTTTGCTTATTCAATTTTATTAATGTTAAATTTGATGAAGTCTAATTTATTAATTTTTTCTTTTATGTTATTTTGTTCTGTGTCTTATTTAAGAAATCTTTGTCTATTCACACTCATGAGGAAGTTATTCTATTTTCTTATAGAAAATTTATAGTTTTAGCTCTTATGTTAAGATTTATAGTCCATTTCAGATTAATTTTTATGGATGGTTTATAGTAGATATCGAGACTACTGTATTTTTTCCCTATCGGGATACCCAATTTTTCTAAGACTATTTGTAAAAAGATGTACTTTCCCCATTGATTGTTTGGGTTCTTTGGTTGAAAATCAAATGGTTTCTTAAGTGTCTGTCATTGATCTGTTTTTCTATCTGTATGTGATTACTATACTCTCTTGATTATTGTAGCTTTAGAGTAAACCTTGAAGTTTGGTTAGTGTGGATCCTCTAAAGGTGTTCCTCTCTTTCAAGATTGCCTTGGCTATTCTAGGCACTTTGCATTTCCATATAAATTTTAGAATCAGCTTGTTAATTTCTACAAAAAAGGCTATAACATTTTTACTAGGGTTTGGGAAGCAATGGTGTCATAAAAATGCAGCCTTCCAATTAATTCATGAACATGATAAATTTTTCTACATATTTAGAAACATTCTAAATATTTCCAAGATTTCCATATTGTTAAAGTTTTACTCTTTAGTTTCTTTTAGCAGTGTTTGTAGTTTCTCTGTCTTGCACATATTTTGATATATCTATTTCTAAGTGTTTTGTATCTTTTGAAGATACTATAAATAGAAATTTAAGGCATTTTATTTTCTAATTTTCAGCTACCAATATATGAAGGTAGAATTGATTTTTGTACGTTGACCTTGTGAAGTTCGTCTTTTAGTAGTTCTAATAGTTGATTTGCAGATTCCTTAGAATTTTCCAAGTAAATAATGTCATCTGATTAGAGAGAGTTTTACTTTTTCCTTTCTAATCTTTATGGCTTTCTCTTTTCTTGACTTATGTGCTAGCTAGGACCTCTGGTACAATACTAAAAAGAAGTAATAAAAATACCTTTTCCCAATGTTATGGGGGAAATGTTCAATATCTGTGCATAATGATAATGCTATTTTTATCCTTAGATGTCCTTTATCAGATTGAGGTTGTTTCTTTCTATTCCCAATTTGTTGTGATATTTTAGCATAATGGGCACTGAATTTTTTCAAAAACATAGTACTTTTTCTGTGTTTATTGAAATGATCAAAAAAAATTTTCTCCCTTAATCTGTTAATATAATGAATTACATTGATTTTCCAGTGTTAGACAACACTTACACATCTGTGATAAACTCCAGTTGATCATGATGTATTACTATATTTATATATTGCTGTATTTGATTTACTGATATTTTATTGAGGATTTAAAAAAATTATTTTTAAATTTACATTATATAGTATTCTGTATCACTTTCAGATATACAGAAAAGTGGTTAAAATCATATTATATTTTTGTAATTTCCTTGTCAAGCTTTATATCAAACTTCATATGTAAGCCTCATAAAATGAATTATGATGGACTCTGAAAGAGTTCATGTTAACATTCACATTAGGTCTTTTATGAATTTTTTAAAGTAGCTACTAGAATATTTTATTTAGTTAAAAAATTTTTTTAAGAGAGAGGGGTTGGGAGGGAGAAAGAGAGGGAGAGAAACATTGATATGAGAGAGAAACCAATCAGTTGTCTCTCTTATGCACCCTGACCAGGGACTGGACCCGCAACCTAGGCGTACGCTTTGATGAGGAATCGAACTGGTGACCTTTTCCTAAGCAGAATAATACCCAACCAACTGAGCCGCACTGGTCAGGGCTCTTCTGTGAATCTTTGATAGAGTTCACTAGTTAGATTATCTAGGCCTGGAGGTTTCCTTATAGGAAAGTTTTTGATAATAGATTCAATTTCTTTAGTAGATAGATACAGGACTATTCATATTTCCTATTTCATTTTGCATCATTTTGCTAAGTAGTATTTCTTGAAGAAATTGTGCTTACATCTAAGTTATAAAAATCTCCTTTGTTTATAATATTCCCTTTTTTTGTCCTTTTGGTCTGTAGGATCAGCAATGCTATCTCTTCTTCTACCTTCATTCTTGACATTGCTAATTTGTGTTCTCTCTCATTTTTCTTAATCGGCCAGCTTAGGGACTTACTGATTTTGTTATTGTTTTCTAAACAGTTAAGTTTGGCTTAATGTATCTGTTTATTTTCATTTACTTTCATTCTTACTTTTCTTTCTCTTACTTTGGTTGTATTTTGCTCTTATTTTTCAACCTCTCATGGTGTAATCTTAGTTCATTGATTTTTGTGAGATTGCATTTTCCAAAGATGGTCATAAAATAACTTTTATCTCACCTGCTCTTCTAGAACTTTATCACACCCTGTCAGGAGTGAGGTCTAATTTGCCTCCACTTGAATATTGGGAGCTTGTGATTGACTTGTAACTAATATAATGCAGTGGAAGAGATGCTGTGTAGTTTTCAAGTTAGGTTATGAAAAAGCTACATAGCTTCTGACTTGTTTGCTATAAGTTTTGCCTTGGGAACCCAAGGCTTCAGGTAAGAAGGCCAGTTACCCTGAGGCCTCGATGCTGTGAGAAAGCCAAGCTCTGTGGAGAGGCCACATGTAGGTGTTTGAACAGGCCTTGCTTTCGAGTCCTCCCAACCCAGGAGCCAGACAAGTGAGTGAACGAGTAGTGAGATGATTCTAGATGCAGTCTTCAAGTCCTCCCCAGCCTCAGGTCTTCCCCCGTGATGCCTGTTCACTTTCCAGGGGTTGCAGTAGCTGAAGTTTCGGCACCCCAAGTGCTGCTTACTGAGGTCTGCCCACCAACAAAAGACCCCATAAAAGAAAAACTCACCCTGGGCCAGTCCATTTGCCCAGTGCTAACACTCCTCTAATTTTTGCCTGCTGCTGGTGATTCTGGTGCTTTTGAGTGGGCTTATCTTATAGAAGCTCCTCTGCCATTCATTTACAGAAGTGGAAACTTAGCATCTATCTTTTAAATCCATGAAATTGCATTATCTGCTCTATTAAGAGAGTTAATCTGTTCAATGCAGATATTTAGTATTTGTCATAACTTTAGTAAACTTATTTAAGATTTTTTTCAATTTTTAACCTTTTAGAAGTTTCCCTTCTGGAATACATGGTCTCTCTCAGCCTGGTGTCCATCCGCTCCCAGAGAGCAGCATGAGAAGAACCGGAACTCAGCTGTCAGTTGTTCTGACTCGTGAGTTCACATTGAGGATCCATGTGTCTTGTTCTGGATAACTGTCCTTAGAAACCTTAGCAGAGGAACTTTGTTCCCTGGGTAGATTTTTCAGAGAGTAGATACAGCCCAGCAGGCTTAACAAACAAACAGGGAAGAAAACGAGAGAAGTCTTCCCTTGGAGACTTCTTCAAGGAATGGCTATCCTCTAGTGAGATATCCTTAACCAGAAGGCCTTGCTTCTGGCCTCCGGGCTCCATCACCACGAGAGCATTTACCTCTGTATTCATTCCCTCCACCGCCCAGGCTGCACTGAGCTTGTTTCAGCAGCACTGAATGCCACCTGCTTTTCCGTGACATCTTGTTTGTTGCTTGAATTATTTTTGGCTGGGGTAGAACATGTGTCCACCTCCCCTCCGGGAGTGGAAACAGAGATGACTTTGTGGGAAACAAAATGTGAGGCCTGTCCTCAGAGTCGGAGCCGATTGTCATAATTTATTAAAAGTGCAGTTCTTTTCAGAACATGAAATGGGGATAATGCTTAAATGACTCATCAATGCACAGCTAAAAATGAACCCAAGATAATAAAAGTGAAGAAGGGCTAATGATGCAGAGAGAGGACCAAGGTTTCGGGTTAATGTCACACCTATTTAACAGGGGAGGTTATCACCAAGAATTTGAGAAATGATGTTCACATAGGGAGGTCTGCGATGTTCGGTGTGTGTGCGTTTGGGTGGAGGAGCAGGTGTGAAGCTGTGTGATAAAAAAGAACAGGCTAAGTACAGAGACTGGGAATGAAACTGGGAGTCTTCCCCTTCTTTTTTGTTTTTTCAGTCTCTCTACAGTTTCTCTTTTTCTTTATTTTTTTAAAAGCACAATTCTAAGTTAAGACTACATTACATATAATCAAGTTTTAGATTCAGGTAGCTCCATCACTTTCTATCTGTGTGACCTGAGTATTCTTTTTTTTTTTTTTTTTAAATAGTAGTTCCTGTAATCCCCTTTCCTCACTGTCCCCTCCCCACTCTCCCCTGGGTATTGTTAGATTGTTCTTAACTTCAATGTCTCTGGTTATATTTTGTTTGCTTTTTTATTTTGTCAATTATGTTCCAGTTAAAGGTGAGATCACATGGTATTTGTCCCTTACTGCCTGGCTTATTTCACTTAGCATAATGCTCTCTAGTTCCATCCATGCTGTTGCAAAGGATATAAGCTCCTTCTTTCTCTCTGCTGCATAGAATTCCGTTGTGTAAATGTACTATAGTTTTTTGATCCACTCATTTGCTGATGGGCACTTAGGTTGCTTCCAGTACTTGGCTATTGTAAATTGTGCTGCTATGAACATTGGGGTGCATAGGTTCTTTTGGATTGATGTTTCAGGGTTCTTAGGGTATAATCCCAGCAGCAGAATTGCTGGGTCAAAGGGCAGTTCCATTTTTAGTTTTCTGAGGAAATTCCATACTGTTTTCCACGGTGGCCTCACCAGTCTGCATTCCCACCAACAGTGCACTAAGGTTCGCTTTTCCCCGCTTCCTCTCCAACATTTGTTTGTTGATTTGTTTATGTTGGCCACTCTGACTGGTGTAAGATGGTACCTCATTGTGGTTTTAATTTGCATCTCTCTGATGGCTAGTGATGCTGAGCATCTTTTCATATGTCTCTGGGCCCTCTGTATGTCTTCCTTGGAGAAGTGTCTGTTCAAGTCCTTTGCTCATTTTTAAATTGGGTTGTTTGTCTTCCTGAAGTGGAGTTGTGTGAGTTCTTTATATATTTTGGAGATCAAGCCGTTGTCTGAGGTATCATTGGCAAATATGTTTTCCCATACTGTTGGTGAGTATTCTAATCTGAATAATGGGGAATAATACAAGCAAAGCTGAAGGATTATTGTGACAAGTGATTGAGATAAGCTGTCCAAATGCACCTAATATAATCCCAGGCAATAGCAGCTGCTAAAGCTGGCTTAGTTTCCACCCCTCTCACCCTTAGCTCTTTCTCATCAGACCATTTTTTTGTCACGTAATTCAAGTATTAATTGGGTGTATTGTTACAGTTCTAGCATCTGTGTTGTACAGAATTACAGATTCATATGATCCTTGGTGTGGAAGGAATCATAGAGTTTAAGGGACTCACCCTGCATCTTTCAACTTATTCAGTTGACAAGTATTTATTTAACACGTTCTGTGTGCCAGTTGCTGTGGGATACAGCAGCAAGCAGTATTGACTCAGTCCTCTCCATTTGTGGAACTTAAAACCTAGTAGGGGAAACAGGCTTTCTTCAAGCAAAATATTACACAGGTAACTAATAAATCACAACTGCAAAGCGGCAAGAAGTGAAGAGCTGTGTGGGGAACCTGCTGTAGACTGGTGTGTCATGGAAGGCACAGCCCCAAAAGAGTGGCTTTGCATTGAGCCCTGGAGGATGAGCTGGAGTTAGCTTGGCAAAGAGTGGGAGGGGAGGAAAGAAGCCACATCTGAGAAACTGACAAGTGTCCATGTAACTGAGTAGAGGTGGGAGGGGTTGAGGGAACTGGGTGAGTTGTGTGCTTAGTAGCTGCCAAGAGGCGAAGCTTAGGAGAGGCAGTAGAGGTGAGGTAGGCAGGGGCTAGCCCAGCTGTGGGGGCATGTCCAGGGAGTCGAAAGCATGATTGGATGTGCAACATTGGCTTCCTTGGTCAGTGGTCTGAGTGGCGCTTGTCAGCGCCCCCTGGCAGTTAGGGCTGTGGGGCCCTGTGTGAGATAAACATGTAGAGCTGACTGAGGGCTTAAAGCAAACGTTTTAGAGGAGTCCAGATCAAGGAGTCACTTCTTCCCAAGTGGATTAATGAAATGCCAAAGAGTGGATCCAAGTGAAGTGTTTTTCTAGTTGGGAACTGGCCAGAGTGGAATGTTAACAGCAAATTTTATAGGTTTTTATTTTGTTTAAAAATGTGTACTTAACCTGCTTTTGAGAACAGGCTCAAAGAATGCTTCTTTTTATATCAGAATTTTTAAAACTTGAATCATTGGGGTGACATTGGCTAATAAAATTTTATAGGTTTCAGGTGTACAATTCTGTAACACATCATCTGCATATTGTATTGTGTGTTCACCACCCAAAGTCAGGTCTCTCCTGTCACTGTTTATCCCCTCCTTACCTCTCCCTACCCCGCTTCCCTCTGGTAATCACCATACTGTTGTCTGTATGTTTTTGGTTTTGTGTTCGGTTTTTTTTTTTTTTTTTTGCTTAGTCCCTTCATTTTTTCACCCAGCCCCCAACCTCCTCCCCTCTGACAGCTGTCAGCCTGTCCTCTGTATCCATGAGCCTGTTTCTGTTTTGTTCGTTGTCTTATTTTGTGCATTAGTTTCCAGATAGTCTATTCAATAAATAGTGCTGGGAAAATTGGACAGATTCATGCAAAAAAAAAAAAAAAGTGAAATTAGACCACCTTCTTGCACCACACAGAAGAATAAACTCAAAATAGATTAAAGATTTAATGTAAGGCTTGAAACCTAGAAGAAAACATAGGCAGTAAGATCTTGGACATTTTTTGTAGCAATATTTTTTTCTGATATATCTACTTCGGCAAGGGAAACAAAGGAAAAAATAAATGAATGGGACTGCATCAAAGTAAAAAGTTTTTGCACAGCAAAGGAAACCATCAACAAAATGAAAAGACAACCCACTGAATGAGAGATCATATTTGCCAATACATCTAATAAGGGGTTAATATCCAAAATTTATAAAGAACTAGTACAATTCAACACCAAAAAAAAGAAAAAATCCAATTAAAAAGTGGGCAAGGACCTGAATAGATACTTCTTCAAAGAATGCTTCTTTAGAATCTTTTAGAACCAGTTCACTGCTAACTGCAGGGAATTTCTCACAGAAACTTGTAAATAAGCAATTCTGGTGTTAAATTAGCTCCCAGCTATCTTAAGCAAATATCCTACAAGAGAAATTGTATTATCTAACTGGCCAGTTGATTCTTGGCTTTTTTCAGCTTCAAGAAAGAATTTAAATGGGATCCCTGTGTGTTTCTCTCATTTCAAATCCTCTAGAGCAGATAAACATTATCATGAAACTGGTCAAGGATGAAATTTAAATAAATAGTGATTGGAAAGGGTGATAGTAAGAGTTTCCAACTCACAAAAACAGACAAATTAGTTTAATTAACTGCAAAATTTGGAGGACAAAGATATAAGGAGAATTATTTATGTTGATGTGTAATGCATGCTCAGTATTTTTGTAAACAAACCTGTTAGGGGGAAGGAACCCCCACCCCCACTCCACCAATATAATTATCCTCCAAAAATGCTCCACCAAAGCACAGTTTGGAGCCAAGAAAATGTTTTTCTCCTTGCAAGCCACTCTCCCTTTATAAGGCAGTGCGTAGGACAGCCCTCCCTCACCAAAACAGGCCCTCATCTGTTGTACCACGACACTGCCCCTCTAGGGTCCAGCACCCTGTGTATTTGTGTGGAGGTCATGATGGCTGTTTACGTGCTTGAGTCACTGTCTAAAGAGAGAAAATAGTGGCTGCCTTTATGCTAAAAGCAGCTATTTTTTTGGTGATTGAGGTGGGGGGGAAGAACTTTGAATAGACAGCACACCATAACTCAGAGTAGTAGAAAGTCATTACCTTGGCCCAATTGTTAGCAAAAGATGCCTTCAAAACAAGGTGGACAGCCAAATTCTATTCCTTCAACCGCCACATAAAGCCACATAGACACTTACAGACTTAAAACTACTCTTCTGTTACTCTGGCTGCGTAGACAAGGATTCATTCTGACATAGTAGAGATCAGTGCGCTTTAATCTGGAGAAGTAGGAAAACATTCTGGCAGGGCCATGGTACAGTGCAGTTTGTCTGTTTCTGTAGGGAACATCTCTTGATTTTGTCTATCCAGGAATTCTATATATTTCTGAGAACTCCTCTTTCCCTTCCTTCTTCATCCACTCTTCCTCTCTTCCTCTCCCTGTTCCTCCTATTCCACCTACCTACCATTCCCTGTGGATCTGTCAGTCATGACAAGTGGAGTTGTAAATCTTCATACAATATACTCTGGCTATGGATTGTAACTCAGGTTCTGGCCAATCACAATTCCCTATTTCTCTCTATATAGTAACTGGTTCCTAGTTAGGTCGATGATCCAAGCAGGGCACGTCAGAATTCTTTCCTGGAAGCAGTAACAGACATTGAGAAAGGAACCACCCTTTTTGCAATCTGGAGTGACACTAAGCTAAGAGTAAGACAAATAATTTTGATACAGTTGAACCTCTAATTTCAGTTTCTGAGGCTCTGGTTCTTACCCACTTCCCCTCCTTCCTCCATTCCCCCTCCCCTCCCCCTTTCCTCCCTCCATTCCCTCTCCCCTCCCTTTCATTCATTTATTCAACAATTGTTATTAAGAATTTATGTTTCAGACAGTTTTCTAAGGGTGGGGGAAATTATGGTGAACAAGACAGACAAGGTTCTTGTTCCCTTGGTCCTTACATAATAGGGAGAGAAAATAGACAACAGATTAGTAAGTAAATAAATAATTGCAGTTACTGCAAATAGTGGCAAAGGCTATGAAGAAAATAAAGTAGGGAGTGACTGAGTTAGAAGAAGCCTGAGTCAAGGTGGGGAAAAGAGCTCATTTTACTTGAGTGTTCAAGGAAAATGTCATTGAGGAGGTGCTGCTTGAACTGATGCCTGAAGTACAAGAACTAACCACGTGGAGATCTGGAGAGCAGGAAGTCCGTCAGAGGAAATGGCCTGAACAAAAAAGCCCAAATGAGGAAAAGATTAGGGTGTTCAAAGAAGAAAAATAAGTGAAGAAGAAAGGGAAGTATGAAGGAAGGTGGAGTAAGATGGGTTTGGAGATGATGTAATACTTATAGTCTTTGACTAGGAGTTGAGATTTTATTCTAGAGCTGAGGAAAGACTTTGGAAAGTTTTAAGCAAGATGACATTAAATTTGAATTTAAAAAGGAGTACCGTGGTTACTATACAGAGAATAATTATAGAGAAGAAAGAGTAAGAGCTATTTCAGTGTTTTGCTCTTGTATCAATTAGGATGATTATAACTATGACAAAGCTAATAAGAATTATCATATCATTAATACACACACAGTTCCAGAATAATTCTCCAGTCTCACAAATATTGTTCAGGACACAGGCTTTTGACATATTTTAGCAAGTTGTGTTCAGCATCGTAACTTGGTTTTAGGGCTCTACTCTCTTGTTTACTGGATGGCTGCCTAGTTCTAGGCATCTTACCTAGGCACGCAATGTCTGGATGATAAAGAGACTGTCCTCTAGCAATTCTCTTGTTATTAGCGGTGAAACCTTTCTAAAGCCCCTTTCTACCCCAGAGACCCGGATTGGGTCACATGTCAAGGGGAAATAGAATAGAATTAGCACAATTTTATTAAACCCATGATGGTTCACTCCTTTCCATGAGTAGATGGAAGGGCGAGCATCTGAACAAAATCAGGATTTGCCAGCAAGGGAAGCAACTAAGTATCTGCCATGATTGATTTGATTCTTCTGAATAATCCAGATAGCTTTTTAAAAAACTTTAATATCCTCCCAACTCTTCCCACCCCTACCCACCTTCAATCTTTGTGTTAAACTCTGTTTTTGATAGAAGGGGAGACCTTGTGCAATAATGCCACTCTAAGTATCTTTATCACAGGCTGAGTTGAACTTTGAAAACCACTCTAGGAACTATAATTCATAGTGGATCCTCCTGAATGTGTCATTTAACAACTCTTCTTGATCAGTGAGCTCTCTTTTCTTATCATTGGGTCTAATGGGACTAAAGATGGTGATTGGCAGGTCCAGGTGACATTGTTACTGTTTGTGAGCTGTCTCTTTTGAGGTCAATTCAAATCATCATTCTTTTGGTTCATTCCCTCATCTTCTTTGTCATTTTTCATCTTGCTCATCAATGTGCCCATCTTCATTTTTACATGTTGGTGACCTGACACCAAGAGGAACTTCAGGAGAAGTTCTTCTCATGAAGCCAGATGCATTACTTTCTTCTGATTGTACTTGCTGTGGGTGACTTTGGTCAAAGTCCTGGCCCAGCAACTTCACCATGAAGCACTGTGCTTCTCCTGTCATCTTCACTGCTGTCGCTGGCCGTCCTCCACCATGTTGTTCACCCTCCACTTGGATGGAGGAAGGTTATTTCTCAGGAAGCTCTCAGAGGGCAATTCTGGACTCCTTTCCAAAGCCAGATTTCTGCTGCAATTCCGTGAAGTATCTTATCGTCCTTATAACAGAGGCAATATAGTCATTTCCTACTGAAGTTACTCTGAGTTTGATTTTTGTCACTTGCCATCAATGTCCCTGACTAAATATACTTGCTGTGTATAGATTGCATTCTCGATGGAAGAGGAAGATAAGTATAGATAAGTAAGGCTTAAAAAGGAAGACTGCCTTGTCCCATTTAATCAGCTGAATCAGCGGCAGTGCTGGGAAGAATTTTCTTGACTGTCAGTTTAGTGGTCCTTCCAGTCTCTTGAAGCCTGTGAAGCCTCTTCCCTATCTAGCCTCACTTATTATATAATATCGTTTACATCAGTGTTACCAGACTCTCCCCAGAAAAGCAGGCAACGGCAACATCTACTTTTGTCCATAGTTCCTGCAATTCTGGTGTCACGCTTTATTGAGTCTCCAACCGTAAGTGTCTTTTAGCTGGACACTGGGTCTGACTTTAAGTACAAATAAGGTAAGTAGCTACCCAGTTGGAAAGAGTGAATAAAAAATTACAAGACTTTCTTGCTTTCTATCTCTCCATAAGCAGCAGCAGTTACAATATCCCTAAAAGGGAAAAAGCAGCTCATTATTAGGTAAACTGAATTTGTTTATCACATTATCTGATAAAATGAGTCACTCAAAGTGATAAACTGATGATTGAGTGATAAGATCACTGGCAGGGTCAGAAGGATCTAAGAGTGTTTTAGTTTCTGCCTAAGACCTTATAGTCCAGAAGGGCTTAATTTGAGATCTACATTTTAGGGGGTTTACAAATATCCTAAGATAAAATGCAAACTTTCTGGGTAATTTTTGATAAAGAAGGATAATAAGTTTCATTAGATTCTTATGGCATCCCTCAAGGTGCATGAACACTCTAGTGCAGAGAGCTCCTCCCTCCCTCCTTACTGCTCCCTCCTCCTCCCCTTTCCCTTTTGGAAAACAGCCAGTTTATTGCCAGCTTCTCAAACTGGACTAAGCAGACCCCTGAGGTATGGCAGGCTCTTGGATAAACACAGACCATAGTGAAACTTTTACTAAAAGATTTAGACAAAACTTACTTTAATATTTTAAAAACAGCCCTATATAAGATAATAGAGCAAGCATGTACAATTTTGCATGAATTTGTAAGCTAAAACATGAGGCTTACACTCAGCAGCTCCTCTGAGTTCTGCCCATTCACCTTAATGCATGAGTTCCTGCTTCCTAAGGGATATAAAGGGCATTCGGGTAGAAGAGTTCAGGGGCTGACACATCAGAACAGGGACAAATTCTGGAGTAGAAAGACCTGGGCTCAAAACATGCTTCCACCTCTTACTAGCCCTGTGTCCTGACAAAATAGTTCTAGCTTCTGGGAGTCATTCTTTCCTTAGCTATAAAATAAGGATAATAACCCCCCTCACAAGTTGTTGTGTGCTGCAAGGCAGTGAGGACTGAGGTGCCTGGTGCACAGTAGGTCTCAACTGAAATCTGCCTCCAGGAAACTCTCTCATTGGTCTTAGTTCTGTCTTTGGGGGCCTGGGGCCTGAATATATCCATCTTTGCCTTTCTGGAGTGCAATCCTTCAGTCACATTTTTATTTTTTTAAAAAAGATTTTATTTATTTATTTTTAGAGAGAGGGGAAGGGAGAGAGAAAGAGAGGGAGAGAAACATCAATGTGTGATTGCCTCTCGTGTGCTCCCTACTGGGGACCTGGCCCGCAACCCAGGCATGTGCCCTGACTGGGAATTGAACCCACAACCCTTTGATTCGCGGTCCAGCACTCAATCCACTGAGCCACACCAGCCAGGGCACATTTTAAAAAATTGTGGTAAAGTATGCATAACATAAAATTTACATTCTAACCATTTTAAAGCATCCAAGTCAGTGACATTTAGTGCCTTCACAACAATGTACAACCATCACCTCTTGTCGAGTTCCAGAACTTCTCATGACCACAAACAGAAACTCTGTCCCTATTAAGCAGTCACTCCCCATTCTCCACCCCTCCTCCCCACTGTCCCGCCTCAGGCCCTGGCAGCCAGTAACCTGCACTAGGTAAAATGGGTTTGCCTCTTGCTCCTGTCTCATATAAATGGAATCCTACATTAGGTGGCCTTTTGTGTCTGGCTTCCTGTTTCCCTAGAGCTCAGAGCAGTGAAGGGACCAAGGAGAGGTCAGGGGAAAGGATGGCAGGAGGCACTTAGGGACTGAGAAGGGCCACGGCAAACACTTTTACCTCACTCTGTAGCCCCAGACCCCGCTTTACTCCTGGCAGTCAACGTGCAGCCGTGTTGCTGCAGGCCACAGGGCCTGGCATGGCATCTGTGCCAGTCATCTGAACGATGAGTGTGAGGCCAGGGGCGCTGCCACAGCCAAGGTCAGCCTGGGCAGCAGGTGCTTGGGAAGCAATATTTCAAGCTGGCTGAGTCCAGCTGGATGTCATGTGCTGTTTATCCTTGTATGGTACAACGGAGCCTCATTATAGGAACAGCGCTCCGCCAAACATTTGCAGGAAAGGCAAACCAGACTGGCCTGGCTGTGGCCTTTGGAAAGGCACAAAGGCCACTCATGTGTGCAGCCAGCAAGCTGCATGGGCAATTAAATCACTCCCAAGGAAAATCTTGTTTGAGCACTAAAGGTCATGGCTATGATTTGTCTGTGATTCTTTGTCAATACGTTTTTCTAACCAAGTACCACATAAAGGGTCCATTATATGGGCTTCAGGGCGGCCTGCTCGCCCAGGGATGGGAACGGAAAAGCCTGTGGGCAGGCCCTGTTAAATGCACCGTTTAGCCTTGCGCAATCACTCTCCATCATCGCTTGCCCTTTGTTTATTCAAGTCCTAATTCATGGCGGGGGGGGGGGGGGGGGGGCGGAAATTAATGTAACTAGAAGTTTAGAGTCTCATAAAAGGCTTTAACTAGTTTCACAAAGATATTCACAGATGGCTGCACAGTAAACATTGTAAAGACCTAGAGCTGGGTGAGAAGTTTGGAGAATAAAGCCCTGAATTGTGGTCGTGTTTTGCTTTCAAAATTCCAGGCTGGTTACAGTAGATCACTGGGTTAAGCACAGGGATTTCTGCTTTCCCCCTGGATCCTGCCCTGACCTTCTCACAGATAGGATCTAGAGACATCCCTGAGTCAAATTCTGGCTTAAGGCTAAAGAGTTGTGGGTAACCCTGGCTGGTGTGGCTCAATGGATTGAATGCTGGCCTGCAAACCAAAGGGTTGTGGGTTCAATTCCCAGTCAGGGCACATGCCTGGGTTGTGGGCTAGGTCTCCAGTACAGAGAGCACGAGAGGCAACCACACATTGATGTTTTTCTCCCTCCCTTCCCATCTGTCTAAAAATAAAATAAATAAGATCTTAAAAAAAGAGCATTGGATATTTCACAAGCTCTTTTAGGGGCTGGTGTTGGATAACGGCTCAGGCAGTTGGGTCTGTTTCTGGGACCAGTAATGCTTCTGATTTCCACAGCCTTGACTGTGGCCACTGAACTCCACGGAAAAAAGAGGAGTCCCCAGCCACATGAACAAGCATCTTTCCCTAAGGAAACTCCCACTCAAGTCCCATCTTCTCCATTAAGCCCTAAATAACTTAGAAATTTAATTTTTCTCCCAAACAAAGTAAGATCAGGGCAGGGATGGCAGCTTCATGACGACATCAGAGACCTAAGCCCCTTGGAGCTCTCTGTTCTTTCATTCTTCAGTTTGTGGTCCCTGTTTTAGCTGGAGCTGTGTTTGTTGTATTTAATGTAAAACATGAAGATCTGTACTTTTAATTTCTGTCTTCCATGAAAGAAATCTGGAGGCAGGCAGTCCCATTTGGTGATTCCTTGATGCCAGCAGGGACCAGGCTTCTTCTAGATGATCACTTTGTTGTGCCCAGATTGGGGCTGTCATCCTTAAGGCCTAGGATGTCCCAGCCACCAGATCTGAGTTGTAGGCAACACAGTGGAGAAGGGGAGGGTACACTCTGACCTTGTCAAATTAGAAAAGAAAGAGCCCAGAGTTTGGAGGCCAGGGAGATGAGGGTGATACCCAGTAGATGAGATCAAGTCAAGAAGTAGTAATTATATGACTTTTTTCTAAAATGTATGTAGAAGAATGAACCCATTATATAAAGCTAGGATGCTGGCCTCACATCTTGCTGGGTGATCAATGTGACCTTTGGCCTCAATTTCCTCATTTATGCAACAAAGAGATTAGGTGTTCTAGAAACCAGACTATGAGGTTGGGCTCCCTTGGCTCAAGGGTGTGTCAAGGGTACCCTGACGTGTGGCTCAGTGGGTTAGGCATTGTCCCCTAAAGTGAAAGGTCGCTGGTTTGATTCCCAATAAGGTCACATGCCGGGGTTGTGGGTTTGGTTTCAGTCAGGGTATATACGAGAAGCAACTGGTCCATGTTTGTCTTCTTTCTCTCCATCTCTTTCCCTCTCTCTAAAAATAAATAAATAAAATCTTAGAAAAAAAAGAATGTGAAGGGTTTCAGGATCAACCAAAGTGGGCTTACTGGCAGAGTAGGGCTTACTGGTAGAGTATCCGCTCACTGAGAGGATGAGTCTAGAAGGAAAATGCTGGGTAGAATCCAGGAACTGGAGCAGAAAAGCTGAGAGCCAGCAAGGCAGGACCAACAGCATATGGATGGGGCTGGAGACAGTAGGATGCAGAGGAAATGGGAGAATTAACTTTGGAATTGAGGTAGCCAGAAATCAAAGTACCCAGGGATAAAATGAGCTGTGTAAGAACTAATTGAATGCAGGTGGCCCATCTGCCCACCATCCCTCTTATGTCTGGGCTCTTTAGGTTTGGAAGAGGTCTCTGAAGGTGGTGGAACCTATCAGGATAGGGATACATGGGGCTAAGGTCTCTCTCTTGGCCCTAAACTGCTGTGATTCCAAGTTGAATGAAGACTTGATAAAAACCCTGAGAAAGCATAAGCTGTCCTGGGAGCTGCTGCTCCTGGCATCTATGTCCTTTCTGATTTTGGGTTGGTCCACAGGCTTCACTCAGTGTGGAATGGGAATGGGCAATATTAGATTCAGGGTATTCAAAGAAATAAAGAGTTCTCTATCACGCGGAGATAAATGGGTTAGGTCAAACCAAAAGACTGTGGGGGCTTTCTGAGATTAACTGTGCTCATCTGCCTTTTAAGAGGATGGGCTTTGTATGAAGTTTCTCTCTGGTTTTGGGGAAAGGGAAGATTGGCAGTGAGTGAACAAAGGCAAAGAAAGCTTCCTAAAAAATTTAAGTATTGGAATTTAGAATTTGTGCAGGCAACTATCCTTTGTTGGGAAAGACAGATAATGTTTTAATACTTCTGAGGATATCAAGAATTTTCCAGATTCTCTCAAGTAAACAGCAAGAGTCAGGTACATGCTTCCACATGGTTTCCTTAGCTGTCAGAGGCTAGGGTTTCACACTTCCAGAAATCACTGTGCTCTTCACCCAAATTCTCAGTGACTACTCTCCATGTAATATTCACTGGTGCTTGATACTCTTGTATTTCATTTGCCTGATGTCACGTGTAGGAGAGGCAGGAGCAGGGTGCTGAAACTGAGGGCTGTATTTGCTGCAGGAAGGAGACCAGCCTCTTGCGCATTTATCTGTTATTCCCTTAGGGGATGCTGGGAAGAGAGACTCCTGAAGGGACTGGGGTCAAGGTACCCTGCTGAGCTGAACTGCAATCAACTTGGCTGGAGGGAATTTTCTGGTATGATGAGAAAAACAGGTGGTGGTTCGTTTCAGACAAAATAAAAGGGCCTTTTTATTTGCTTCTCTCTTACATGTTTTGTGACTCTATCAAAAAATAGAATCGGGACATGCTTTGGCAGATAGACATTTCCCTATTTCCAGGTGGACTCAAATAATTTATTAGAATTTATTTACAACAGATAGAGTCCTGCTTTTTTTTTATAATGTTAGAAAAGCTACCTTGTTGACAAGATAAATAGTGAATGAGTCAAAGGACCCTGAAAATAATATTTTAAAAGTTTACAATAATATCTTGAAGGTTAAATCATTAAGTATTCATGATTGAAAATATATTATTTGACCTCAATTATAGTTTAAAATATGTAGAGTAGAAATAACAGGTTTTCCCTAGTCAGCAAAGCTTAAAAAAAATTTTGAGGAAAACTTAGCTACCTACAGTTTTGGCAACATTTTCTTTAATGGAGAAAAACCAGAGATTAGGTCAGAGGATATCATCCATGGCTCACCTTCAGGTATTACAGTGTGTACTGTGTATATTGTATACACGGTGCCTATTGCAAGGAAGAGAAATGAATAAGTGAATGAATCAAAGGTAATTTCTGTTTTCAAAAAGACAAGATACAAACAGAAAAATAGAACATATGGCTGCCTAAGGTAAGTGCTCAGTGAGAGGAAGCCTTGGTTCTGTTTGGTTACACTATCTGCCTGATAGAACCCAGAAACAGAAACTTGGGGTCATCTTTAACTCCCTGCTTTCCTTGGTCCCCTTACATGTGTTCCCAACTCTTGACCTTTGTTCGTGCAGATTCCTCCCCCTGGCATTCCCTCTGCTCTGTCCTTCCCATCCTTCAAGACCAAGGTCAAATACCAACTCCTACCTGGAAACTTCCCTGATGTCGTCAGTACAAAGTAATTCCTGAGACTTAAACCTCCTTGCCAAATTCTAGTGACCTGGAGTGGACCACATGGAGACTGTCTTTTGTCTTGAGCTAGAGAAAGTGAGAAGCCAGAAAGGTTTTACTTTTTCCCTATAGGAACCAGCCCTGCACCTTAGGCATTTTCAGGCCAGTTATTCATACCTTCATACCTCACGTGCTTGGTAGTTAAGAACAAGAAGTGGTGGTTGTGTGTCTCTTGGAAGGGTCTTGGGCTTCTGGACCACACTAGGAGGAGGCTTGGTGTGGGGGGCTGTAGAGTGACAGATGGAATCAGGCAGACCCAGGCTGGGATGGGCCCTCTCTTGGGAGGGAGCAGGCCCAAACCATCCAAACTATCCCACTTCTTCAGCTTTGTGACAACAAGAAAGGTGGCAGGATGATATAGTATTTGGCTGTATCAACAGCTCTGTTTCTCATTCAGTGCAATCCTGTGACCTTTGGTTCTTCCCCAGTCAGGGACTGAGCTTGCTTTAGAGTGGCCATACGTGAGAACCTCAAAGAACAAAGGAGTGGTACTTGGCTTTTTAGAATTCAGGACAGAAATAAGACTTCTGAGAGGTAGAGTTGGGGAAAACTTTAGATTCTGAGTGCACCAGAAACAGGAAGCTGGGAAGATGAGCCAGCTTCACCCACCTGTCTAGACTGGAGAAAGACTGCAGGGCACGATGCTGCAGAGTCATGGGGAGCTGGGTAGTTGTGTTCTGAGATGACTGAGGCCCCACATGGCAGTGCGATCCTGGGATAGAGTGGATCTGTGTCTTGCTTCTCAAGTGAAGCCCAGGGAAGTATTAAGCATCTCAGTTTTCTTGTACCATCCAGATTGGCTGTTGCATGTCTCTCAGCGAAGAGAACCTGAGATAGAGAGCCTGACTGACTTCCCACAGCCCGGGGTAGCGTGGGAGAACATTCAAAAGTATCCCCGCCCACCCCAGTCACCACCAGGCTGCCTTAGAGAAGGCCTCTTACATATCTGAGAGAGGACCGATGGGCCAGAAGAGGACTTGAAAAATCTCTGGACAAAGCCAAAGAAAGTCTTGGTTGGCCTGAGTTTACCTTGTCTAAGATGAAGCTTCTATTACCAAGAGGAAGAGGGGCTTGGGCTAGAAATATAAAAATATAGAATGATACATTTATTTGCTTATTTTAGCTTTTGGCCTAAAAAATTATTTTCTGCTATACAAAATATATAGTAAGAGATACCACCATATCCTTGAGTGTTGTGAGTGTCTCCTGATTTATTGGCAGAGTAAAGGGCCCCACCTACTAGTATAACTGCTAATAAAATGCTCTGACCCCTGGCCAGCTATCAGTTCTCTTTGGAGGCGAGCAGAGCAAGGGGGGTGGGTTGGGGAGGAGACTTGAGCCTCCACTAGGGGCCACCAGACACCACAAAGCCACAGACTCCACTGTCCAATTCAACATCAGCCACCTCTGTAGAGTTCCTGCTAGCTACTTAGCAGAAATAAGTATCAAACAGAGTCCTGGCCTAAACTTGCACTCTGTCCTATATTTGCACTGAAACTTCTGATGTGGGGTTAGGAGGGTCTTTGCTTTTCCAGAGGTTCAGTGAAAGATTTTCTTTGAAAGGAGGGAATACTTTATTGCTGAGAACTGTTTTCACAAATGCTTCTTTTCTCACAGAGAAGCTGATAACTTAAAAATCACTTGGCACAGCCTCTGTTTTCCTCTGAGATAGGAGATAGCTGTGTTCTTGGTAGAGACTCAGCAGCAGTGTCTTTTTCATGGGATGCCTGATTGATTGCACTGAACTCTCTTCAGTTACCCTGCCCGCACTTGGGAACCTAATCGGCTGGATATCTCAATTTTGCTTTTAAGATAAGGTCTCTGAGCCTTGGGCGTTAGATACAATGAAAGTGATGAGCAGTTTGGAAATGCTCTCCTGTCCTGCTGTAGTGAGATGTCAGCCTCCTTTTCGTGGCAGACCCATGCTGGTCACCCTCCTCAAAAGCCACTTAATCTTAAAGCCAAATTAAAGTCCTTAGATCTGCCTGGAGTCCTAACTCCTTAGCATGGATGGCATCGAGGGCTCTCTGGGCTCAACCTTTACCTTGATGTCAGCTCTCAGCTTGCATCCCGTTGTAGCCTGATACTAGCTACAGAAACATGCATGTAGTTAATCAAACAGACCACCTTTGGACCCTTATTCGTACTGGTACCCAGTGTACCCTTACCCTTTGTCCATCTGGTTAGTACCCACTGGTATTTCAACACTCACCCCTCCTTGAATCCTTTCTTGAACTTCCAAGAAATCCGAACTCTCGCTCCGTCATGCCTCTGCTGCACCTTGTTTTATAGCCTCTTTAGCACTTCATGGGAGTGATTGAATCACATGATTGTCATCTCTTCGAGATTGCGAGGACATTTAAGGTAAAAACTATGTCCTAGCTAAGTCTGTTTCGGATGTTTGGTGTCTAATAGGCTCTCAGGAAATGTTTATTGAGTAGATGAAATCTGCTTTGAATTCTTGTGAAAATCTCATGCACTGCTCATTTAACAGTGGTGCCAGCGAGCTCCTTTCCAGTGAGCTGGATGTGGTTGTGCTGAGGAGAAATATTGCAGCTCAGGGTGGGGAAGATCACGGTGCTACTCAATCCTGGCTTCAGGTTAAGGGGACTTAGAGTCATGAAAGTATTTCTGAAAGCGAGTAATTCACCAACCAAAAAACTGGATAAAGGATTTTGTTGCCATTCATCATGTATGGTCTCTTCTAAGAGTTTATGGCTGTTATGGATTTAGCCAATCAAGACCACACCTTCATCTGAGAAGCTCCAAAGAAGCCTCGAAAGGCAGGTTCCAAGCAAACTGTGACATAGGACATATGTTTTCACCCAGCAATTTTCTGTCCTCTCTGGTTCTCCCTCTGATTGCTCAGATTGTAAAATTGTAACTAAAAGGTTCAAAGTGCCCCTTTCACTTCCCTTTAAAGACTACCAATTTGTGAACACCTCTCATTATTAATAGCCTACAGTGTATTATAATCATGTGTTTGTGTGGTCATAGCCCCTATGAGAACTTGGGCTTTTGAAGGTCAGGAAAGTATGTCCTATTTATCTTTAGATTCTTGGGCTCTATATTGCCACAATGGTAAGCTTTTGAGAAATGCTACTTGAATGAATGCATAAATAAAAAGTACACAGATTTCCTACCTCCTACTAGTTTTCTGAAATTCCCTTTGACAGAGGAGCACAGGTTTTCCTGGCAAAGAATATGCTCCTATAATTTTTAGACTAAGGAGAAGCACACAAAACTTGTCACACATCTGAAGATTGTCCTGATTTGGTAGCGGAACTGAACAAGTTTATACTTTCATCTGTAGCATACTTTATAGTTTAAAATGCATAGTCACCACCTTCTCTCTTACTTGACTTTTCTAATGATGACCTTGTGAGATGAGTGTTATTCTTAACATTTCTCCAATGTGGAAACTGGGGTTCAGAGAGGTTAGTGACACCTCAGAAGTTGCACAGCTCACAATTTCCTGAATCAGAGCTAGAACTTTAGTCTTTGGAAGATAACCGAATGTTCCTTTCATTATACCACACAGCCTTCCCAGCTCCGTTACCTCTGGACCTAGTGAGGTCTCTGAGGTAATGCAATGCCCATTTTGAATTCAGCTTAATTGAAATGTTTTAAAATATGAGACTAGTGTTAATGGTTTCCATTGTTCTAAGAATTATGCAGTATATCATTGAAAAATATATGCCTATAGTTTAGACATTATGTTAATAGCACACATATTGCAAAACAGAATCACTAAAATACTCATCTCTCTGCTGCTCCAGTATGTGCAAAATATGCTGTATGCTCTAAACTTTTCACTTAAACTCAACATAAGAGCAATGGAAAAATTCAGTCAGCGAAGATACCTGCAGCCTCTTCAATTTGTGTGTTTGCTCTATCTATGGAAGTAGGCAAATCTGAAACTTTGTTATATCTATACAGTGTTTAACAATGAAATGCTTGAGAAAATAGTAAACCAAATGAATGTTGCACAGCAAATTTGAAAATTTGACTTTTTATAAACTTAGGCATTGTCAGTTTCTCTACAATGCTTCTAAATCCTCCTGCCTTACGGTTTTCATATATCTGAACAGATAAGCACTGTATGTAAAATTGGGTGTTTTCCAAGCAATGTGTCTTTCATTTGTAGTTCTTGAAGAGCTCAGCTATATGCAGTAATATATTTCTGTTTTAGAATGCTGACTATGGAGTAAAGTATTTTCCTTAAATACACAATACCTCTACCAATATTCCCTAAAATGTTTGGATAAATATGGTTATGACTTTCATATAATTTATTGTGTTTTGTCAAATCATCCTCATAACTCCCACTTTGTATTTTAGAAATTTGAAAACATATCTTATTTCTACCACGAGAATATGGATTCCTTGAGGGCAACATCTGTAACACATAGGATTGTGTTTAGCTACCAGTAGCAGAAAACCTTCCTAAAGGGCTAAAATAAACAGGGATTGAATTATTTCATAGAACAAGAAGTCCAGAGGCAGCTGCTGGGCTGGTGTGGTAGCTTAATAATATCAGGGCAAATTTTGTTGCAATTCTCTTGCTCTTTTCCTCACGCTTACTGCCTCATGGTTCCAAGAGGGCTGCTATCCCTCTGGTCATCGAGTGAACAGTAAGGGCAGGACAGAAAAGGAAGAGTAGCAGCTATTTCTGTTCTTTTTGTTTCTCGAAGACCTGCCCATAGACTTTTACCTTACTGTCTCCTTGGTCAGAGCCATGACTTGGCCACTTTCAATGGCAACAGAGCCTGGTAAAGTGGGTATTTAGCTTTTCTAACTTTTATGGCAGATGATGGCAGGGTGGAAGGTGGTTGGGGGCGGCCACTGGGTAAGCCAGCCTGCAGTTTGCCACAGAGAAGTCCTTTCTAACTTCTCCGCATCTCCGGTGGTCCTGACACAGTGCCTTGAATAGCATGGTTGTTTTCAAACGGGTGGAAATCCTTCAGTGTAATTCAATTTACAAATCTTACATTGGCCTCCTTGGTACAGATTTTCAAAGAAAAGGACCTAATGTGAATGCCTGTGATGTACAACTAGGCCCTCTACATACACCGAGTCACTTAATCCTGAGAACAGTCCCCATTTTGCAGATGGGAAAACTGGAGTTCATGTGGATTAAGAAGCTCGAGGATGTAGCTAATGAGTTGAAAAGACCATTTTGAAACAGATCTGTCTGATATTAAATCCCAAACTGTTTCTTCTCTACCACTCTGACTGTTGAACAATTCCAATTGTTACAGAACAGACCCAGGCAGGGAGGTGAACAATATACTATTACTGAAAGGACTCCCCCTTTCTCTCTGGGGGTTCCCCCCCACCTACTAGGTTTGCCTTGCCCACCATCAGAGAAGGACGTCTCTCAATGCCAGAGACTGGTGAAAAGGAAAGGGATTATTTATTTAAAAAGTTATACAGACTTACATTAATGACTTAATGTTTTCATTAGAAATACTAAAGTTCTTTAGAATACCCACAAACTCACAGTCCTTCCTTCTCCCTCTGCCCAGTCTGGGGTACCGTATCTCAGGAAAAGAAGTAGAAGTCCATGATTCAGGCTCCCGGCACCATCAGCTGTGTCGCCACCACGGGGTCCCCACTCTGCCAAAGCCATGTGGTCCTCTCTCCTGTATGGCTGCCACACCTGGGCTTAAATCCCAGCACCAGTCTTCTTCTGCAGCCCCATTTCTGACTCCTCCTACAATCAGTTACACCTGCCAGCATCCCCGTATTCTTCCAGCTTTACTGGGCTGCCATAGTAAGTCTGGGCAGGTGTGGCCCCATGGCATGGAGCCAGTCTTCTCCAAGCTCTCACACAGGCGCTGTAACCAGGGGGAATTGTTTCCCAGTTACATCTTGGGTGGAAGTCACTCCCATCCCCCTGGCTGGAAGCATGGCCACAGCTATTTAACGTGTCTATGAAATCAGTTAAAGGTTATAAATATGTTAAATGACCATGCCAGGGGTTAGCTGCACAGCTGTTGCTGTACAAAACAGCTTTGAATGGCCCTGCTCCATGTGTCCCTTCCCCCAGCTCAGGCTTGTGGGGGGTGAGGACATCCTATATATATATTTCTAATATTACCTGGACACCTTGAGTTCTGGACCCCATTACAAATCCCTATTTGGGGCCCCCCTCTTGGCTGCACCCTGTTACAAAATCACTTTGATATGCAGACCATTCTAGTAGAATGGCACATTCTTTTTTTCTCTCTTTTTAAATTGATTTTGTTGGGGTGACATTGGTTAATAAAACTATAAAGGTTTCAGGTATATAGTTCTGTAATACATCATCTGTATATTGTATTGTGTGTTCACCACCCTAAGTCAAGTCTTCTTCCATTACCATTTATCTCCCCTTTACCCTCTTCTTCCTCCCCCAGCATCCTTTCTGTCTGGTAATCACCATACTGGTGTCTGTATCTCTGAGTATTTTTTGATATTCCTTATAATTGTGAAGTGGAAAGTTTGACTCACTATTGTCAGTGACCTCTGAGATAAATTTTTTTTTTGTCATAGGCTGCGACATCATTAGATGTTCTAAACTGTAAATGCTTTTGAAAAAGCAGAGGTTAAGTGGAAATGACCGGGGTGGGTGGAGTGAGAGATATGGTTTATGCAAGCCTCTGCTACATTTAGGGGTAGCAACAGCATATCACCTTGGATTTGACTTTCTTTGTTCAGAGAAAAGTCATTTGCATGGAGCCTCTTAGCTAAGGTGTGTAAACGCTCCCTGCCCAAGGAGGCCCCAGGGCCTTTTGTGTCTTCATTAGCACTGTCATTTATGTGGAGCTGATTTAATGGGGATCATTTGCATGTGTCCAGAGTCTTTGGGGCTGTGACCTCAACCCCTCCTTCTGATATTCACATTAAGGACACCTACTGTTTGGTCCATTTGCAGAAACATCAAGGGATCGAAGAGAACCCCTCCAAGGGTAGCCTTAGGCAGTGAGTAGAGCCCATGAGGCTTGTGGTAGATTCAGGAGGTCTCTGTCTGGGGAACAGGAGTGAGTAAATGAGTACAGAACAAGAACACTGATAACAGACTTAGCATCACTGTAGCATACAAAGCACCGATTGGATCAGTGGGACCAGTCTTGCTCTGTGGCTGCCCGTGGCTGTGGGAGGCAACAGCAGAAGTAGCCTGATCAACTTCTCCAGCTCTCTGCTTGCCTGGAGCTTGGTCAATGCAGCTCCTCTGTGGACTGCGTGAGAGCCCAGGGGCCTTGGGGTAGGCCATTTGAATCCAAGATGTCTCCCAATTTGAAGCTCCAGAGGGCTGATACAGGGTCTGAAGTCATATGGAGGAGAAGGAAGCAACTGTATTTTGTAGTGAGTACACAGGTGGTGCCATGACATACAGGTGCAACTAAGCTGCGGCTCTGTTGAAGAACTGGTTTATTTCTACACCTTCTGGTGGAGGTAGCTAAAGATACTGCTAGATGGTATGGTATTAAATTACTGGTTCTAGAACCTAGAGGCACAGAAGAATGGCAATGAAGACATCTCTTTAACGAGAAGTGATTCCTGTTGCAGATTGGTAAAACTGAACTGAAGGTTACAGAATAGTGGGGAGGTCATGTCATAATGTATGTACTGGAGGGAACTGAGAGTGACCAAGTGGATGGGAAACAAGGGAAGGGATTAATGGGGCTAGAAATACAATTTATTTGTTTTTGAATAGGTATGTGCACATGTTTAAAATTGAAAAGGTTTGAAATTCTTGCCCCCATCTACTCGGTTCCCTGCCTTAGTGGCAACCAAAGTTATGGGCACTTTACCTACTTCTTGAGAGATATTTTATACATGTGTAAGTGCGTGTGTGTGTCTGCACCTTTTATACAACTGGTATTATAGCATATATACCCTTCTGCATCTTTTTTAAGTATATTTTATTGATTATGCTATTACAGTTGTCCCATTTTTTCCTCCCCTTTACTCCCTCCACCCTTCACCTCCCCTCCT
Source organism: Desmodus rotundus (assembly GCF_022682495.2). NCBI lineage: Eukaryota > Metazoa > Chordata > Mammalia > Chiroptera > Phyllostomidae > Desmodus > Desmodus rotundus. The sequence continues at coordinate 55,504,079 of NC_071387.1, forward strand.
ACTAGCATTCCCCCCCTTAGTTCATGTCCATGGGTCATACATATAAGTTCTTTGGCTTCTCCATTTCCTATGCTATTCTTAACCTCCCCGTGTCTATTTTGTATCTACCATTTATGCTACTTATTCCCTGTATCTTTCCCCCTATGCTTCCTCTTCCACTTTCCTGCTGATAACCCTCTATATGATCTCCATATTTGTGATTGTGTTCCTGTTCTAGTTGTTTGCTTAGTTTCTGTTTTTGATTTTTTTAGGTTCGGTTGTTGATAGTTGTGAGTTTGTTGTCATTTTACTCTTCATATTTTTGATCTTCTTCTTTTTCTTAGATAAATCCCTTTAACATTTCCTATAATAAGGGTTGGGTGATGATGAACTCCTTTAACTTGACCTTATCTGGGAAGCTCTTCATCTGCCCTTCCATTCTAAATGATAGCTTAGCTGGATAGAGTAATCTTGGATGTAGGTCCTTGCCTTTCATGACTATGAGTACTTCTTTTCAGCCCCTTCTTGCCTGTAAGATTTCTTTTGAGTAATCAACTGATAGTCTTATGGGCACTCCTTTGTAGGTAGCTGCTTTTAAGATTCTCTCCTTATTTCTAATCTTGGATAAAGTAATTATGATGTGCCTTGCTGTATGCTTCCTTGGGTCCAAGTTCTTTGGGACTCTGAGCTTCCTGGACTTCCTGCAAGTCTATTTCCTTTGTCATATTGGGGAAGTTCTCCTTTGTTATTTTTTCAAATAAGTTTTCAATTTCTTGGTCTTTTTCTTCTCCTTCTGGCACCCCTATGAGTCAGATATTGGAACTTTTAAAATTGTCCCAGAGGTTTCTGTGCCTCTCATTTTGTTGAATTCTTGTTTCTTCATTCTGTTCTGGTTGAATGTTTCTTTCTTCCTTCTGGTCCACATCGTTGATTTGAGTCCTGGTTTGCTTCCTTTCACTGTTGGTTCCCTGCATATTTTCCTTTATTTCATTTTGCATAGCCTTTACTTTTTCCTCTATTTTGTGACTATACTCAGCCATTTCTGTGAGCATCCTGATTACCAGTGTTTTGAACTCTGCATCTTATAGGTTGGCTATCTCTTCATTGCTTACTTTTATTTTTGGAGTTTTGATCTGTTATTTCATTTGGGCCATGTTTGTTTGTCTGGGCACACCTGTTACATTGGAAGGGGCAGAGCCTTAGGTATTTGCCAGGGTGAGGACACCCACATCACTGTGTTGTGGCACTATCTGTGGGGGAGGAGTCAGAGAGGGAACAATGCCACTTGCTTGGCTCTCAACAGGCATTCAGTCACTTCCCTTGCTACCCACAAGCAAATTGGGCTCTTCTGGTGCTTGTGGCGGGTGGGTTTGTGTACGTTACAGGACCCTGTGGGATTTCTCCAATGAACTCTCCTGTGAAACTGGGAGCTTTCTCCCATCACTACAACCCCCACAGGGTTCTATAGCCAGGGGTTTTTGAGGCTTTATTTCCCCGGGCTGTAACCCTGGGTTGCACGGTCTGTCTCACTCCCCAGTTGTTCCTCCTGGTTTATCTGCATATGAATATGGGACTACCTGGTCTGCCAGCTGCTGCCTTGCTGTGTGTGCTTTCCATCCTGGCTGCCTGTCTCTGCCCCTCCTACCAGTCTGAATGAATGTTTCTTCTTTAACTCCTTGGTTGTAGGACTTCCATACAGTTTAATTTTCTGGCAGTTCTGGTTATTTTTTGTTTTTAAATTTGTCATGTTCTCCTTTTCGTTGTGTGAGGAGGCATAGTGTATCTACCTACTCCTCCATCTTGTCTGGAAGTCCTCTTTTGCATATTAAAACACTTGGTCAAATGACTTGGAAATCATTTCATCTTAGTATAGAGAGAAATATGCTATTTTTTTTTATTTATTTATTTTTAAAAGCTGCTTGCGTCTGATTGCTGAAGATATATGGTACTTTATTTACAGTCTTTAGGGACATTTTAGGTTGTTTCCAGTATTTTGCTACTGCAATGTTTTGCAATGATTAATATTGTTTGTACATCATTTGTGTGTGTGTTAGAGAGAGAGGAAGAGAGAGGGAGAGGGGGAGGAAGAGGGCTAGAGAGAGAGAGAGAGAGAGAAAGAATGAGAATCAGTTTTATGCTGGAATAAATTCCTAGCCAACCATGTATTCTAATATGTGAAAAGTTATTTATGATGGTCCTGACTGTTTGCATTCTCCAGCTACTAAACAGACCAAAAGGATTCTACCTTTGGTTAGGAGGTTCAGTTGAACTTATCAAGCTCTGCTGTGATGGATAATAAGAAGTTCTGGAGAGCCATATGTTTCCCATTTTGACTCTATAAGACTTCCTAATTTTCCCTCATAGTCTTGGGGATGGATGGCATTATTATTTTCAGACATCAGTCTAAGGAGACACCTCCAGATCCTTTTAAGATGGGTGCCTCTCACTGTCTCATAGTGTCTGCGGGTGAAGGAGATGCTTGATTTTAAATGTTCCTACTCCAAGGGAGCCTCCTTCCTTCTGGTATAAGAAAGTGCAGCTAGAGGCAAAGTAGAGATTTTGGTATCCAGGTGGGTGGGGCTGGCAGAGCAGATAATCAGGCCAATGAGGAGCTAAAATTAATAGCTTTTATGGTGGATCTACTTGTAGATATTTGAGAGTTGGCTGTAATTGAAGTTTTATTGTTCAGTCGAAATGCAATATATCTACTGGCCTTTTAAATTTTTAATTGAGGAGACATATTTAAAGTTTTAAATTACTAGATCTATTTTGCTTTGATTGGCCGCTATATAAAACCTGACAGAGTCCATCTATAGTAGCACCTAATAATTCTGCACCATCAATGAAAATGTGTTTCTCCATTTTATTTCTTACCTCTACTATTAACTCGTCACTACTAACCTGCTTTTATTCTTTCACATGGTGAGTGATGAATTAAACTTGTTAGCTGGCCAGATAGATTATACAGGGCACATTAACACATTAACACTTAGTGTTTTTGATGGAGCACTGCGCAACACAAAAGCCATTCCGTAGAGAATACAATTAAGCCTGCTGCTTGCCACGTTTTGGACTTTGTGGCTCTCTTTTTCTCTGAGTGGGCAGATAATAGCCATGTAATCATTTCAGTGCAGACACATTTAATTAGTTTCTTTTTTAAGAGGTTTCTATTACTGTACAACGGTCAGCCCTCTGAGTAGCCAGTATCCCTGCATCACGCTTTCCTTTCTGCTGCCCTGGTGTCTATTTTTGGAGAATGACCGAGAAACTTTTGGAGCAAATGAACTCCGTAGGGTCTTTGTTTCTAAGAAATGGCCCTTTGGATTTCCAAGAAGGCAGCTGAAGAGGTTTTCATAAATTTTCCATTGTTTAGTTGACCCAACTTCCTGATGTTTTATTTTCTGCTCTTTAGAGGCAGGATAGAATCAACCAGGTGCTACTCAGATACCCTGAAACCCACATGTTGGGCTGGGGCCTGGCTTGTCTCTGCCTCACCAAGTGAGACTGGTGGCCTGTGGTTGGCCCCCCACCGATGTCCTTGTTGCTCAGGGCTCAGGCCAGTGCACACCTGATGCTGTTGCCTGCTTGCCCCTAGTGGGGTTGAATATGTAATCTCCATGGAAATGCCATAAACCATTCTCTCAGCACTCCATGGCAAGGCCAGAGAATATCTTTCTCTGATATTTGGTCCCCTGCGACCCAGTCACTGCTCTTGAGAAAGTCTAACAGCTTTGGCCACCTCACCCCACATCTTTGGTGGTGTTTGGTGTCCAGGCTCAGGGCTCAGTGTGTTTTCTGCTTTTCTCATTTTCATGTCCCTTCTTAACTCCTGGGCCACTGCGGGGCTTGCTGGCTCTTGTGGGTCTGAGAAAAACCGGGATGGAGCTGTGGGAATGGCTGTTCTGTTTTCTCATCACCCTTGTGGCACTGGGAAGTCTTGTACTGTAAATGCTCTGCTGACTCTCATGTGGTTTGGTGGTACCGAGCTGATCTCCTGCAAACTCTCTCGGAGGCTAGCCTCGTCCCCGCTGGCACTCAAGGTGGGGCAGTGGGCAGTGAGAGCTAGGGCTTTTCCTCCTTGCTTGCATGTGCAGGGGGAGGCTGGATCATGTGTGTCTCTGCTTTCCCACAGAATAGGAACACCGTACCTGGCCTAGGCAGCTGCTCAGCCATCACTCCACATTGCTGCTACTTCTCATAACATTGATAAAGGGAACAGCAATCACAAATGATGTCTTCTGTGGGAATCAAAATGGGGCCTCTTGTCAGGATTTTTTTAAAATACCAGCTTCTCTAATCCCCCATCCCTAACATCATTTATCACCTCCCCGAGAGGTGAAGTGATAGGATCTCACATGATTAATCTTCTACCATGTTCGGCTGCTTTACTATTGCTGGTCGTCTCAGCACTAAGAGCCGGCCTTTCTTAGTCACTGTATCGTAGGTGCTGTTTTGGGTTATACACAGCAGTTGGTCTTCACAATAACCTTGTATTGTAGGGGCTCTTATCTTTCCCATGATTGCATGTTCAAACAACCTGTTTAGATCAGATGTCTGATAAAATAACGACAGACACAGCAGCTGCTGCTGACATTTGTGGAGTACTTAGTATGTATGCACTAGGCACTGTTCAAAGTCCTTTGCATACATTAATTTATTTTAATTGTAGCAAAAACCTGATGAGCTGTGAGGTACACATTATTATCTATCCTCATTTTACAAATGAGTAAATCAAGGCACAAAGAGATGAGATAGTTTCCTAACCTTACCTGCTGATAAAGCTTTCTAGCAATGCTGTCAGACAGGTATCCTTATTCCCACTTTAAGTGTTAACAATAAAAAAAAAATCAATGATATTTTTTGAGCTGGTTGAATTTGAGCAGATTGACCCCAGAGGAAGGTAGAAATAGTTCCTCTTTCAGCGAAATAATTAATTTTTTGTTTAGGAAAATGCTTTAGTGAGCCTTTTACTGAAAGTAAGGTATCTGGACCTCCTTGGATTTGAAGATATTTAAACAAAGATGAGGTCACTGTTCTGCATAGTAAAATACAGAAAGTTTGGCGTTGTTCTCTGGCACCTTGTGATGGTAAAAAGAACCTGGAGGAGAAGAAGGTAGGATCAGGAAGGAGAGAGACAGACAGACACTCAGCAACGTGGTGGGAGGTTAGAATCTTGAAGGAATGTAGACAGTGACAAATCTCTTTGGATGGGACCACTAGTGAATTTCTTGGGGCAGGGATGCCTGACATTCAGTGTGAAGTTGTTTCTGCACGTACTACAGCTGCTTCTTGTCAAGTCCAAACCTTCAATAAAAGTTGGCCACTCATACAACCTGGTGCTGCTGCTTTGGAGGAGTAAAGGGAGAGGACATGGGCCAGGCTTCTAGGCAGTGATCAGCAGTAAAAGGATTTAGATACTTGGGCCAGAGTTGAAAATGAGTTGAAGTCAGGTGGCAGCAGAGAAACCAGCTGAAGTTAGACTCACTTGTAAGTGGGTGGGGAACCCCCTAACTCCCTTCCCCAAATGTACTCAAGGAAAGTGAAACATATAAGGGAATAGGGGGAGGGAGGAACAATTGGTGATGTGTGATAATCAATTATTTTCTAAATTGGAAGATGTATATCCTTTAGGGACTTAGCCCCAAGTAACAGAAACCATCATCTTGAATAGACCTAAACAACAAGGGGTCTTATATTATCTCACACACCAGGAGGTCCAGAGGTGGGGTGACTTGTGTGTTGTTTGGTTTATCAGCTTACCCATGACCTCTAGGATGTAATTGCTTTCGATCTCCTCTGCTATCTTCAGGGTTGGGGTCATCCTCAGAGTGGTAGCAAGATAGCTGCAGGAACTGCCTCCCAGCCTGGGAACTTGGGTTTCTATGGAATTCAGTTATGCTGGACATGATGTCTTTCAGTGTGGGACCTGCCTACCTGTAATCACTGAATGGCTGCCAACTGGTATTTGATGTCTCCTCTTTGTAGCACTTCTTTGTGTCTTTGTCAGTGTTCCCTGGTGCAATAAGGAGAAATGGGAAGTGGGGAGAAGTTAAAACATTGTCTTTTCTGGAAAATATCTAAACAAAAAACTGCAAAGCCCCATGGTTTGTGGAGAAATGGTGAATTCTATGTTTGGGAGAAAAAAAATGGACAAGGTGAGGTCGGAACATCTTGTCGTATCAGAGAGGAAGGAAACCATCAAACACTTGGGAGTCGTGTTAAAAAGATTCAGAAGCCAACATGAAGGACTCTCACTGGCCAAAGATGAAACAATTTGAGAATCAAAAAGAATAAATGCGAATGGATTAAAATACATAAGATATATTCATATGTATGATTTATAGTGGTAGAAAAAAATGGTCACTTTTGTGGGATGCTAGGAGACTAATTCATCATGCTGAAAATAGGCAAATGAGAGTAAAGAGCCCAGTCTTTAACTTGTTTTTCCTGTGTGACCTTTACCTCAGAGCAACCAAATAGTTGATGAAAGTTTTGCTTTAGAGAAAAACTCCAGTTAATGAATGGAGAATGATAGATTTAAAATATCAGCGTTTCAATCCTTAATGAGATAATTGATCTAAGCAATTAACATCCATGCCTGCTAAGACTGTTAGTTGAAAAGCTGATAGGGAACATTATAATGGATGAATCAGGCTGGCCACATTTGAACTCGTCGATCAATATTAACATCAGGCTTTATGTGCCTCCTGATGTGATGCAACGGGACGTACACAGCACCACTATGAAGACTTCTAAGAAAACAATTGAACCTAAATATAATTAAGCCTTCCAGCTCACCGGAAATATGAGGACATAGGAATAAAATGTACTATATAGACTTTTTTCTGGATTCTGATTTAAACAACCTAACTACTAAAAAATAGATGAGACAATAGGAGACATTTGAACACTAACTGAATATTTGATAATACTGAGGAATTGTTAATTTTTCAAATGCGATAATGGTATTATGGTTATATTTTTTAGAGCATTACTTTTTACAGATACATAATAAAATATTTACATTTGAATTAATATAAAGTCTGGAATTTGTTTCGAAATAATCCAGTGTATGCGTGGGGGAAGTGAATGGGGGTATGGATGACAAACTTGGCCATATGTCGGTAATTACTGAAGCTGGGTGATGGGTACATGGTGTTCAGTATAGTATTCTATTGGCATATGTGTGACCTTTGCCATAAAAAAAAGTTGACGAGAAAAGAATCAGCTATGGTTAACCACCTTGAATCCTTGTAATTCTGGTTTCTGCTACTTTGGCTGTAGGCAGGGGCTTGATGCAAAGGCCTCTGGCAAAGACAAATGATGGCCGAGTAGAGGTTGCCCCAGGAGTGAAGATTGCATTCCCAGGACCTCTTTAAATATATGAGGCCATTGTTTCCAGGTCTCAGCCATGTTGGTATGTGAATCTGACTTTTCTTGTTCTCCAGGTCCCTTCCTCTCCCTTCTGCTATATTTTGGCAGATTCTGGTGACAGGAATCAGTGGAACAAACTGGGTTAGATACAAACTGAGAGAATTTGGTCTTAGGAATTGTGGCATTGGCTCCTAACCAGCATACCTCTCGTTGCTTGCACTGTGATTCTGGGAGGTTACCACAGACCACAAGTCAAAAAACCATCCTCTTCGACTGGTGGCTACAATTTGACATAATTTCTCCACCATTAAACATAATGTCTTGGATCCTGTTGAAAGGTAAAGCTCATAAAAAATGGCTGACTCTGTAACCATTAGTTTTCAAGTTAAGGTTGTAAGAAAAAACTCATCTTCAGAGAGTTCTGGTACTCATCTGGGTATGGCCATTTTCATCAACTCTAATAAAAATGTTAAATTAAGGGGTGGGATATTTTCAGTTGTAAAATTTTCTCCATCTAGCTCTTTTTATACTCTTGCTGTATGCTATGTTTTGTTAATCTAAGATGGTATCTGATTTAATATAGAATTGCATGATTTTAATTTGTATATGGCAATTTTTCATGATATTTCAAGAAGAACATTGATTTTCAGGGGTTCTGCTACTGGTCAAGTTTGAGGACAGAGCTCTGAGGTATAATTGCTTACATTTTAGTGTGAGTGCAGGATCTAGGGGTGAGTTTGATGGGATACAGAATAGCTTCGTTCTGGGTGAGAACTGAGACTAGAAAACCCCAACTCAACCCTGTCTGGTTTAAGAATGTGTTTCTTTGACAGCACCATCTAAATAAAAAGGCTTAAGTGTCAATTAAACTCTCTTAGGAGCATCACCCAAGCTGGAGAGGTGATGTTTAAGTGCAGACACTAAGCTCCGAGTTTCCTGGGCATTAGTGCCTGGACCTGCCAGTCACAGGCTATAAGAGTTATTTCTGGCTTTAAAGGATATATACAGTTAGTTTTAATGACACAAAAATGGGAATTCATTAGAAAATTTTCCTTTTATTCCTTCTCATATATGTTCAAGTAGTTTGAGATCGTAGCTAAGCAGAAGAGATGATTGTTGGTAAGAAAGGAAGCTCTCAGCCTGGGGTTGGACCTTGTAAAGGTCTGAGTGGAAAGAGGCACATTTAATTCACATTCTTTAATCTGGTAAATTGGAAGGAAGAACAAGAAGCATTTAGGCCTTCAGCTAATTAATTCTTATTGTCTCAGGCTTCTTTCTCAGCCCAAGGTGGCCAGATGTTGCTGAGGGACATCTGGTTGAAGTGGAATAACTAGAACCCTGAAGGCTGGGATTCTTAATAGAATTTGGTGTCTGTCAATGGTCTATAATTATACTCTGTAGATAGAATTTGTCATTTATTGCTATAAGGATGAAAACAAGTATCAAAAATACTTTAAATCTGTATGATTCATCCCATTCTAGCTGTATCTAATCGTTGTATTAGTATCTCTCTCTCTAAAATCAGTTTTCTTGCTCTCTGATAGCCACATGTGGCTACTGAACACTCGGTGTGTGGCTAGTTCAAATTCAGATACAGGTACTAATTGGAAGGGTATGCATGGAGAAAATAATATAAAATATCTCATCAACAGTGTTTTTCTAAATGTTGATTACATGTAAAAATAAAACCATTTGGAATATATTGAGTTAAATAAAACATTATTAAAACTAATTTCATCTGTCTTTTAAAAAACTTTTTAAATGACCATGAGAACACTTAAAATTACTATGTGGCTTAAGTTAAACTTCTATTGGGCAGTGCTGTGCTAGGAAATAATTATGACATGCCTAATTTGTGATATCTTGAGATCAATGATATGAAATCCAGACCCGGAGTCCTGGTTCTCCACATTATACAAATGTGGCCTTAGAGAAGTGTTTTTTTTTTTTTTTAAAGATTTTATTTATTTATTTTTAGAGAGAAGGGAGGGAGAAAGACAGGGAGAGAAACATCAATGTGTGGTTGCCTCTTGCGTGCCCTGAACTAGGGACCTGGCCTGCTACCCAGGCATGTGCCCTCACTGGGAATCGAACCCATGGCCCTTTGGTTAGCAGGCTGGCATTCAATCCACTGAACCACACCAGCCAGGGCTGGCCTTAGACAAGTTTTATTCTTCCCTAAGCCCCAGTGTCCCAGTCTGTGAAATGGAGAGAATAAGAGTTGCTACTGCATTGGATAGTTATGAGATTGCCAGAGACAGTAGTTGTTTCAAAGCAAGTAATGGATATTATTCCTTACCTTCTGCTCATGCTCCTGCTCCATTGTGTTACTCTGGAGCTAACCCTTCTCTAGCCTAGAATCACAGTCTCTGTTGAAAGGAGGAGTAGGTACCAGCCTACCAATTCCCTAATTTCTACAGCTGAGGCCATCTTTCCAACCATCTCTTCATTCATACTTGAACTTGACTTCACACCTTGATGCCCCATGAGCATTTGGGGGGTATTTCACACATGCGGTTTTTTGTTCACCCACAGTGCCCTACATAATAGATTACACTCACTAAATAAGTGTTTGAATCATGAAAAAGGGGGAAAATGACTTATCCAGGAAATACAGATTTGGTGATTGTAGCAAGTTTATCTTTGGAAACACACTGAGAGCCTGTGATGTCATCATGTTATATTTTCCCTTTCTCATGGCAACTGTGGGATTATCACATTGACTATTGACTGTTGCTTTCAGGCCATTTACAGCAAGAATTCCCTTCTAGAAGGAAAGTCACACTTTTTTTTTTTTCAAAAATGAAGAGCATGTGTAATGTCTGAAATCTTTGTTAAACATCACTCATTGTTCCAAAATTATGCTTGCCTGCTTGCTTTTCTGTGTTTGTTAAATGGAAAATCATGCTCCTTCACGCCCCAAATGAGCTCATATAATGGTGGTAGATACCCCCCTTAAATGCTACAGGGAGGAGAGGAGTTATGACGAGGTGTTCCCCTGACCCTCAGACTTGGCTGTGAGGATGCAGTCAGAAAGGAGGATGTGCACTGTCTGCTGCAGTGCTGGTGGAGCTTAGCTGTGGATCCTGGGGGCTGGCTCTTTTAGCTGTCCCCAAGGGCCAGGTGAACTGCTCACAGGCTGAGGTCCAGGCCCACCTGGATAAATGGAGAGCACAAACTGCTCTGGACTATAATGCTTGTCTCACTGAGATTAAATGAGTGAGTGCTGGTCCAGAGAGGGGTGGCCTCTCTGATTTATCAGCTTTTAAAACTGGCAGCCCTGACATTCTACCCAGAATGTTGTTCATCCAGGGTTGTGGACACAAGAGAACTCTCCTTATTTTCCCTGGATGTAACTCATGTGTATCCCACCCCGGTGGAGTATTTGGGGGAGCACGGGAGTAGTCCCAGCTCCAACTCAGAGAAACCTCACTGCAAGGCATACTCAGAACCAAAAGTATAGATAAAACCTCAGTATTAAGAGATTTCATTTATTCATGTTGTCTCTACTATAGGAATTCTGCTTGAATCATGGGGCTAAGAAAAATACTTCATTCCTTTTGACAAAATGCAGAGAACAAAAAATTTTACACAAACCTCAGAAAGCCACACTACACAAAGTATAACAGGTGGCCAAAAGGCCCATTGCTTCTGGCAATTTCCTCTGACAATTTTATAAAACAAGTAACAGTCAATTGAACCATCACAGGCTTTGGTTTGTTTCAGTTTCTCTGGAACAGGCCTTCTGCCTGCAGTCCTCTTAGGACTTAGACTATTCTGTGTGTCTGTCTTCCCCGTCTGTGCGAAAAGCACCCATTTCTTCCACTTTTGTGTGAAGAGCTGTTCAGACAAAAAGTGCTCTGTGAGAGTGAAACTAATAATGCCTCAGTGACCTTCAGAGGCTTCCTGTTTCCCATCATCAATTTCAAACTGCTTTGTCAAGCTTGCAGGAACCCCACTCCCCCAACCCCCAATAGCTCTGCTATTGTCAAAGACACATCACATCCTCTTTCCCACAAGGGCATTCTGTGCCTTTGTTCCTTATGTTTCTTGCATCTAAAATTTGCCTTCCCCCTCCTCAATTTCTGTGAAGTCTTCATTGTTTCTCCCAGCATTTCATATATTTAATCAGTATAGGTAATCAGTACCCACCCCAGAACACATTACCCTGCATTGTTCACTATTCTTCAGGTGTATAAATCATATATCCCAGCTAACAGTGGCCAAGCACTGACGTTTTACTTTTTACCCCCAAAACCTAGCTGCTAATAAGGTGACTTGGCTTTTACAACAAGGGAAACGTTTTGACAATTAGAGGTACACCACTGGGAAGGAGGTCCCTCAGGACGTAGCGAATTTTTGTCACTGGAGGATATTCACTACAATATCCTTCAAAGGGCCTTCCTAGTGCGTAGTTCTTAGTCAGTGTCTTATACATATTTGATGAATGAATGAATGTGAGGCTTTGGAAAAGAGATTCAAACAGAGTTGGGAGGGTCTGATAAAAGTCTTCAACATGAGCCGCTATTATTCTATAAAACAGTTGCTCCCTAAAACACAAGCATTTGTTGCATTCATGTAAGTCTGTATTCATTTGGAAACCGTTTCACGTTCATTTCACATTCATTTGGTTTTAGCAAATTTGCGAGAGGTGGGAACCTTCCCCATTGTTTAAGTGTAACACCTGAGGAAAATGGTAGAAACAAAACCAGTGCAGGAGAGGAGAGGGACCCAAAGCAGCCAGAACACACGGGTCCTCGGGTCCTCACGCTGTGGCCTCAGGCCAGTTAGCTTCGGAGGGCTTGGGAGAGAGGTCAGGGCAATGATGGCAGATTAATCCATGGCTGGCTTAACTTCTCTGGTATGGCTCTAACTTCCTCATATGACATGGGTCTTTTGAACTACCATTAAATCCAGAGCTTATGCAAATGGCGCTGGTGTCACTCTAGAACAGAGAAGTTAAAATTGCAATTTGGGTGAACATTTTTAGCTGACTCTTAGTTACTATTTGTCACCCAGTGGTAAATTCTAAGAAGCATTAAGAAAATTTGAAAATTCCAAACCAGGTGCCTTGAGAGGATATGCATGGAATTCATTTCCTGCTTTGAAAATGATATTTTGATGGATGGAATACAGTAAGTCATCATGTAACAGGGAATTCTTACTTGAAGGGTAGAATGTGTTGAAGAGCTGAGGTGAACCATAGCAGTTTTGGCTTGTGCTGTCTTGTAAACCATGACAGTATACTGTCAATTCAGCAGCAAAGTTATCAATCATATATTATGTGCAAATCATTTTGGTGAGCACCTGTCAGAGCTTTGGATTGCTTCCTCTTGAAGAGGACACCATGAAAAGACTTGGGCGGCATTCTAAGTGTGAAGTAGGAGAATGAGAAATTGATCAGCGTGTATGATGTATGGTTATACTTGTTTTCTATTGATGAGTAACAAATTATCACAAATTTAGCAGGTTAAAAGGACACATTATCTCACAGTTTCTGTGTGGATTCAGAGTCTGGGAACATCTTAGCTGGGTCCTCTGTTTAGGATCTAGCAGGGCTGAAGTTAAAGTATTGGTTGGGCGATCCCACTTACAGGTATGTATTCAAAGAAACCCAAATCACTAACATGGAAGAGCCCACGCACCCCTAGGTTTGTCGCAGCATTGTTGACAGTAGCCAAGGTATTGAAGAAATCCAAGTGTCCATCAGTAGACAAGTGAATAAAGAAGTTGTGGTAGATATATACAATGGAATATTACTTAGCCATAAAAAAGAACAAAATTACCACTTGAGACAGCATGGATGGACCTAGATAGAGGTATTATGCTAAGTGAAATAAGTCAGTCAGAGAAAGACAAATACCATATGATTTCACTTGTATGTGGAATCTAAAGAACAAAATAAATAAATAAAATTGAAACAGACTCATAGATACAGAGAACAGAATGATGGTTGCCAGGGAACACTTTGTAAAGTGTATGTCTGTCTAACTACTGTGCTGTACATCTTAAACTAATACAAAATGATATTAATGTTAAAAAGGGTATTGGCTGGGTTGCACTGCTTTCTAGAGCTCGGGTCCTCTTTCAAGCTTTCTCGTGTTGTTGACAGAGTCAGTTCCTTGTGGTTGTGGGGCTGAAGTCACTGTGCTGTAGCTGACTTCCTCGTGGGGTCTGCTCTCAGCTCCCAGAGGCCACCCAGCTGCTTGCCTTGTGGTCCTCACACGGAGCCTCTCATGTTGGCAGCTTTTGTCTTCAAGGCCAGCAGGAGAATCTCTGACTTTCTCTGATTTATAGTCCCTCTTTAAAGGGCTTACTTTATTAAGTCAGACCTGCTCAGGATAATCTCCCTTCAGATGAACGAAAAGTCAAATAATTAAGGACCTTAATGCCCTTTACAAAAAGCCACTATTGCCATTAATACAACTTAGTCACAGAAGTGTAGTCCTATCATAGCTGCAGGTCCTGCCCTCCTGAGGGGAGGGGTTATACAGGGCATGCACACCAAGGGTGGGAATGTTGGGATCATCTTTGGATTTTGCCTTCTACACTGGCTGATCGGAAGGCAAAAATATTATTCTGTTTGCTAGGGGTTGGAATGAGGTCACGGGAGGGTATATGTTTCCAGCACCTAGTCAGCCATACCAACTGGGTATCCTACAGTTCTGATTAGTTCTGGAGTTAGCATGAGTTCTGACAGGTTAGGGGGAGTCTCACAGACCATCCTTACTTTTTTTTTTAATTAAGGCACAATTGCCATAACATTTTATTAGTTTCAGGTATCTAACAGAATGATTATATATTTGTATTACAAAATGATCACTACCATAAATCTGATTAATGTCCATCACTGTACATAGTTACAAATATTCTTCTAGTGATGGAAAGTTTTAAGACCCACTCTCCTGGCTACTCTTGAATATAAAATATACTATTATGGGCTATCATCACCATGCTGTACACATTTCCCTGACATTCATTTATAACTGAAAATTTGTACCTTTTGACCCTCTTCTTGTATTAGCCCACCTTCAACTCCCTGTGTCATTCTATCATCAATCTGTTCTCTATATCTGTTCGCTTGTTTTTTTCATTTATTTTTCTCTTAAATTTCATAGATAAGTAAAATCATATGGTATTTGTCTTTTTCTGTCTGACTTACCTCACTTAGCACAATGCCATTATGGCCCATCTATGTTGTTATAAATGAAACTGCCCTCACTTTGGATGCCAGCTCAAGTCCAAGGTGCCACCTGCACTTATGCCTGGTGAAGTACACATTTAGAGGATCTCATGGCCACTTCTCAGGTTAAAAAATTCCCTAGAACAACTCAGAACTCAGGGAAGTGCAGTATATGTACACTTACTGGTTTATTATAAAAGATGAAATGAACAGCCACGTGAAGAGATACGTAAAGGGGCAAGGTCTGGGAGGTGGTGGGCACCACCACGCCAGTGCCAGGTGCTCCATTCTCCCAGCACACTGTTGTGTCCACTAACCCAAAGATATGTTGAACGTTGTTCTTCCAGAGTTCGTATGTGGAGTTTCAGTGTGTAGGTCATCTGGGCTGAATTTTGTCTCCCCTCCAAGTTTATATCTGGAAGCCCTACCCCTAACGTGATGATATTTTGAGGTGTGGATTTTGGGAGATAATTGGGTTACACTGGGTCGTGAGTATGGGCCCTCATGATGGGATTAGTGGTCTTATAAGCAGAGGAAGAGAGAGATTTCTCTGTGTGTATGCACCAAGGAAAGGCCATGTGAGGACATAGAGAGAAGGTGGTTATCTGCAAGCCAGGAAGAGAGCCCTCAATAGGACCAAACCAGCCGGCACCTGATCTTGGGTTTCTAGACTCCAGAACTTTGAGAAATAAATTTCTGGTTTTTAAGCCACCCAGTCTTTGGTGCTTGTTATGGCAGCCTGAACAGACCTAAGATAGTAGGTATGATTGATTAAATTATGGGCCCCGTGATTGAACTTAATCTCTAGCCCCTGTGCCCTCCTGGGGTCTTCCCTGGTGGAGTAGAGCTGAAAGCTCTGGTGTCAGGTGATTGTTTCTTCTAGTGACCAGCCCTCCTCTGGAGGCTCCCTAGGCCCCTCCTCCAAGAGTCATCTAGTTAACATAAACTCAGGTATCCTCAAGGAGGCTCCTTAAGATGACCAAAGACACTTCTATCACTCAGGAAATCCCAAGGGTTTTAGGAGCTTTGTGCCCATACCCAGAGGATATTACCTACTTCCTATATCATATATTGGAATCTTGACAGAAAGTGTCCATTTGGCCAAACCAATTCAAGTGCTTCTTAAGTCATACCTGAAAAAGTTATGTAAACATGTAAACCTATTCATATATATGTGTGTGTATGTGTATTTACATATACACACATACATATGTAAGTTACTCATCATTAAGCTACTTCATATAGGATATGTATTTAATATGTGTATATGTAAATGTATATATATACACACATGGACTATTGGTGTGGTTTTCTGTCAATTCTCATTTCTCCACACAAGGAAATGCTTAAGCCAGTGTTACTAAGGAGTTGTCTCTATCCTTGTTTTGTTCTAGATTTTCTTTCTCAGTGTATTTGCAATCTTATACCAGTCTAGCCCTGACATGGGTCCCTGGTAGATTGGAAGTCTCGCTTGAGCACCAGGATTGATAAAAGACCTCTGGAGAATTATCTGTCTCCCTGGATGTACTTGTATTATGGCTGAGCTTTGTAGTTTGTCCTGTTTATGTTTATAATTGTGTTCCTTTTCACTCTGAAACTCAGGCATGTTGGCCCTCAGCTGTTGTCTGATACTCAAGAGCTAGCTGCTTTTTTTCCTCACTGTTATTTTTAGCAGGGTTGTATAACCTGTTTTTGCTTTGAGGACGAGAATGTGGAGAAATGTTTCCTAAAGTTTTCACTGTTTTTTGTCAGCTGTGTCCCATGTTGCACCCTCACCTGTGTCCCATTGCTGCAACAGTGTGTCACCATTTCATTTCCACACGTGCTCGTGCTAAATGTGCAAACTGCATTAAACTGTTCCTCAACTGATCCTCGGTGATTTAACACAACTTTGAACTTGACACAGTGTACAGAATGACAGGTGTCCTCATTACCCTTCAGTGTCACCAGTCAATAAGCAATGCCTGTCAAAGGGTGTCAGAGACAGGTTGAGGAAATTATTAGGAGTAAGGAAGGAGAGGAAGGAGAGGAAAAGACATGGGAAAGGGAAAAACGGAAGAAGGTGTAGAATAAAAGGAGAGAAAAAGAAACCATTCCACCTGTTAGCAAAGGACGATGCCCTCCTACCCCACCTTTCCCACCCAAACCCCAAACTCAAATATTCTCAAATCTTTTTCAGGTGACAATCAACATTGAAACCTATTGAAAACATAGTTTTAAAAGTAATTCAGATTTTTGAGGTGTTCTCTTATAGAAGTAGTCTATACCAGGCTACAAATAGGCTCACCAAAGACCAGGAACCTAGATATGGAACCAAATAGGGCAGAGAAACTAGGAGGAGTGAGGAGGTAGGAGATGGATGAGCCTGAAATAAATTCCAAGGTGGAGTGAGAGACAATCATGGCGTTGTTTATGGAGCAACTTGGCTCAGGTCTCAGAGTCAGGGGTGACAGGGCAGGGCCTAGACGAGGGCCTCCCGACCCCACTGTGAAGAACACTGATCTCTGAGCCCCAGACCTGTGCAGGAGGGCAGCACATCTGATTATGTGACTCTGACAAAATGTCAGAGAAATGAAAACAAATGACTGAGCAGTCCCTGGAGGGATAAAGAGTTCACTTATTAAGCTCCCCGACCAGAAACATTGCGATTTAGTCATCTAGGATGATTTTATTCCATCTTCTATTACAGGCTGCACCACATAAATCTGTGTTTTATTGCTGGAGCGAGATGCTGCAGAATTTCAGGATGACTTTTGGCACTGTCTGAGCTGGCTCACTGCTGTGCTGACAAGTGCTTGTGGAAAATTAGCACTGATGATATTAATCACCTTCTTTGGGGCTCTTCTCCCCCCCACACTCTGTTAGAGCTTTGTTTTGTCCTTCTTTTGAAAACAAAAACAACCCCCTCACAACTTCTCTACAAGTGAAGTTAGAAAGTGGGGCGGTCAGAAGGTAAAAGAGTAGTCATGTCCTGGGACCTTTGGGGTGGGGTGTCTGTTGTGTGATACTGTTGTTGTGTTACATGTCACATGCCTGGAAAGCTCTGGGCATGGCTGCTGGCAAAGGGAAGGAAAAGAAGTGTGGACCAATGTGAAAGTGTGGCCAATTTTCTTCTCTGATCAGCAGATTTAACTAGGGCAATACAAGAGTGTAAAAGATGGTAAGAAATAGGAGGTGGTTGGGTGAGGGATTTGAACACATACAGATACACATACCTGTACAGATACATACACTCCAGGGTGACAAAAAGGATAATTTATTTTGGGGCTGACACCCCTCGACAATCAATGCCCTCATTCTCTGTTCCACAATGTCAAATACCCTCCTACCAACAGCGGATTTCATTTCTTCCCTCTACTACTACTGCTTCCTAGTCCTTTTTGATTAGTCCCAGTTTTATTCTTTTTTTCCCTAAATTATCTCCTGAAGGGTTGCCCTTGCCCTTCCTGCCTCTGCTTTTGGGCAACCACATCTAGTCAGTTGGTTTTCAGTGTCATCTCTTGATGACTTCCAAAAATATAGCTCAAGCTCTGCGCTTTCTCAAACAGGAATAGATTCTGCAAATTCAGCCCTGGGTGAGATGAAGGGAGATAAGATAAAGCCTGGCTTGTCCTTGCAGTTGCTAACCTGACCTGGATCTATGAGGGCAGGATGCTGAGTTATGTTGAAGGAACGGGCTGGGGTTTTGTCTATGTTCTGATATGCTCTGTACCCTGATTGTGCTCCATTTGGTCTGACCCAATTAAATAAGGTAGGGCCTGGTGAAGACTTGCGATGAGGCTGTCTTGGAATTCTGTACTTGGGAAACAATGAGTTCAGTGTAGTGATTCATGTGAACCTGGGAGTCAGATTGCTTAGATTCAAATCCTGACTCCACCATGTCCTTGCTGTGTGTTCCTGCATGAGCTTGCTTGGTGAGTAGCCCTTCTCTGGTCCTTCACATGCAACAAAGGAAAATAATCAGATCTCTCCCCTAGGGTCGCCACGAGGATTAAGTGAGATGATGCATTCAAAATGCTGAGCCGTGCACATAGTAAGGACACACTAAATCTTAGCTATCTCAAGCCATTTGGCTTGCTTCTCTCCCAAAAGAGAGAAGAATAGTCTTTTCCAAGAAGCCTATGACAGAAAGCAAAAGGCATTAATATGGAAAGCTCTTTCTTTTGTGAAATAAAATGCTGCACCCAGATCTGAGGCTTTGTGATGGATTCATTTAGAGCTCATTATGAATAGGTTGATGAGAAGTAGGTGGGTTAAGGATGAGTGAAAAGCTTTATGATGGAGTCTCTCCTGTTTTCTGGGCTCAGCTCTCAGAAAGCTGATTAAATGAGACTGGAGCTGTGCAGGGCTGCCCTACTTCAGGCTTTTGTCAGCACTTCCTTTGTAGATTCTAATTTCCAGGGCATAGAAATGGCTGTGTTGAAAATATTCTCTGAGGGCTTGAGCTTGCTGTGGAAGATCTTTATCAGGCACCAAATAATCTTGTCAAGTTTTAAAAGAAGGAAAGGGGAAAAAATGTTGGAAAGGGAAAATAAAAGAGGAAGACAGCCAAAGAAGGAGGGTAGAGTGGAGATGCAGGAAGGTGAGGGAGAAGGAAAGAGAAAAATTCTTTTCAGAGTTTCTTAGATGCACATTTTAAAATAAAATAACACCTCTGTGTCAGGCATTTCTCCAGAGTCCTTGTTCAGGCCCTGTGCTGTTGTAACTAATTGAAAAGAGCTGCACCACCCAGCTTCCTGCTGCCTGTGTGTCCCTAAGGTGTGTTACCTCTTCCCACAAGCTGAGCACACTGTTTGTTGCCTGCCCTTCATTCCTGCCAACATGGAGTTTACCATACACTTTCCATTAAAAAGCTACACCAACCTAATCTGTGGCGTCTTTCAAAGTTTTGTTCCCTATAAAGATTCTTTTCCTGGAGAGTACCAGATGGGCTTAGAACTAAAGGCAAGGCATGGAAAAGAAGGCCACAGTTAGGTCCAACTATGGATGTTATAGAACAGACCCCAGCCGGGGGGGAGGTGATAGATATGAACGATATACTATTACCGAATGGACCCACCCTTGTGCTCTGGGGTCCCTCCGCCCCATACTAGGTTTGCCTTGCCTGCCACCGGAGAAGGATGTCTCTCAATGCTAGAGATTGGTGAAAAGGAAAGGGATTTTATTTTTATTTTTATTTTTTTGATATATTTATTGATTATGCTATTATAGTTGTCCCATTTTCACCCCATCACTCAACTCCATCCTGCCCACCCCCTCCCTCCCATATTCCCACCCTATAGTTCATGTCCATGGGTCATACTTATAAGTTCTTTGGCTTCTACATTTCCTACACTATTCTTACCCCACCCCCTCCCCGCCCCGTCTATTTTCCATCTATCATTTATGCTATTTATTCTCTGTACCTTTCCCCCCTCTCTTCCCCTCCCAATCCCCTATTGATAACCCTCTATGTGATCTCCATTTCTGTGGTTCTGTTCCTGTTCTAGTTGTTTGCTTAGTTTTCTTTTATTTTGGTTTTAGGTGTGGTTGTTAATAACTGTGAGTTTGCTGTCACTTTTACTGTTCATATTTTTTATCTTCTTTTTCTTAGATAAGTCCCTTTAACATTTCATATAATAATGGCTTGGTGATGATGAACTCCTTTAACTTGACCTTATCTGAGAAGCACTTTATCTTCCCTTCCATTCTAAATGATAGCTTTGCGGGATACAGTAATCTTGGATGTAGGCCCTTGCCTTTCATGACTTGGAATACTTCTTGCCAGCCCCTTCTTGCCTGTAAGGTCTCTATTGAGAAATCAGCTGACAGTCTTATGGGAACCCCTTTGTAGGTAACTGTGTCCTTTTCTCTTGCTGCTTCTAAGATTCTCTCCTTCTGTTTCATCTTGGGTAATGTAATTATGATGTGCCTTGGTGTGTTCCTCCTTGGGTCCAGCTTCTTTGGGACTCTCTGAGCTTCCTGGACTTCCTGGAAGTCTATTTCCTTTGCCAGACTGGGGAAGTTCTCCTTCGTTATTTGTTCAAATAAGTTTTCAATTTTTTGTTCTTCCTCTTCTCCTTCTGGCACCCCTATAATTTGGATGTTGGAACGTTTCAAGATGTCCTGGAGGTTCCTAAGCCTCTCCTCATTTTTCTGACTTCTTGTTTCTTCATTCTTTTCTGGTTGGATATTTCTTTCTTCCTTCTGGTCCACACCATTGATTTGAGTCCCAGTTTCCTTCTCATCACTATTGGTTCCCTGTACATTTTCCTTTGTTTCTCTTAGCATAGGCTTCATTTTTTCATCTAGTTTTCAAACAAATTCAACCAATTCTGTGAGCGTCTTAATAACCAGTGTTTTGAACTGTGCATCCGATAGGTTGGCTATCTCTTCCTCGCTTAGTTGGATTATTTCTGGAGCTTTGAAGTGTTTTGTCATTTGGGCCATTTTTTTTTTTTTTTTTTGTCTTGGCATGTCTGTTACTTATAGGGGCGGAGCCTTAGGTGTTCACCGGGGGCAGGGTAATGCTGGTTGCTTTGCTGTGACGCTGTACATGGGGGAGGGGCTGAGAGGGAGCAATGGCGCCCACTCCCCACTCCACCGCATTTCAGTCTTTCACTCCACTACCCACAATCAAATTGGGCCCCTCTGGTGCTAGTTCCTGAGTGGGTGGGCTTGTGCACACTCTAGGCCCCTGTGGGTCTCTCCAATGACCTCTCCTGTGAGGCTGGGAGTCTCTTCTGCTGCCGCCCCAACCCCCACGGGCGTTTTCAATCAGAGTTTTGAGGCTTTATTTCCCCGGGCTGGAGCCCTGCGTTGTGCGGCCTGCTTTGCTCCCCTCTGTTCGTCCGGGTTTATCTGTGCGCAAATGTGGGGCTGCAGGGTCTGCTAGTGGTCAGACTGCCTGTCCCGTTCGTCCCACACTCCGCCAGTCTCGGTCCCGCCACAGCCACGTGAGTCCTCTCCACCCTGGTGCCCGTCACCGCCCCTCCTGCTGGTCTGGATGTGTGTTTCTTTTTTATCTACTTGGTGTCGGACTTCCTTGCCATTTGATTTTCTGTCAGTTGTGGTTGTATGAGGAGGCGCAGTGTGTCTACCTACGCTGCTATCTTGGTTCTTTAGATTGAAAGGGATTATTTATTTAAAAAGTTATACAGACTTACATTAATGACTTAATGTTTTCATTAGAAATACTAAAGTTCTTTAGAATACCCACAAACTCACAGTCCTTCCTTCTCCCTCTGCCCCATCTGGGGGTGGCCCAGACCGTATCTCAGGAGAAGAAGTAGAAGTCTATGGTTCAGGCAGACCCTTGGTTCCGGCACCATCCACTGTGTTGCTGCCACAATCTCCAGTTAATCCAAAACCATGTGGCACCTTCTCATGGCCCACCAGCAAGAGTCCTTTCACCCCTTTTCTTCCACACAAAGTCTATTCTGCTTCCTAAGCCATGTGGCAAAAAGGGAACATCCTAAAGTTGCATGGTCCCAACTTTCGCCAAAGCCGTGTGGTGCCGAAAAGCCCCCAGCATGGCTGCTGCGCCTGGGTTTAAATCCCAGTGCCAATCTTCCTCTGTAGCATCATTTCTGACTCCTCCCACAATCTGTTACACCTGCCACCATTCCTGTATTCTTCCAGCTTTACTGGGCTGCCATAGTACTCTGGGCAGGCATGACCCATGGCGTGGAGCCAGTCATCTCCAAGCTCTCACACAGGCGCTGTAACCAGGGGGAGTTGCCTCCCAGTTACATCCTGGGTTGAAGGCATTTCCATCCCCCTGGCTCAAAGCATGGCTACAGCTATTTAACATATCTATGAAACCAGGTAAAGGTTATAGATATGTTAAATGACCATGCCAGAGGTTATCTGCAAAACTGTTGCTATTTAAAACAGCTCTCAATGGCCCTGCTCCACGTGTCCCATCCCCCAGCTCAGACTTGGGGTGAGGACATCCTATATATATATATATTTCCTTATATTACCTGGACACCCTGAGTTCTGAACCCCATTATAAATCCCCATTTGGAGCCACCCCCTTGGCTGTACCCTGTTACAGATACCACAAGAATTCTGGAATGTTGGTGCCCTTAGCATGAGGATTCCCAATCTAGGTGGAAAAGTCCGTGGTGGTGATTTGAGAGGATCTACGGTGATATCACATGCACAGAAGACTTGTGAGTGACAGAGCCTCCACCCCCGTGGGAAAATGGAGGATTCTTCCCACACCCTAAAGGAGAATCATTGATGATGTGCTCTCCTGTTCTGAAAACTCTGAGAATCAGGGATATACAGAGAGGAGCCACATTTTGGAGCTCCCTGTTCCCTTCAATATTTGGTCTAGTTCTTTTAACACTGGAATAGGTAACTATGAAAGAGAAGGCTGGCCTTGGCTGGTGTGGCTCAATGGATTGAACATCATCAGCCTGTGAACTGAAGGGTTGCCAGTTCAATTCCCTGTCAGGGCACAGGCCTGGGTTGCAGGCCAGGTCCCCAGTTGAGCACGCATGAGAGACAGCTGATTGATGTTTCTCTTACACATGCATGTTTCTCTCCCTCTCTTTCTCCATTCCTTCCTCTCTTTCTGAAAATAAATAAATAAATAAATAAATAAATAAATAAATAAAATCTTAAAAAGAAAAAAAAGAAAGAGAAGCCTGGAAGACTGACTGTATGTGACTAAGTGGCTTTTTCATTTGCAAGAGCAACTAAAACAATTGGAGAGGCATAAGATAGATAGAAACTTGCAAGTACCAAGAGAATAACAAAGGAGACAGCTGAAGAAGGAAATGCCATGTATTTTAGAAAGCTGGAATCTGGAGAGGAAGCTGGTAGCTGACTAAACAAAGTGGAGGCAGGAGCAATTTGGTGTCCTTGGATGGGGAGGAGATCATTGGTTGTGCAGAATGTCAGAAAGTACCAGAGTCTGGAAGGAGGGGTGAAGTAAAAAGGTGAAGCCAAGGGCATTGGCTAAAAGTGATCACAGAATGGTCTGATTCCGAGGTACCGTCTTCCCTCTCACAGCCAGGCCATCACTCCTTACTCAGGGTACAGAGGTACAGGGTGGTAGGGGTGAAACTGAGAGTTGAAAATGGGAAGGATTTAATAAAAATGCAAAACTTGAGTTGTAGGACATCCTTATATCCACCCTTTTCCAGTTTCCAGGAATCCTATATACTGGTATAGTTACAGGCAGGGGATTAGATATGCTTTCTCTGTAAGAATTTTGGTCCCACCAAATAAAAGAGCCAGTTTAGAAGATGTTCCCCTATGGTAAGAGTTGTAAGTTGACAAATTCATGCATGTTTACCATATTTCCAATCAGATTTTAGTAATTCATTTCTGAATCTCAGTGGTCAAGCAAAGAGCACAAGATATCTGAGGAAGTCTTTCAATCTATAATAAAGCAACTAAAAGAACATAGAATACCTCCCCCTCACAAGAAAAAGAGAAAATGTGGAGAGCAAAATAAAATCTAAAATATACATAATTATATTCTAAAAGAGATGAAGTAAATATTGTTGGTTGGTGCTCAGTCTTCAAAGCTGATATTAAAGGCCTCATTGGCAATGTGGACTGACCAGAATCTTGTGGGAGGAGTGAAGAGTACCTGCATCTCACCTCTAACCTTTTGGCCCTAGGGCTTAGGTCCTTGAGGACTGACAGAGAAGCTAGATCAGAGCATCAGCTTTAGTAATCAGGGATCCTCGGTTGCCAACGGCCAGGGTAAAGTCAAGGTGGAGAATGCAGAGAGGAGACCTATGGCCCAGGTAGATGCTGCTTCTTCAGGAGCCTGAACAGTGCCTCCTACCTGTGGGTGAGCTGTCTCTGCCCAACAGGCTCTGACAGCTCCAGATAATCGCTGTAGGAAGGACCACTGCCTCCCTTGCAGTGCCTGGTGCTGGCACACTGGCGAGGTGCAGGGAGGACTGGAAGGCAGTGGAAGTCTTGCAGGCACTTACCACTTCTGGAAAACCAGGAAATTCTTGTGCATGCCAGAGGCCATGTAAGCGGTGGAGATGGTTTTCCACTTTTGTTTCTCTTCCACACCAGTATGTGACTTGATGAATTGGGCTCTGCAGTGGGCAATGAACCTCTCCTATGGGGAGGTGTGGGTGAAGGGAGGGGAGAGAACTGTGAAGTTTGGTCAAATATCTCTTATCTCCCATGAAGTAGGGCATAGAAATGGCATCCTATGTAGACCTGTAGATGATGGAATGAAAGTCCTACCCAGCAAGGACTGTAGGATATTTTCGCTCTGCCAATGACAGGTAACTACACACAAAGGGAACACTATGACCAGTCCTTGGTAGAAGAGAGCTGGGGAGACAAGCCCCTGGGGATTTTAACCCAAAACAACCTGGGTGAGGAGGTCAGCCCTTGGTCTCTTAATAGCAAATAACATCAACCAGGATTTAGCAGGATCAAGCACGAGCATCAGGAAATAGCAAGGGTTTCTAAAGAGTCTTGGGTTCTACAGAGTAAGAAAAACCTGCTCCCATTTCAGCTCTTCCAGCCTTCAATAGTTTTGTGACTAGGAGGAAGTTTGTAGCTTCCATGAGCCTCAGTTTCCCCATGTGTGAATTGTTACTTGAAATTGTTGCAAGTGTTAAATGGGAATTCATTCTCCCCATTCATTCAACAAGTCTTTAAACTTTGGACTTTTTGGCACCTATCATGTGTCAGGTGCTATGCTGTGGATGTAAGTAAAGAACTTGGCAATGCTTAGAAGTTCAGAGATGTCAGTTTCTCCCTCAGACTATTCAGTAGTCCCAGTCAGGGCCTCCTGAATTCAGAGCTTTCTGTAGGGAAGTAGGGCTGGCTGTCTGGAAAGCAGGAGGAAGTCATTGTACATCATCATTCATGCTCTGACTAGGCCTGCATTAAGAATGTTCTGGCACTATTTCCATCCATCAGAGCTGTCTGCATTGGTTTAACTGTTCTGAACTCTGAAGCCTCTGCCAAGCAACAGCCATTTCCTCATGGCCTGCCCAGCCCCAGCACCTCTGAGCAGGGCTCAGCTCCATCATGGGGACACTTATGGTGGCATGAGGTCCTTCAGTGTCTGTGGCCTTTGCACTGTAGACAACTGTAGCTGAGGTCACCTCCTTTTCTCAGGAGAAAATGGTCTGATGGGGTGCCCTGGGTCATGGGGTATGCCTCTGTCTGCTTAGAGCTTGACAGAAAGCAGCTGAGTAAGGATGACAAGCCACTTAATGGATGTTAATTACTGCTTGCAGTGTCCCTGTAGGTCAGAGGACAAGAAGATCCTGATGTCAGGACTTACTTGCTGTGGCTGGCGGCAGGCTGGCACTTACATTTGATTTAGTACAGCCAGAGGGACCCAGATGGCAAGCCCAAGACTTACCTACCTCGTAGAGGTACAGTTCACAGGTACTTTCTTCTTCAAGGAAATGTTCACAGTGAGCTTTGGCCTTTATTTCCTCCATGTCACACCTGATTTATCCCACATGGACTTAAATCAGGACCCCTGAGATACAGTTTGGTTTCTGAGCTTTACCTTCCTTGATGGAATTAGAACCAATATTCTAGAGAGTATGGATTTATCCCAAGCCCTCATTTGCTGAATCCCTCCCTGCATTGTAGCTTTGCAATGCTTCTATTTAAGTGTAGTGGCAGATGAAAAAACACAAGAGTAATTAATGGTATTACAAATTGGAGAAGCAAATGGCAGTCCTCTTAATGCTAACCTCTGGTTCCTGCACTAAAGAAGAGATTTGTATAGGATCCTATGCAGTGCATCATGTTAAAACATCATCTTCTAAGCACTAGTTAGTTCAGTTTTAGCCTAAGTGGCATGTGGAAGGTGTCAGTTGTGAATATATATTGGGATTGAAATGGACTCTTAAGAGGTGAATGCAGAGGGAAAGCATCTTGTGATATTAATAGAGCCCATATATGCCACCCAGAGGATGACGGATGAGCGGGCCTTCCCCTCTCCAGGAGCTGGGGAAGGTTCCTTCTGGGAGTGGTGCGGAACAATGCAGTTGCAAGAACCGGAGTCTTCTCCAGCTGTTTGGAAGACAGGCTTGAATTCAGGCGCAGGTGGGGGAAAAGGTACCCAGCAGAGAAAATGGGAGGCAGGTTTTCCCTCTCATTTAAGTAAGGAATTTAACATCACAAAGAGAGCCTTTAGCTTCACAGTGCATGTGGGGCTTGCTTGGCCTCTCTCCATTTCTGTGGTAAATCCATCAAGACAAAAAGTGCTCCCATCTCAGAAAGAGGGCTTCTGAGGTGAACACAGTGGAGCCAAAGGAAGAGCCTTCACTTTTGATCACAAATGTGTGGAAGCAGTCAAAGACACTGAAGGTAATTTGGGTTTGCTGTGAAGTTTAAAAGCATTTTTCAGTGAGAATCTGTAATGTGGACATGAGTGCGGTTAAATAGGAGTTCATACATAATGCACTATATCTATTGATAAATGTGCATTTTATTCAGCTTTATAGTTAAGGTATAACTTCCATAAAGTAAAATTCACCCTTTTTAGTGTGCAATTCTGTGAGTTTTTGCTAAAGTATAAAATTATTTAACCAACACTCAATCCAAATATACAATAGTCCCTTCACCTCCCAAAGTTTCTTGGCTCCTTTGTAGTCAATCCCTCAGCCATGACAACCACTGGTCTATTTTCTTTCTATGGTTTTGCCTTTTCTAGAATGTCTTATAAATGGAATTATATAACCTGTAGCCTTTTCTGTCTGGCTTCATTCACTTAATATTGAACATTCTTTCACTTACTGCATTTGAGATTTATTTCTATTGTTTATTTTTTATTTTTTATTTTTTTAAAATTTTTATTGTTATTCAATTACAGTTGTATGCCTTTTCTCCCCATCCCTCCACCCCACTCCAGGTGAACCCACCTCCCTCCCCCACCTCCACCCTCCCCCTTGGTTTTGTCCATGTGTCCTTTATAGTAGTTCCTGTAATCCCCTCTTGCCACTGTCCCCGCCCCCCCCCCCCCCCCCCCCGGCTATTGTTAGATTGTTCTTAACTTCAATGTCTCTGGTTATATTTTGTTTGCTTTTTTCTTCTATTGATTATGTTCCAGTTAAAGGTGAGATCATATGGTATTGGTCCCTCACCGCCTGGCTTATTTCACTTAGCATAATGCTCTCCAGTTTCATCCATGTTGTTGCAAAGGGTGTAAGCTCCTTCTTTCTCTCTGCTGCATAGAATTCCATTGTGTAAATATACCATAGTTTTTGGATCCACTCGGTTGCTGATGGGCACTTCGGTTGCTTCCAGTACTTGGCTATTGTAAATTGTGCTGCTATGAACATTGGGGTGCACAGGTTCTTTTGGATTGATGTTTCAGGGTTCTTAGGGTATAATCCCAGCAGTGGAATTGCTGGGTCAAAGGGCAGTTCCATTTTTAGTTTTCTGAGGAAATTCCATATTGTTTTCCACAGTGGCCGCACCTGTCTGCATTCCCACCAACAGTGCACTAGGGTTCCCTTTTCCCCGCTTCCTCTCCAACATTTGTTTGTTGATTTGTTTATGTTGGCCACTCTGACTGGTGTGAGATGGTACCTCATTGTGGTTTTAATTTGCATCTCTCTGATGGCTAGTGATGCTGAGCATCTTTTCATATGTCTCTGGGCCCTCTGTATGTCTTCCTTGGAGAAGTGTCTGTTCAAGTTCTTTGCCCATTTTTTAATTGGGTTGTTTGTCTTCCTGGAGTGGAGTGGTGTGAGTTCTTTATATATTTTGGAGATCAGGCCCTTGTCTGAGGTATCATTGGCAAATATGTTTTCCCATACTGTTGGTGCTCTTTGTAATTTGGTGCTGTTTTCTTTCACCATGCAGAAGCTTTTTATTTTGATGAGGTCCCATTTGTTTATGCTTTCCTTTATGTCCCTTGCTTTAGGGGATGTGTCTGTGAGGATGTTGCTGCGTGGAATGTCTGAGATTTTCCTGCCAATGTTTTCCTCGAGGACTTTTATGGTGTTACGACTTATATTTAAGTCTTTTATCCATCTTGAGTTTATTTTCGTGTATGGCGTAAGTTGGTGATCGAGTTTCATTTTTTTGCACGTAGCTGTCCAGATCTCCCAACACCATCTGTTGAAGAGGCTGTTTTTGCTCCATTTTATGCTCCTGCCTCCTTTGTCAAATATTAATTGACTGTATAGACTTGAGTTTATTTCTGGGCTCTCTGTTCTGTTCCATTGGTCTATGTGCCTGTTTTTATGCCAGTACCAGGCTCTTTTGATTACCGTGGCCTTGTAATACAGTTTGATATCAGGTATTGTGATCCCTCCTGCTTTGTTCTTCTTCCTCAAAACTGCTGCAGCTATTCGGGGTCGTTTATGGTTCCATATGAATTTCTGCAATGTTTGTTCTATATCTGTGAAATATGTCATGGGTACTCTAATAGGGATTGCATTGAATCTATAAATTGCTTTGGGTAGTATGGCCATTTTGATGATGTTAATTGTTCCAATCCATGAACATGGTACATGCTTCCATTTGTTTGTGTCTTCCTTAATTTCTTTCTTCAGTGTTGTGTAGTTTTCTGAGTACAGGTCTTTTACCTCCTTGGTTAGGTTTATTCCTAGGTACTTTATTTTTCTTGTTGCTATATCGAATGGGATTTTTTTCCTGATTTCTGTTTCTGCAGTTTCGTTGCTGGTGTACAGGAATGCCTTTGATTTCTGGGTATTGACTCTGTATCCAGCTGTTTTGCCAAATTCATTTATTAGGTCGAGTAGTTTTTTGGTGGAGTCTATAGGGTTTTCCATGTACACTATCATGTCATCTGCAAACAGTGACAGTTTCATTTCCTCCTTTCCAATTTGGATGCCTTTTATTGCTTTTTCTTGTCTGATTGCTGTGGCTAGGAATTCCCATACTATGTTGAATAGGAGTGGTGAGAGAGGGCATCCTTGTCTTGTTCCTGATCTTAGTGGGAAAGCTCTAAGTTTTTGTCCATTGAGTGTGATGTTGGCTGTAGGTCTCTCATATATGGCCTTAATTATGTTGAGGACTGCTCCCTTTATTCCCACTTTGCTGAGTGTTTTTATCAGAAATGGGTGCTGTATCTTATCGAACGCTTTTTCCGCATCTATTGATATGATCATGTGATTTTTGTCTTTGCTGTTGTTGATGTGATGTATTATGTTTATTGATTTGCGAATATTTTACCATCCTTGCATCCCTGGGATGAATCCCACTTGGTCATGGTGGATGATCTTTTTAATGTATTGCTGGATGCAGTTTGCTAATATTTTGTTGAGAATTTTAGCGTCTATGTTCATCAGCAATATTGGCCTGAAGTTTTCTTTCTTCGTTGTGTCTTTATCTGGTTTTGGGATTAGGATGATGTTGGCTTCATAAAAAGAGTTTGGGAGTCCTCCATCAGTTTGGATTTTTTCAAATAGTCTGTGAAGGATAGGGGTTAGCTCTTCCTTAAATGCTTTGTAGAAATCTCCTGTGAAACCATCTGGTCCAGGGCTTTTGTGTGATGGGAGTTTTTTGATGACTGCTTCAATTTCCTTTGCTGTTATTGGTCTGTTCAGGTTTTCTGCTTCTTCTTCAGTCAGTTTTGGAAGATTATATTTTTCTAGAAATGTGTCCATTTCATCTAGGTTTTCAAATTTCTTAGCATACAGTTCTTCATAGTAATTTCTTACAATCCTTTGTATTTCTGTGGTATCAGTTGTAATCTCTCCTCTTTCATTTCTAATTCTGTTTATTTGGATCCTCTCTCTTTTCTTCTTGATGAGCCTACTTAAAGGCTTGTCGATTTTGTTTATCTTTTCAAAGAACCAGCTCCTGGATTCATTGATCCTTAGAATTGTGCTTTTAGTCTCTATGTCATTTAGTTCTGCTCTGATCTTGGTTATTTCCTTCCTTCTGCTTGCTCTGGGCTGTCTTTGTTGTTGTTCCTCCAGTTCTTGTAGGTGTAGGGTTAGGTTGTTTGTTTGAACTGTTTCTATCTTCTTAAGGTAGGCCTGTATTGCTATGAACTTCCCTCTCAGGACTGCCTTTGCTGTGTCCCATAGGTTTTGGGTTGTTGTGAGTTCGTTTTCATTTGTTTCCAGGAAGTTTTTGATTTCTTCCCTAATCTCGTTCTTGACCCATTCATTGTTTAATAGCATGCTATTCAGTCTCCATGATTTTGAGTGTTTTGGGTTTTTTCCTTTGGGGTTGGTTTCTAGTTTCAGACCCTTGTGGTCAGAGAAAATGCTTGATATGATTTCAATTTTCTTGAATTTGTTGAGGCTTGCTTTGTGTCCTATCATGTGGTCTATCTTTGAAAAAGTTCCATGGACACTTGAAAAGAATGTGTATTTTGCTTCTTTGGGATGAAAAGCTCTGTATATATCAGTTAAGTCCATTTCCTCTAGGGTATTGTTAAGTGACACAATATCTTTGTTGATAGTTTGTTTGGAAGACCTGTCCATTTTTGATAGTGGGGTGTTAAAGTCCCCTACTATAATTGTGTTGCTGTCATATCTTTCTTGAAATCCTCCAAGATTTTCCTTATGTATTTGGGTGCTCCTATGTTGGGTGCATATATATTTACAATGTTTATGTCTTCTTGGTGGATTCTTCCTTTGAGTATTATGAAGTGACCTTCTGGGTCTCTCTTTATGGCCCTTCTTTGGATGTCTATTTTGTCTGATATGAGTATTGCTACCCCTGCTTTTTTTCCTGTCCGTTTGCTTGGAAAATTTGTTTCCAGCCTTTCACTTTCAGTCTGTGTAAGTCTTTTGTCCTGAGATGGGTTTCTTGTAGGCAGCATATGTTTTCTTATCCATTCAGCTATTCTATATCTTTTGATTGGAGCATTTAATCCATTTACGTTTAAGGTTATTATCGATAGGTAGTTATTCATTGCCATTTTTTCCTACCTGTGTTCCTCTTTCTCTTTTCCTTCCTTTCCTTAAAGCAGTCCCTTTAGCATCTCTTGTAGAGCTGGTTTGGTGGAGCTGTATTCTTTTAGACTTCTTTTGTCTGGGAAAATCTTTATTTGGCCTTCTATCTTGATTGAGAGCCTTGCTGGGTAAAGTAGTCTTGGTTGCAGGCCTCTAGTTCTCATTACTTGGAATATTTTTTGCCATTCTCTTCTGGCTTGGAGCGTTTCCATTGAGAAGTCAGTTGCTAACCTTATTGGGGCTCCCTTGTATGTTACTTCCTTTTTCTCCCTTGCTGCCTTTAAGATCCTCTCTTTGTCTTGGAAATTTGCCATTTTAATTATGATGTGTCTTGCAGTGGGTCTCTTTTGGTTCCTCTTGCTTGGGACTCTCTGTGATTCCTGGATTTGGGTGACTTTTTCTCTCCTCAGATTAGGGAAATTTTCCATCATTACTTTTTCAAACAGGTTTTCTATCCCTTGCTCTTCCTCTTCTCCTTCTGGTATTCCTATTATACGGATATTGTTACATTTCATGTTGTCCTGCATTTTCCTTATTGCCTCTTTATTCTTTCTGAGCCTCTTTTCCTTTTCTTACTCTTTCTGGGTGTTTTTTTCTACCTTGTCCTCCAGCTCGCTGATCCAATCTTCTGCTTCATCAAGTCTGCTTTTTATTCCTTCTACTGTGTTCTTCAATTCAGAAATTGTATTCTTCATTTCCTCTTGGCTCTTGTTGATAGTTTCTATTTCCTTTTTCATGTTGATATAGTTTGCAGTGAGTTCATTGTAGTTTCCTTGTAGTTTCTGGTAGTTCTCTTTGAGCTCAGAGAGCTCAGTGAGCTTCCTGATGACCATTGCTTTGAGCTCAGTATCTGATAGTTGACTTGCCTCTTTTTCAGTTAGCATTCTTTCTGAGACTTCCTCCTTTCCTTTCATTTGGGAATTGTTTCTTTGTCTTCCCATTGTTTGTGAGACTCTTCTTGTTAGCCTCTGCTTTTTAAATTGATCTGCTCTGACTCGCTGGGTTTATGGTATGAACTTCTATGGTAGAATGCCAATGGGATTCGGTGGTGCTGTCTCCTTAATCTCCTGTGCTCACTGGTCTTGAGCTGACGTTTATGGGTTTAACACGGTCTAACTCTAGTCTTTTCAGCACTCTAGGTTTTGTTGTCTCACCTGTGGGAAAAAGAGAAAGGGGGGAAGAAAGAAAAAAAAAAAAGAAGGGAAGGAGGGAAAAAGGAAATAGAAAAGGATGAAAGGAAGGAAGGAGGGACGAAGGAATAAAGAAAGATCGGAGGCAAGATAAGAAGGAATTTTAACAAAAATTAAAACATAGAAATAGATAAAAGAAGGCAGGAAGAAGACATAAAAATGGTAAAGATGGGAGGAAGGGGAATGAAAAAAAAAAAAGAGAGAGAGAGGAAGAAGGAATTCAGGGGGAAAGGAGGAAAGGGAAAAAAAAAAAAAATCTTCTGCTGGCTTTAAACCAGTCAGGTTAGTTCTGCTGGTCGTCCTGTCTGTGCAACGGGAGTGGGTGGTTGGAAGGATTGGTTTAACTTTTCTCCCTTCCTGGGCCACACTCTTCGCTGTTGTTCAGCCTGCAGTCTCCCCTAACCCTGTAGCTCCCCTTTGCTGGGTGTTCTGCCTTTGTCCTAGAGAGCTAGTAGGCCCTGCAGGGCTCTGTGCGCAGGTGTTAGGTAGGCATTGTAGGTGTGGTCCCTGGCAGGCAGTCAGGCCATTGATCAGCCAATCCAGCAGCTTTGTTCTTGGGACACGCAGCCGGCAGATCCAGCTGCTTTGGGTTTGGGAAGCTCGCAAGCGGCTTTGTGCTTGGAGCGCGTGCAGCTGGCGATCCAGCCGCCCTGGGACTGAATCACGTGGCACTGGGGTCCGAGGTTTTGGGCCTGTGGGTGGAGCAGCTAGCCTCTGCTCCAGATGCTCTCCCACCTGAGGTTTCAGGTGTGGGCGCCCCTCCGGGGTTTCATGTGTGTGCCCCCAGTTCGCTAATCTGCGTGCGCGCAACCGGGCCTCAGGTGAGCGCCGGGGCTCTTAGGCTGCTTATCCTGCACTCGCAGTCCAGGGGCGGAGGGGGGGAGGGGCGTCAGGGGCCGAGGCTGCTGCCGAGAGTTCTCTAACTAGCCCCTGAGTGTCTCTATTTTCTTTTTCTTTTTGAGAAATTCCTCCTATTCAAGCCCCCCTGGTCCAATCAAGCACCTGGCTGCTCACAGCTCAGCCTGGCTCTCTCCCAAGACTCCTGCAGCAGCCCCTGCGCCTGGTCTGGCGCTTCTGCCGCCCTTGTACCACGCGGTCCCGGTCCCCTCCCGGGGACCTTATTGTCCTTAAGCACTCTTCTTACCGTCAGATCTTTCAATGTCCTCTATCTTTGGTCTCTGATCTTCATATATGCTGGAATACTGTTGGCTGTTCACTCTGCTCCTCAGATCAGCTAGGTATTTCCCTGGCGTTGAGGGGAAGTGGACTCCGCTCCCACCTATGTTGCCGCCATCTTCTGGTTGTCTCTATTGTTTATTTATCAGTGATTTGTTCTTCTTCTATTGCTAAGAATTTTATTCTAGGGCTATATCACAGTTTGTTTATCCATTTCTTAGAAGGGGGATTTGTGGATTGTTTCCAGGTTTTGGCAATCATGCATAAAGTTACCTGTGTACAGGTCTTCGAGTGAACATGTTTTTATTTTCCTTGGGTAAGTACCTAGCTGTAGGGGGCTGTGTTCTGTGGCTGGTACGTGTTTCACTTTGTAAGAAACTGCCAAATGGTTTTCCAAAGTGGGTGTACATTTTGCATTTACACCAAAAAAAAAGGATGAGATTTCTGTTCCTCCATATCCTTGATAGCACTTAATATTATCGATTTTTTTAAAACTTAACCATTATTTGGTGTTTAATGGTATCTCATTATGGCTTTAATTTGCATTTCTGTAATGACTGATGATATGGACATCTTTTTACATTTTTATTTGCTATTTATGGGGTGGTAGACAAATGTAGGTTTACAGTTGTAATACAAATAAGTGATAATAAATAATATAAAAATAAATTGTGTTTCATGTACTCACAGCTGTATATTCTTTGATGCAGTACCTTTTTATTTTATACTCATTTGAAAGCAAATTGTTAATTTGATAGAAGCATGGTATTTTTAAAAATTATTTTTATTATTATTTTTGGTTAGGCTGAAATTTTCAGCTCTCAGCCTGGCTAGCTCAACTACTGCCCTCCCCCACCATGGCCATAGGAAAGACACTGAGATCAACATTGAGTGTAGTTAGTTGCATTTTCCTTAAGTCAGAGAGCAGAAAACTGAACTATATGCAACATTTTCCTGGATAGTTTTGGAAATAAAAAATAACTGCTTCCATTCTCTCTGGAGAAGCCTACCCCATCTAGTGAAATGGGGCCGTTAAGCCAAATTCCCCTTATAGGAGAAGAAACAACCATAGATGGGTTTTTTAAGAGGGTGACTTGTTTTTCCTGGAGCTGTCAGACCCCAGAGGATTACAGGATTCTGGTTTTTAAAATAGCCCTAAGATTTCCTCAGGGCAAATATTGATTATTTGTGACTTGAATCAAGAAGTCTTAAATCAAGAAAGACAATGTGCTTCAGATGTCACTTTCAAAAAATAAGCTGATGCATCTGTAATATTGATATAATTTTTTTAGATATAAGATAAAAATAGAAGTAACAGTAATCTGTGCTACTTACCTGACCGAGGAAAAAAATAAAGCATTGAAATGTTTTCTTCTTTTAATATAATGTACTTGTAATGGACTTCTTTTAGGACTTTCCCAGCTCCCAGTATTTTCTTTCTGTAGAACCGCCTTCCTTGTCACGTCATTTCTTGTCTTCCATAGCCCTGGGCCCTCAGTAGCTGGGTTTCTAGTTCCTAACCCTATCCTCCTCCTCGGCCAGAGTTGATGTGATCAGAGGTAGTTAGTTACCTGACTCAATCTGGGCCAAACAGATCTCTCCTCTTGCTGAATCTGACATGATGCCAATTTTGGGGGCATGGCATTTCTATCCATGTATACATGAAGTTAAAGAAACCTATTCTGCAAATGAAATAAAAATGAAGCTTATTCTTGGAATGACCAAGATTCAAAGCAGAGAAAGGGTACCACCTACATTCCTTATGGTCTAGTTCTTTTCCCTAAGTCCCTCTACACTTAAATATCATGACACACTTCAATATGCTTCCGTTGAATTCCTTCTTAGATTGAAGGTAGTTTGAGTTGGCTTCTAATACTGCAATCAAGAGTCTCAAGTGAAGTAGCATTGGGTGATCTTGGCTAGGAAACCCTTCTCTCTGAGCTGGCATCCTGTAAAAATTCTGAGTCACAATTCACACAAATGCATGCTTAATGATGTCAGATGAATAACTGAAGTTAAGGGTAAACACAGTCAATTTGAAGGTAGGTCTCCATGGAGAAATGATATGATTTAATTATTTCTAAGTGTAGTAAGATTCTTAGGATCTTAGTGGTTATACAGTTTAGTTCATATTGTCTAGCCTTTCACACAGAGCAGATTTTCTTGAATTCAGCTGACGGCTATCTGACCTCTTATTATGTAATATCAACTGGTTCAAGTCTGGGTCTACACATACCTAGAGAGATAAATCTTTTTTTTACTATTTTTTTGATATATTTATTGATAATGCTATTACAGTTGTCCCATTTCTGCCCCTTCACTCAACTCCATCCTGCCCACCCCCTCCCTCCCACATTCCCCCCTATAGTTCGTGTCCATGGGTCATACTTATAAGTTCTTTGGCTTCTACATTTCCTACACTATTCTTACCCTCCCCCTGTCTATTTTCCACCTATCATCTATGCTACTTATTCTCTGTACCTTTCCCCCCCCTCTCCCCCTTCCACTCCCCTGTTGATAATCCTCCATGTGATCTCCATCTCTATGGTTCTGTTTCTGTTCTAGTTGTTTGCTTAGTTTGCTTTTGTTTTGGTTTTAGGTGTGGTTGTAATAACTGTGAGTTTGCTGTCATTTTTACTGTTCATATTTTTTATCTTCTTTTTCTTAGATAAGTCCCTTTAACATTTCATATAATAATGAGAGATAAATCTTCTTTTTGGTTTTAAAATTCATATTTCTTCCTCCAGAACCTATTTTAAATATTTTTGGATAATTATTGCTCTTAATATTCTTTTGGGATTCCTCTTCTCATTCACTTCTAAGGCCATCAATGGATAGGAGATTTTTGCCAGCAGGCATTCCATATTTAATTCTGAAACACTGATCAAACTTGCTGCTTGCTTTCTGGTTGTGTGCTGATGATGCACGCTCTCAATGCTGTAGCTCATGTCTTTTCCACCACATTGCAGTCCACTCCTAGAAGACTCTGCCTAGGGCAAGGACATTTTTAGCAATATGAAAAAGATGACCTTACACAGACTTAGCTATGTCAAGAGAGTCAGCCCCACTATTTGGGGGCTTCCACAGACTAATGGTGGGAAGAATAAATAGGAGGCACCAGTTGCGCCTGTGGGTAGGGAGGGAGGACAGCCCCGGCCACTCTCCTCTGCTGCAGCCTTGGGGATGGAAACTTGGCCCCAAGGGCCAGAAGCCAGGCTGGGTGATAATGGCATGCCAATCTGTGTCCCACAGCAGGCACTGGGCCTCCGTGGGTGTCATTGCGAGACGAGATGGCTAAAATGGCCGTGTCCAGTCAAGGAAATTTTGACTCAATTGGACCTTGCAGAATTTGCTAAAAAGCAGCTATGGTGGCACAAACTGTTTGGCCAGGAATTGGACATGTCACTGGATGGTGGGCGAGCTTCCTGTTCTAGAATGTTGGAAAGTTGACTGCAACAGCTGTGGGAGGAGGATTTTTGTCTCATTCAGCTTGCAGACCATACTGGGTACATCCAAAATGACTGGCAATGAGCAGAGAAGGACATGAAGAGAGCCAAGGAATAGCCGAAGATCATAAAAGCAACCACTTATCTACAGAGGTGAAAGGCAAAGCGGAGGAGATGCTGTCATTTGTGAAGAAGAATGTTCTAGTGACTGGTGGATCTTTCGGAGGCATTCTGCTTGGCGTGGCACCCTAAGGAGGATGACTCATTATTCCTGCTTTTTCCAACTAGCAGCCCCTTCACTCCATCATAGGATATCAGTCTCTTCTTCCTCCTCCTCTTCTCTTGTGCCTTCCTCCCTGCTGTATCTTATTTGAATGGCTTCTATAGGTATCTGTTGTTACAGCCCTACTGTGAGCCTCCTGACAACAGAAGAGACAATAGACATTAACTCTCCTCCCAGAACACTCCCTGTTTGACTAATCTTTAGGTCAGCAAGAATGTTCCTTTCCCCCTACATAAGACACTTACTAGAACACATTACCAGATGGCTCACCATGAAGGATGAGTGGGTCCTGAATGTTTGTTCCAAATGATTTGGAAAAGGGATAACAAGCCCATAGGTACCTTATTATGTGCTGCATGGAAAGGAACTGAATACATTTGCCTTTAATCATGAATTAAAAAATGAAAACAAAAACAAAGGAGGTACGTACGATCCTGCCTATATATACAGTAGATAATCAACCTATTTGGTAAGTCTGTTAAATTGTTGATGACCAAATTAAAGCTTTTCTATGTAGAGAAAATTTGTTTACACCCTTTTCCCCCAAATTGGAAAGAAAGTAGTCTTGAAGTTTGTGATTAGATTTCATCCTCTCACTTCAGAATAACAGCTAATGTAGGGTCAACAAGAACAGTACCATTTTGTAGCTAGTTTGAAAGAGTCACAGACCAGCTGGGACTGGAAGTTCTTGGAACTCCAGAGTTATTGGGCTGTGTCAGACTGATAAATTATGTAGAACTTGTTTTCCATGAGTATTATTAATCATGCTCAAGCAAATGAAGACATGCTAATTAATTTGTGCTGGTTTTTACCTGCAAATGCCGAAGGAACTAAACCAAATTAAATCTTCTATTCTCTTCAAGACCAGCACCCTATTAAACACCCTATGACTTACCGAATTCACTTTGAAAGATGTGGTTCTTTGGAAACTTAGTTTGCCTCTGACTTCAAAATCTAAAGGCTCTTTCTTGAAAGTGTAGGCCAGAGTTTTATACATAATGGCTTGGAAAATGTATAGATGGCATTCAGATGGCAATGATTTACAGAGGACCCAGCATACCCCAGCCTCTGTATTGGATAGTTGACCCATGTTATCTCATGGGTAGGTATTACCAAAAAGCCTAGAGGTTGGTATTATCATCTACTTGTACATATGAGGAAATAGACTCAGACACTTGATGTAAATGCCCCATGTCACACAACTTACTAGTACTGAGCTAGAATGCCAAGCCAGACCTGTATGACTCCATGCTTTTTCCACTGGCCCGTGCTTCTCCAAAGGAGACAGTTCGCTGTAAGTGTGAATTTTGCCTGCCAGATAGCTGTGTGCTGTGTGTGGTGCACTCTGCACTGTATTTGAACAGTGAGGGTTTCACTTTTTATTTTGCCTATTGGAGAAAAGTTTTAGAGAACAGAGTTTTAGGGTTTTTAAATGATTTTCATTAGAACAGCATCATGTGTAAT
Source organism: Desmodus rotundus (assembly GCF_022682495.2). NCBI lineage: Eukaryota > Metazoa > Chordata > Mammalia > Chiroptera > Phyllostomidae > Desmodus > Desmodus rotundus. The sequence continues at coordinate 55,543,057 of NC_071387.1, forward strand.
ACTACTCCATTTTCACTCTCAGCTACCTGTGTACATTTCTTTTCAGTAACAATTAAAATATTGTGCAGATAAGGGATGCTTTTCCATCCACAGCCAGGTGTTTGCCACGTGAGCCATGATTGAGGTGCCTCTGAAAGCAAGTGGTCTCTGAACATGGCAGTGGGACACTGGGAAGACTGAAAGTTGCAGACTAACTGACCACAGTTGTTTTCCAAGGGATGATGCTCTGCACCTTGTGTCCTTGTCTAGTTCAATGTTCCTAGTTATCTTTCCCAACACTATCTAAAGGTCTGGCAAAATTGAACTGAAGCCTTACTTGGGGGACGTTGACTACCATTACTAGTGTTCCCCTTCCTAGTCACCTGGCATGCCCACAGAGGGAAGAATGCTGGTTAATGCCCTGTAGATGGTTGAGGTGTCAAAGTAGAGTCCTCTGATACATCTCCTGAGAGCCAGCCCCACTGAGGATGGATAGGCTCGATCAACTTTGACTCTAGAGCTGGTCATGTTCCAGGTAAGAATCTGAGAAGCAGGGTTCTGACCCAGGTGTCTTTAGGGGGGCTTAAATTCCTTCATGCATATTTAGGTGGTTATCAGCCCTCTTGCAAGGACTCAAAGCGCTGGAACTTCTGTTAGAGGAGAAGCCCATGAAGCACTCTACTCAAGACAAAATATTATGTGAACTGACATGCACTCTGCTGCTTCTTTAGATGACATGTAAATTATCTTCATTGTTATTTCACTTATTTTGTCCTACCCAAATTAAAGAAATACTAGTGATACACACACACACACACACACACAGAGAAAGAGAGATAGTGAGAGTTCACACTTGAGCATCTCTCCTCTTCACCACTTTAAGCAACAGATGTTCCTATTTTGTCAATGAGTTAGTGAGATGCATAAGAGCACGTATTCTCGAATCTCTGTCACTGTGTCATGTAAGGCAGGTCACGTTCTCTTTGAGCTAAGGTTCTGTTTTTTCACCTGTGAAATGGGATGATTACTCTTATCTTAGAGGGCTATTCTGAATGAAGATTAAATGTAAATGAAATGAGCAGTGTCTAGCTTACAAAGGATGCTCAAAACTGCATGTTTTCTTTTGCTAAAATGAAGACCATTGCTTTTTATTTCTAAAGGTCTCTAGAACCCTCCCTTCTCATCCTGACACATCACACTTATGGGGTCTGGCAGAAGTAACGCCATTGAATATGGTTGGTAGGTAGGTGAATGTCTCACATGAGATGGACAGTAATTTGAACCTTTCACCTAAAATGTCATAAGGTGTGCTGGAGTGTGATATGATTTTGTAATAAAAGATTTTTATGTAACAAAAAAGGTGTTATTTGCACAGGACCCTGTAAATACACACACCACTTCTCTGTGTGTTTTCCAGGCAAACATTTCAATATCATGTGGACGTGCTTGCAAGTTGTAGTCAGCATTAATAAATTAAAGTTTTCCTTATATTTCTTCTGTTACCCTGTCCTCTTCCACAGTGTAGAACAAGAGAAATAGGAATTAGAATTGCATGGTATAGTGCTCAATCTTTTCCTGACTCCTAATTAGAACCTCCTTGCGTGCACACACACACATATACTCCCCCTCTTTGCATTTTATGCTCCTCCGTCTTCCTTTTCAGACATCCTCACTGCACATGTTTTTCATTGTTGGATGTGTCTCTGCTGGAACCAGAAATAGCAAAAGTGTCCGCTTGATTGTGGCACAGTAATGCATATGTTGGGTGGCATTGTCAAATCCTCATAAAAAATTAGAAAAATGCTACCACTATCTCTTGGGCTAGCCAAAGGCAGAAGCAGCAAGAGTTGTGAGAGGAATATAGTTTTTGCAAAGGAAAAACTATATTGTTGCTTTTTCCAGGAAGAAAGAAGGAAGCTAGGGAGCAATAGACGAGTCTTTATTTTCCTAGAGACTGAATTGGGTATGTAACTGGCTCAGAAAGAAAATGAAAATAAATCCCTCAGAGTTCCACTGCCCTTCAAAGGAAAGGAGCTGTAAATTGCCTCTCTTTGGCTAGGCCCCTGCCAGAGGCTTATCTCCATGCTGAAATAATGTCTTCTGGAGCTAGTTCTACATTTCAAGACTTTGTTCTGTCTTTTTTCCCTAGCCGTTCTTTCATCAGTTCTAGCTTCCCTGGCTCGAAAGCTGGTGCTAATGTCAGCCAGATCCCCTGTGTGTGAGTGAGGGGTTTGCCTGACAACAGCTCCCATGAGTGCCCTAAGGATCCCTGCAACCCCCTTTGCATTCCCTCCCGTAATGTGCTGTGCTTGAGCTGTGTAGCCAACAGCATATGGCAGAAGTGATGGTATGTCACTTTTGAGACCAGATTACAAAAGATGCTACAGCTTCCACTTTGGCCACACTTACTCTTGGGTCATTTGCTCCGGCGGAAAGCTTCCTGCCATGTTCTGAGGACACTCCCAAAACGTTGTATAGAGGCCAGTGTGGTGAGGAACTGATACCTCCAGCCAACAACCGTATAATTTAGCCTTCTTGACATTGTATTTTTTAGTGCCAGTCTAGCCTTCAGATGATGGCAGCCCCAGCCGATAGCTTCATAGCAGTCTCACAAGAGACCCTGAGCCGTGAGCCAGTTGCAGATTCCTGACTCTGAGAAACTAAGAAAAATAAATGTTTGTTGTTTGAAACACTGTCAAAAACTGAGAAGGATATGCGATGTTACCCTACCTGTCAGCTAACAAATTAGCCTACCACAGTTTATGGACAGTAGTAGAAGTCACAGGACTCCTGAGTCAGAGACAAAGACTTATATTATTCACAGCACAGCAGTCAGTGTGAGCTCACATTTGCATCTGTGCCTCTTGCCCGCCAACCCTACAGGGGTGATGCAGGGGTACACACAGGCAGATGCTGCACCCACAGTGGGTTTGCCTCACAGCTGAGGAAGCCTCAACTTGGAAAATCCCAATCTTTTTTAAGAGGGTTTTAAGAAATCTGCTCAAACTTTACTCTGGAGGGAGACATTATTTTTTACTACACCGGGTGGCAAACAGTTCTGGCCTTTCCCCCAGATGGATACACTTGTCTCCATCTTCCAAGATTATTTGCTCTACAAACACCCTAAAAAAAACATCATCTGGACCAAAAGCGGTCAGTGCCTCTGCTCACAAGAAACACAAGGGGCTCAGTGGAGACTTGCCTACAATAGCCACTGAGTTTCGGGATAACTTTCTGTGCAACAATAGGTAACTAATGCAATGGGTATACCTTGTCTGCGCCTCACCTGTCAGGACCACACTGCCTGTGCGGCAGAGCTGTGTTTGCTTACACAGCGTGACTGCAGGCCTTTGACTACGGGAGCAGGGGAAGGTCCAGGAAGTCCTCTGGTTTGGGAGGGCGATAAAAAGGGAGAAGAGGAAGGAAACAGATGTAGGGAAGGGGCCAATAGGTAGAACAGACTGGATTTGACATCCATAGCTGCTTCTAGAAACAAAGATTTTACCTAGAGAATGGTTAGGTTTGTAAAATGAGAGAATTCATTAGTTGGCATCTTGCTGTGTTTAAAAAAAAATCTCTTCATCTTTGCTAGTAAACTGCTTTATTGCAGTGTGGGGGTGTTGCTAGAGGTTATTATACCTTTTCCCCCAGTGAAGGAAAATAATGCGCACTTAATTTTGAGCCAATCCATAAAGAACCAAATTTAGAGGATCTTCTTTGAAAGGTATATGAGATAAAGTACTTAAAAGATTTTTTTGTTTATTTATTTTATGCTGTGAAGATAAGGAGTCAATTAAAAGATATCTTGGGTTTTATGCTATTAGGCAATATAGTCCATTCTCCTCATGAAATCAATTGAGGGAAAAAAGAGTTATTGAGAGTTATTTTAATTTGAAATGATACTTTGTTTTGTTTTATGTTTTTATTCAGTTTAAAGAATATAACATTTTAGAAATAATTAAATTATGCTCTTCATGGAGTCATTTTTAGAAACACAGAACAGAATCCAAAAATGTGAATGAGCTTCGATTGGCCCGCCCATAGGAATGGATGCCTTATGATGCTCAATAGAGGACATTTCTCCAGGCTTTCCCCCAGCTGGGACTCATTGATTGGAGAGGGCTCAGGGGTGCTCTTTTAGTTTTCCAATAGGAAATTCCATGGCTGGTTATCCAGATTTTCAGCAGGATCTCTCTAGTAAGGCACCCACCCGGGCAAGCTATAGTCTTGATGATAGCTTGGAGGATAGGTTAAATACATGCTCTTTAATTTAATTTGTCTTCATTTCTTCATCTCTTAAGTGGGAACTGTAATACTTATCTCTCTTTTTAGCTGTTGTGAAGTTTAAATATGCTAAAGTGGATAAAGAGTTTAGTATTGTTCTTGGCTTATAATAAATACTGTAAGTTAAGGCTAGTATTATCAATCCTCAATGATATTAGTAATGGTCCTCCATGGCTTATATTATGTCATTTCAAATGCAATACAGCCCTGTTAGATGACATCAGTCTCTGTCTTGTCCTCTCTTTATATTATAGGTCAGGTCATGATTCTCATTTGTATAAAGGTCTCATTTATATGGTGTTAGGTATGTATGTCTCTTCCCTGACACATGGTAAAGTCTTTCAATAAATGCCTGCTCTTGATCTTGTCATTGTGATACTAGACAAAAAATCCCACCCAATTACCAAATGTTGCAAAGCCTGGCTATTCTCAAAGCATATTGATTTTAACTTTTTCTTAAATAGGGAGGCTGTTTATGGAAAATTTCCCCAAAGGCTGCAATCCCTAATGGGTTCAATGTGTTTTGTGTCTAAAAACCACAAACTTGGACCAAGAGGAGGCCAGCACTGTGAGTTATCCTGCAGGTGTGAGTAGGAATGTAGTGCCCAGAGTCTTTGCCCTTTTGGGAAGATCTTTTCAGGGGTGAAAACCAGTGGTGTAGGCAGCATATATGAGGGCACTCAGTATTCCCCGGGCTTGTCACAGTCTGGAGAAAAGCATCTTGCAGCTCTGGCAGTGACAGCCAGCCTTTTGTATACGTTCCAAGGACCTCACAGTGTGTTGGAGCAGAGACTGAGGGTGCAGCAGATAACTGCTGGTACCTCAGCCACATTGCTTTGGCAGCCACCATTCCTACTCACCCCTATCCTATGGATTCTGCTGCAAGGACCTGTGAACCTTTGCTTAGGGCCTTCTCTGGCCATGGCAGTCCTCTTAGCCCAAGTCTGGGGCAGGCAGGGGAGTTAGCCCTTAGAACTGAAGGACTTGAAGACTAGATGCCAATCTCCTTTGCCTCTCATGTGGGGAAACTCCGAGGTGTCTTCTATAGTTCCCTGCTGTGATTGAGTCCTAACTTTCCCAGATTGGTGCCATGCTTGATAATATTCTCTTTGTCTGCTTTCTTCTCTTTTCTTTCTCACTTCTTTACTCTCTAAGCAATGATTCCTAGGACCATCTCATGGATAAACTCATATCCTTGTCTCAAAGATGGCTTTGGAGAACCCCAACCCACTCTTATTGCTTCACTTTCTCAACCCATAATTATAATGTGTCCTATGGAAGCTCGCTCATTCCCTAGAATGCCCCTTCTCTGGATCTCATAGCAAGGAGGGAAAGGACGGGGCTTGACATCGTAACCATCCACAATATGGGTGATTTCAAACCCTTCATCTCATTTATATCTTGTAGAGTGCTATGATGTAGTATTTCCGTTTTAGAGATGAGGAAACTGAGGCCAGAGGATTAAGTATCTTGACTGAGGAAATACAGCTTCTAGATGACATAGGACTAGATCCCAGGTTTTCTGACTGTTTGAAAATGTTCTTGTTTCCAGTTTTGGAAGGTGTGAACAGATCAGGGGAGGAACATCCTTGCATTTTGTGTTAGGCATTTGAAAAAGAAGCATGATATTGCTCCAAAGATTTCATGTTACAAATAGAATAAAATCCAACTCTATCCTATGGCTGAACGGTCCTACCTGATCTGGCGCCTACTTATTTTTCTGATTTCACCTTATACCACTCGCCCCCTTCCATGCACTGTTCTAGCCAAACTGACCTTCCTTCTGTTCCATGCACAAACAAGCTCTTCCCCCACCTTGTGGTCTGTGCTCTTGCTGGTTCCTCAGCCTGGAATGTTCCTCAGATCTTTGCAGGGCCACCTCCTCATGAACATTCTTGTCTTTATGGAAATATGGCTTCTTCCCAGGAGAAGTCCTATTCCTCTGTGAGCTAAAGCTAAGCCTTCGTACCTGTCCCCCATTTGTCTCTCCCTGCCTTTGCCTAGGTGTTCTCTCTCCAGTTCTTCTTTATAGATTATATTCAGTGTACTCACTTGCTTTTTGCTTGTTTCCTAGCCCTACTAGCTGTGAGCTGAGTGAGGACAGGGACCTCACTTGTCTTGTTTGTTGCTGTTGTTCCAGGGCCTAGAACAGTGTTTGGTACACAGTTGTCAAATGAACACACAAATAAAGGTGAGGCAGTAGAGAAGAAAAATTCTAAGCAAGTATATGAGGAGAACCTTAAAACATATTTTGTATATAAGTAAGATTTATTTAGGCAGGTCTTTATAATCAGGAGAATTAATATAACTTGAAAGCAAATGCATCTTGCTGACATTTTGGAACCTGTGTGTATGCATTAATACCAATCAATTTAAGTGTGGGTTTCACAGCACGCCATTCGGATGAGAAATGCTGGAAAGGGAGAAGGTGGACAGCTTCTTAGCTTCTTTTTTTCTGGCACATTTAACACCATTCCAGTAAATTGGGCTCTGGGTTTAATTAAATATTGTTTGGGGTAGGGATAAGGGGTGTAGAGAAAGTCTTAACAATCCTTTTTATCTTGGACTTCACTTAAAAAACAACAAAGATATTGTGGCTAAAAGGCTTACTGTTTAAGTCCTCTGAAATCTAGTTTTTGGGCTTGCTTATCTCTTTTATTTTGATATTTGCATTTTTGATCAATGATTTTTTTTTTCTTTAGGGAGTTGAGAGAGAGAAAATTATACACCTGTGCTCACGTATTTGTTTTGGTAACATTCCTTACTTTTCCTGATTATGAGATTAACTATATTCATCTGAAAATTTAGAAAGTAAGGAAAATGTAAAGAAAGTAAAAAGTATCCATAAATCTATCCATTAACAATGACTGCTAACATTTTGATGTGTTTCATTCCAGTTGTTTTTCCAGGATTATGAATATCTGTGTACTATGGTTCTTCAAGTCGAAGATACCATCTGTTATAAAGTGGAATGTTGTTTTAGTTACTGTATTTCAAGAAAAACAAGGTTAAAGATTTTTTTTTTTTTGCTAAAACATTGATAATTATGTACCATTTTCTTCTTACAAAATTTGGGAGTATGTTCACTTCTTATTCTCACTCTAAAATTAATTCAGCATCACTTTTGGCCAAGCATAGAAGTATAGATTATCCCTATTATGTGCTGCTTCCTATTATGTGCACTTCAAATCTTGACCCCAGTGTCATCTTTCTGTATAGTCTAAAGTCAAAACATACTAAAAAATAATGGATTTATCTACATTTTCTATTTGGTTCAACTTTTAATTTTTCTGTATTGACTGCCTATCACAAGTTGCCCTTGAAATTCAGCCAGAAGCTTTTAGTCATGTATTTTCAGTGCCCAAATAATAGTCCTTCATAATACGTGAATCAGTCACACCAAACTCTTCCAGCCTTAAAGATTTCATGATATATTTGGTGAGACTGGGCACCATTCCCATATGTACTGCAAGAAATGACAAGTATGTCACAATTTAATCTATTTGGCAGCTTGTAAGTTCTTTTTGATATAAATTATTAAATGCATCTTAATTTAAAATATATATCCAGCTGTGAAAAAACATACACCGTAGAATCAAAGATACATGATATATGTGTAACAATGTGAATGCCTTTATTTCAGAATGGTGGTTTTCAACTCTGCCGCACATTAGAATCATCAGGATATTAAAAATAAATCTATGTCATAATTATACCCTCAGACCTTCCAGAGAGCCCCAGGGAGTAATATTTATTTAAAACATATACACATACACAGAAACACTTCTCAGATACTTCAATGAGTAGCCAGGATTGAGAACAATGATTTTTATAGCTAATATGCCAGGATTACTCTGAGTGTGGGAACTGTCTTTATTTGGGAAAATACCTTGGTAAGCATCCTGGGATAGGAGGCAGGACCCAGAGAAGACTGTTGTTCAGGACCTCACCTGCAAGAGTTACGTGGCTTGCATGGGAAAATAAGAGAATTTATTTTATTGCCCTTAAAAGAGGAGAGGTCGAGAGAAAAGGGAGGATGAAGAAAGATGTGTCCATGAAATGTGAAGCTGGTTAATTTAACAGGCAGATAGCCAGCGAAAATTTCCTTTAGTGGGGTGGCTAAAAATAATTTAAAAAATGACAACACTTAATGTTCAATTTGAAATAGTTTGCATATTGTTAAATGAACTTCTTCATCTTCCTTCCAAATTCTTTTTTAAAAATACTTATTTATTTTTAGAGAGAGGGGAAAGGAGGGAGAGAGGGAGAGAAACGTCAATGTGTGGTTGCCTCTAGTGTGTCCCCTGCTGGGGACCTGGCTGAAACCCAGTCATGTGCCCCGACTGGGAATTGAACCAGTGACCCTTTGGTTCACAGGCCTGTGCTTAATCCACTGAGCTACACCAGCCAGGGCTTCCTTCCAAATTCTTGATTCTATTATGCTCTTGAATGTTTGTGTGTGTGTGTGTGTGTGTGTGTGTGTGTGTGTGTGTGTGTTTCCTGGTGGAAATTGAAGAAGATGCTGAGCTAAAAACCTAACCTCCGGGTTGATATAGGATGGAACAGAAAAGGATCCTGGAGTTGAGGTGATGATGAACATACCACCCTTCAGGAAAGGATTTTGCTTTTCATTAAGGTATTCAATTAATGGCTTAAGCCAATTTAGTTTGACATGTAAATCCAGGAAATCTTAACTTAGCATGCAATTCAAAACATGTGAACATGCCCCAATATCTTTGTATTCATATTTTAAGATAAATTGGGCTCATACTGTATACCCAGTTTTTAAAAAAAGATTTAATTTCTTTTTAGAAAGGGGAAGGGAGGGAGAAAGAGGGAGAGGTTATCAATGTGTGATTGCATCTCATGTGACCCCTACTGGGGACCTGGCCCACAATCCAGGCACTTGCCCTTGACTGGGAATTGAACCAGCGACCCTTTGGTTCACAGGCCTGCGCTCAATCCACTGAGCCACACGAGTTAGAGCTGTATACCCAGTTTTGTATCCTGTTTTCTTTGCTTAGTATAATGCCATAAACATTTTCCCACATCATTAATTATTCTGAGAGAGCTTGAATTTTAATTGATAGTCTATCTTATAATCATACTATGATTTATTTAAATATTATCTTAAGGGACATAGTGCAGGACAATGTAAATACTCAGTGTCTGCAGCCAGAGGCTCTGCCTTCCCTGCGCCAGCTGCGTTGCTTGGGCAGGCATCTCGGCACCACTGCCCCTGTGCCGACACAGTGTTACCCTTTACAAAAGGGTCTGCAGTTTCAGTGGCTAAAAATGGGGTGTAATTGTTTTCAGTTTGTTTCTTTGATAAGTAATGAGTTTGAATCCCAGTTCACCTGCTATTAGTATTTTACAATTTATTCTTCTCAGATCAACTTTTTCAGGATTGAAATGTTAATTTATTTGAGTGAATGTGTCTTGTTGCTGTGTTGACAAAGCAAAGTCATGAATCATTGTAGAAAAAGCAGATCTGCCTCAAAGAAGTGATACTGGCTCATCTACATGATAAAGTAAATTACCTACCTAGTTCTTTGAGAGCAAATATTCCACAGTTACATACCAAGTTGGATCAAACCCATCTGCAGATGTCCAGGTGAGAAATCTAACCTAGAATAAGGTAAAGAAATACTTATGAAAAAGAAAGCAGAAAACCAGTGAGCTGCCAATTGCCAGGAGGTTCATATAGGATCTTATTAGGGAGTGATTTAGAATAACTGAGCATCATCAGCTTCATAATTGTGATGAGCGTAGCACAGGAGGTGCTGGGTACCCAACCTGCCAGACAATCTGGGCAAGTTTACTGGACTGTGCATGGGAACCATGGCAAACAGTTTATGCTCGGTCCTAATGGCCACTTGTCAGCAGATCATTTCATTAACAAAATTGGCATAACAATTATAATGGTTGTTTTTTTGAGCAGGAGGAAGGAAGAATTTATGGAAAAGAAGTTTACGCTCTTTGCTTTCACTCTTTAGAAGATAAGCAAGATGGTATCTTCTGAGTGCTTTGAAATGTCCTTTATGGAAAAGGTTTACTGATCTGGTATTAAGTGATCTCAAGTTATCTGTACACATCAGGCTGCAAAATATTCCTGTGGCCCCCTTCTCTCTGCCCCCCCCTCCGCCCCTCACTTATAGGAGTCACCTGCTTACCTACACACCCTCTGCAGAGATGCTCTGGTGAGAAAGGGTCACATGTGGTGCATTTGTGAGCCTGAGAATTCGAGAAGGTGAGAAGAAGGAAGAGGAATTCACAGCTAAATCTTAGATGAGAGAGAGCAAGGAGGGAGGGCAATTTAAGGGTGGGGAACTTATGAGATGTTAGAAGCAAACTCCTCCCTGACTCAGTTGGCTAGGCAGCCAGGACTGTGAGCTAAAGGAGGATGAGGTGGTGAATGGACTTCTGATTCAAATCAGAGAGCTGTAGGTGAGGAGGTCGATGGTCTCAGACAGACCTAGATGCCATTTGACTTTGTTAAAGATATTTGGAGGGTATAGAATAAACTTAAAAATAGCATAGCTGTACAGACCAGACTTTGGCTTAGGGGAGAGGAAAGAAAAAGGCAATGGCAGAGATCAACAGCCTTGAAAACAAATGCTTTCCAGGCAGCCAAAAGCAAGATCAGAGAGTAAGAAATAAAGGGCTGCAATGGGTAGACCTTCTGAAAGGGAAGAACTGGAGGAAAATGGGTATGTGTTAGCAAAGCCACAGCATCCAACAAGAAGCCTGGAGATTGGGGTTGTACCACTGGGGGTTAACAAAAATAATTTATTTTTATTTCAAAATCTTTCAAAACCACAGGAAAGATGCCAGTTCCATCTTCCTTTCCACATGTACACTCTCACTTCTGTTTTGACAAAGTATCTAATAGAAAATTGCAGTGATTACAGGTTACCCCTAAATACAGGACAAGTTTTTATGTAACCACAGCTCTTTTATTGCACCCAAGGAAAGAATATTAATTCAGTAACATTAAAACAGAGTCTGAGCTCAAATTTCCCCAGTTCTCCCTAAAATGTTCTTTGTAATTGTCTACCCTTCACCCCACAGTCCAGGTTCTAATCAAGATACATGGATAGCATTTGGCGGTTATGTCTTAGGAAAGTCCCATTACTTTCCTTTGTCCCATCCCTTCTTCCCTCCCTCCCTCCCTCCCTCCCTTCCTTCCTTCCCTCCCTCCCTTCTTTTTCTCCTCCTCTCCCTCCTCTTTTTCTCTCTCTTTCTTCCTCCCTTTCCTCCCTCCCTTCGTTCCTCTCTGTGTTCTTTTTTTTAAATTGGATTTACTGGGGTATAATTTACATAAATATAAAAATATTTTAAAAGTCCACTCCTTTTAGTGTACGGTTCTATTAGTTTTGACAAGCACACAGTTGTGTTATCACCGTCACAGTGTAGGAGTCGCACAGTTAGATTACCCTCCAAAATTCCTTCGTGCTTCTTGGCTGTCCGCCTTTCTCTACCCTCTGGCCCTGGCAGCCATTGATCTATTTTTCCCCTATAATTTTGCCTTTTCCAAAATACCATACAAAGGGAATCATACAAAGTATAATTTTTTGAGCCTGTTTTCTTTTGCTTAGCATGATTCATTTGAGATTCACCCATGGTGTTGCGTGTGGTAATCACTTGTTCCCTTTTATTACTGGGTGTACTACATGGATGTTCCATACTTGTTTATCTATTAACTAGTTGAAAGAAATCTAGGTTGTTTTCACTTGTGGATGATTAAGAATTAAGCCACCATAAACATGTAGGATAAGTTTCATATGAGCCAATGTTTTCATTTTTCTTTGGTAAATACCTAGGGGTAGGGTCGCAGTTACCAGTATGAATTGATCTTTATAAGAAACCACCAAACTGTTTTCCGAAGTAGTTGTACAGTTTTGCATTTCTGTGACCAATGTTTGAGTTCCAGGGGCTCCGCTTCCTCTGTTTTTAATGACATTGATTCCTCATGACAGGTAATGGTCGTGGTCCTGCAGGGGATCCACAGTGCTGGTTTCTTCAGGCTAGTTCCTCACAATTAGACTCAGGGAAGCACTTCTGGTGGCAGCACCACGTAGGTCATGTGGTGTAGCTCCCCCTGCATCAAGTCAGGGGGCCTGCCGTGTCAGGCTGTGTTTCACTTTTGGAGATGCCAAACTGCCTGCCTACTTAAGGGTGTGACAAGCATGTGTCTCCATTGGAAACATCCGTTTTTCCCTTTGTAATAAATACTCTATGGATAAGAGGTTGCTGTGAGTCTATGTGGATATTTTGTTTTCCAATAATCTTTCCATTTGCTTTTGCATTTATCAATGATTTTGCCTAAAACAGCTCTTACATTGGGTTCAGAGTGGTGATTTTACATTCAATCATTCCTTCTACATTTTTCAGCTGACATTCTTCCGTAGAGAGGAAGTTTTCTCCCTTCTCCATTTTTTTTTTGAATATCATGATGTACTTATATTTCTTCTATGTGTTTTAATTCATTACCATCATTGTTCTTTTCGATAATGAAATATGACCAGCAGCTGTCCCCTTGGGCCATCTTCTGGATTCATTAAATTTTAAGTACTTCATTGCTTTCTGGAACAAGATGTTCCATTATCATCTTGCACTTTCCCTGTCTCAGATCCGGAATCAGCCATGTTTCCTAGGAGACATGGTGACTTCTGTTGGAGAATAGTATAAGAACTAAGCACTAATTGTGCCTCGTGGCTATTGAGATTAATTTCTTCCAGGGTCTTTTCAGAGTCCAGTTAGGAAATTTCTTTTTGTTGATACCTCAAATTCAAAGTCGAATAGACCTTTACCAGTCCTGGTTCTGTATTTGTTTTCCTCTCCCCTCCTTCACGTAAACACCCTGGTCCCCAACAACAGCAATATGTTTTCTCATTTTCTCTCTCCTACAAAATATAAATGCTTTTAGAATTATGATAGCATTCTATTACCAAGTACAATCCTAAGTAAAATTCCACACTTCATCGCATTTTCTTTGTCTTTAGGGCATATCCAGGATAATGGGCTTTTCTAGGAGGCTCAGGTGGACTTCAGTGCAGACTGTAGCTTATGCTGGGCTTATAAGCAGAATGGGACTTGGGAAGACATCCAGCTTTTTCAGATAGGTAGAGAAGGATCTGTAATGGATTTTCTAAGTTATAATTGATCCACTAAAATATATACATATTTTCAATATTCTGATCAAGTTTTATACCTCTCTAGTAAAGTGGTACATATAATTTGAAATATTATTTGTCTACTAATGTTTCTTGTCTTGACAATTACCTTGGCTGATAATAGTACAGCATCATCAGATCTTGTCTGTGCATTCTTTTCACTTTCACCTTTTCTGTGTAGTTCTCCTTAATGAGTATCCTAGAGGTTATGGACATGTCTGTGCCTTAATGATGGTGATTGTTTCATGGGTATATACTTATACCCAAACTCCTCTGGTCATACACTTTAAATAGGTACAGCTTTTTACACATCGGTCATACCTGAATAAAGTGGCTTAAAAATGTGTCCTATAAGTAGCATGTAGTTGTTTTTTAAAAGTAACTAACTTCCTTAACCTTTAGCCTTTAATTTAAAGGGTTAATTTCCCTTTAATGTAATTACTTAGATATTTGAGCTTACATCTGTCATCTGACTACTTTGTCCCACTGGCTCATTCGTGTGTGTGTGTGTGTGTGTGTAGCTGTTTCTGGTCTGTTTCCTCTCTCTCCTCTGTTGTGTTGCTGTAATGTTGTCTCCTGCTATGCCTAGTTATTTTTAATTGATGTCATTGTGAGTAAAAATTATAAAGATAATTTGAGGCTCTGAATAATGTTATATTTCTCCAGAGAAGAATTACTTTTGTTTCTGGTAGCAGTTAAACTAGGCACAAATGACCTTAATATGATCAGGAAATGAGCTGATTCAAAGCTGAGCCTGGTCTCATGAGTGCTGCTCCATTTTCGGTTTACCTTAATGTCAAAGGTGTACGTCCCAGTGTGCATACTATGTATACTTGGGGATAATATAGATTGTGAAGTGATTGTGCATATAGATACATAATATCAATTAGGTCAGATTGTTTGGTAGTGTTTTTCTTATTTTCTATGTCTTTAATGATACTTTTTGTCTATTCTAGCAATTAGAGAAGGCTTTTAAAAGCTCATTATCATTGTAGAATTATATATTTCTGTAATTCTATCAATTTTTGCTTCATGTATTTTCAGGCACTGTTATAAAGTATATACACTTATTAATGATGTTTTTAAAAAATAAATTTACCCTTTTATTATTATGAAATGTCCAAATTTATTGCTATAATACTCTATCTTGAAATTTATTTTATCCAGCCTTCTACTGCTTATTGTTTGTGTAGTACAATTACTTACACTCCTTTACTTTCACCTATGTGTATCTTTCTATTATAGTATTTATCTTGTAGACAGCGTATAATTGGTTTCTCTTTTTCTTTTTTTATCCATTCTAATAATCTCTACCTTTTAACGGTAGTGTTTAGTTCATTAGCATTTTATGTAATGATCAGTACTGTTGAATTAGGTTTACCATTTTAGTGTTCATTTTCTTTTTGTCCGCTATGTTTTTGGTCCTCTGTTTCCCTTTCCATGTCTCCTTTTAGATATTTGAATATATTTAGAATTACATAATAATTTATTTATTGGCTTATTAAATTTAGCTTTTTGCATTATTTAGTGGCTGTTCTATAAATTACAATATACATTCTTAAAATTTCGTAGTGTATTTAAAAGTAATATTTGCATAAAATTCAGAAAACTTGAATCTATTTATCTACTTCCCTCCATTCTTTATATTTTAGTTGCCATATAGATTATATTTGAGTATATTATATGAGGTCTGTCTGGAAAAAGTCCAGCCATTGTTAGTATAACAAGAACAGTTTGTGTGACATTGATGTAACCTGGCAGCCAAGGCGAGTGGACAGGAATGTGCATGTGTGAACAATGACAACTCCACTGTACTAGTCAGTGGGGACGATAGACACTGTTGAGTGAGCATGTGTCCTGTGTGGCTGTTGCATTCAGAATGACTGAGCAAGTAGGTCAACGAATCTGTATCAAATTTTGCATTAAGTTTGAATATTCCTCTGTGGAAACTGTTTGGGTGGTTCACAAGGCCACATGGGCAACTGGTGATTGGCAGCTTCATCATGACAACATGCCCACTCATAGTACATCACGTCTTGTGCAGAGTTTTCTGGCAAAATGTTGGGTTTTTTTGCCAGGTGACTCAGCCCTGCTACAGCCCAGATTTGGTGCCCTGTGACTTCTGGCTTTTCCCAAAACTAAAATCACTTTTGACAGGGAAGAGATTTCAGACTGTTGATGAGATTCAGGAAAATACAATGGGGCAGCTGATGGTGACTGGGAGAACTGTGTGAGGTCCCAAGGTGCCTGCATTGAAGGGGACTGAGGTGTCATTGTCCTATGTACAGTGTTTCTTGTATCTTGTGTCTTCTTCAATAAATGTCTCTATTTTTCATATTACATGGCTGGATACCTTTTGGACAGACTATATGCATATATACACACATTTGTACACATGTATAATATAGTGTATTGTATATTTTATTTTATATCATTTTTAAAATTAAATTTATTGGGGTAATATTGGTTAATAAAATTATATAGGTTTCAAGTATACAATTCCATGATGCATTATTTGTATATTGTATTTTGTGCCCACCACCCAAAGTCGAGTTATATTTCTTCATCATATACTTGATCCTCTTTACCCTTTACTGCCCCCAGCCCACCTTCCCTCTGGTAACCTCCATGCTATTGTCTGTGTCTGTGAGTTTTTGTTTGTTTTTCTTAAATGTTCATTTGTTGCTTTCAGTTTTATATTTTGACTTATTGCACTTAGCATAATATTCTCAAAATGCATCCATGTTGTTCCAAATGGCAGTTATTTCATATTTTCTTATGGCTGAGTAGTATTCCATTGTATATATGTACTACATCTTCCTTATCCAGTCATCTCTCAAAGGACACTTTGGTTGTGTCCATGTCTTGGCCACCATGAATAATGCCACAATGAACATAGGTGTGCCGATATCTTTGCAAATAAATGTTTTTAATTTTGGGGGGAAGATACCTAGAAGAGGGTTTGTTGGGCCATATGGTAACTCTATTCTTAATTTTTGAGGAACCTCCATACTGTGTTTCATTGTGGCTGTACCAGTTTACATTCCTACTAGCAGTGAATAAAGGCTCCTCTTTCTCCACAACCTGTCTACTTACTACTTGATTGTTGATAATAGCCATTCTAACAGATACAGTGGTATTTCATTCTAATTTTGATCTGCATTTCCATAATAGCTAGTGAAGTTGAGCATCTTTTCATATATCTATTGGCCATTTGTATGTCTTATTGGGAGGAGTGTCTGTTTAGGTCCTCTGCCCAAGTTTTTAATTGGATTGTTTGGTTGGTGTTGAGTTTTATGAGTTCTTTATGTATTTTGGATATTAACCCTTTGTCAGAGCTGATGTTCACAAATATCTTCTCCCATTTGGTTGGCTGACTTTGTTTTGTTGTTGGTTTCTTTTGCAGTGCAGAAGCTTTTTAGTTTGATATAGTCTCATTCATTTATTTTTGCCTTTATTTCCCTTGCCTTTGGGGTCAAATTTTAAAATATTTTCTAAGACCAAGGTCCACAGGTTTAGTATTCATGTTTTTTTATATGTAATTTATTGCTTCAGGACTTATATTTAGGCCTTTGATCCATTTTTAGTTAATTTTTTTATATAGGGACAGACAGTAATCTAGTTTCATTCTTTTGCATCTGAGTCTATATTTTAAGCACCACAAGAAAATATTATATTTTGCTTCAATCACATATATTTTAAAATTTTATTTCTAAGATTTTATTTATTTTTAGAGGAAAATAAATTTTTAGGGGAAGGGAGGGAGAAAGAGAGGGAGAAAAAAATCAATGTGTGGTTGCCTCTGACATGCCCCCAAATGGGGACCTGGACCACACACAACCAGGCATGTGCCCTAGACTAGGAATTGAACTGGCAACCCTTTGATTCATAGGCTTGAGCTTAACCCACTGAGCCACACTAGCCAGGGCATCAATCATATATACTTTAAGTAAATTAATAGAAAAATTGTATGTTCTTACTTACCCAGATAATTTACTATGTCCGATGCTTTGTTCTCTCTTGAAGCTCTGATTTTTTTTCTGATACCATTTTTGTTTAACCTGAAGAACAGTTTTAAGACCTACTTTTTGTTTCATTTCTTACAGTGTGGGTCTGCTGGTGGCTAATTCTCTTAGCTTTGTTTTATCTAAAAATCTCATTATTTTATCTTAATTCTCGAAGGATATGTGTACTGTGTATAGAATTCTGGGTTAACAGGTTTTAGTTTTTCAATACTTGACAGTGTATTTACTGCTAGTTTTCTGGCCTCTCTAGTTTCCAGATGTCTGCAATCATCTGAATAATTGTTGCCCTGTAATGTGTCATTTTTTTCTGGCTCTTTGTAAGTGTTTATGTTTAGCTTTGATTTACAGTAGCTTGATTACATATAGGCATGGTTTTCTTTGTATTTATTTGGTGTGCAGTTCGTTGATGTACTTCAATCTTTATGTGTAAGTATTTACCAAATTTTGGGAAGATTTTCACTATTATTTAAATATAGTTTCTGACTTATTTTTTTCCCCTCAAGCTGGGCCTTCAGTTATACATGCGGTAGACTTTAGATATTATTCCATAGATCCTTAAGGTTTTGTTTAATTTTTTTTCAATCTCATTTCTCTTTTTTCCCCGGACTATTACTGAAAATATTTCCTATTTGATGGGTAATTTCAAGTTCATGGAATCTTTCTATTGTCATCTCTAATCTGCAGTTATGTCCATCAGTAGAGTTTTTAATATCAGGTAGTGTATATTTCAGTAATTTTATTTGGCTCTTTTTTGTGTTTTATATTTCACTGTTCACATTCCCTATATTTTATTTATTATAGTTATATTTTCCCTTACTTCAGTTAGAGCAGTTATAGTAACTGCATTAAAGTCATTGCTTTAAAAAATATTTTATTGATTATGCTATTACAGTTGTCCCATTTCCCCCATTTATTCCCCTCTGCCCTGCATACCCCCTCCCACCCACATTTCCCCCACCCCTTAGTTCATGTCCATGGGTAGTACATACAAGTTCTTTGGCGTCTACATTTCCTATACTATTCTTAACCTCCCCCTGTCTATTTTGTACCTACCATTTATGCTACTTATTCCTTGTACCTTTTCCCCCATGCTTCCCCCTCCCTGCTGATAGCCCTCCATGTGATCTCTATTTCTGTGATTCTGTTCCTGTTCTAGTTGTTTGCTTAGTTTCTGTTTTTGTTTTTATTTTTAGGTTCAGTTGTTAATAGTTGTGAGTTTGTTGTCATTTTACTGTTCATATTTTTGATCATTTTCTTTTTCTTAGATAAGTCCTTTTAACATTTCATATAATAAGGGCTTGGTGATGATGAACTCCTTTAACTTGACTTTATCTGGAAAGCACTTTATCTGCCCTCCCATTCTAAATGTCATCTTTGCTGGATAGAGTAGTCTTGGATGCAGGTCCTTACCTTTCATGACTTGGAATACTTCTTTCCAGCCCTTTCTGGCCTGTAAGGTTTCTTTTGAGAAAGCAGCTGACAGTCTAATGGGAACCCCTTTGTAGGTAACTGTCTCCTTTTCTTTTGCTGCTTTAAAGATTCTCTCCTCTTTAATCTTTGATAAAGTAATTATGATGTGTCTTGGTGTGTGCTTACTTAGGTCCAACTTCTTTGGGACTCTCTGAGCTTCCTGGACTTCCTGGAAGTCTTATTTCCTTTGCCAGATTGGGAAGTTCTCCTTCATTATTTGTTCAAATAAGTTTTCAATTTCTTGCTCTTTCTCTTCTCCTTCTGGTACTGCTATGATTCAGATGCTGGAACGTTTAAAGATGTCCTGGAGGTTCCTAAGCCTGTCCTCATTTTTTTTGAATTCTTGTTTCTTCATTCTGTTCTGGTTGAATGTTTATTTCTTCCTTTTGTCCCTAACTGTTGATTTGAGCCCTGGTTTTTTTCCCGTCACTGTTGGTTCCCTGTACATTTTCCTTTATTTCACTTTTTATAGCCTTTACTTTTTCCTCTATTTTGTGACCATACTCAACCATTTCTGTGAGCATCCTGATTGCCAGTGTTTTGAACTCTGCCTCTGATAGGTTGGCTATCTCTTTATCACTTATTTGTATTTTTTGTGGAGCTTTGATCTGTTCTTTCATTTGGGCCATTTTTTTTGTTGTTTTTTTTTGGTGCACCTGTTATGTTATAAGGAGTGGAGCCTTAGGTATTCACCATGGCGGGGCAACCCATGATGCTGCATTGTTATGCTGTACGTGGGGGAGGGGTCCTAGAGGGAACAGTGCTGCTTGCTCCACTCTCTGCTGGCTTTCAGTTACTTCCCTTGCTACACACAAGTAAATTGGGCCCTTCTGGTGCTGATTCCTAGGTGGGTGGTTTTGTGTAAGTTCTAGGACCCTGTGGGTCTCTCCAACAAACTCTCCTGTGAGGCTGGGAGTTTCTCCCACTGCTGCCTCAACCCCCACAGATTTTCTTTCAGTCAGAGGCTTTGAGGCTTTATTTCCTTGGACTGTTATCCTGGGTTGCGTGGTCTGTGTTGCTCCCCTCTTGTTCCTCCTGGTTTATCCACATGTGAATGTGGGACCTCCTGTTCTGCCAGCCACTGCCTCTCCTGCCTGGGTCCACCAGTCACCGCCTTGCCGTGAGTCTCCTCCTGGCTGCCTGTCTCCACCCCTCCTACTGGTCTGGATGAATGTTTCTTCTCTCACTCCTTGGTTGTCAGACTTTCATACAGTTCAATTTTCTGACAGTTCTGATTTTTCTTTGTTTTTAAATTTGTTTTTCTTTTGGTTGTGCGAGGAGGCGCAGTATGCCTCCATCTTGGCTGGATGTCCTAAAGTCATTGCTTCTTAATTTTAACTTCTGTTATCTTGGTGTTAGCCTCTGTTAATTGTGTTTCTTATAAACATGGATTACATTTTTTTGGTTCTTTCCTGGTTTCTGTTGAGTAGGTATGGATTGTGTCCTTTGAAGTTTAGAATACAATAGTATATTATAGAAATTCTAGATTCTGTTAACTTCCTTCAAAGACTACTGATGTTTTTGTTTCAGCAGGGAATTAACTTTACTAGACTCTCATTGTAAACTCTTTCTCTCTTGCATTCGTGGCAGCTTAAATTTCAGTTCAACTCTTTTTTTAAAAAGACTTTATTTATTTGGTTTTAGAGAGAGAGGAAGGAAGGGAGAGAAACATCAATGTGTAGTTGCCTCTCATGAGTCTCCTTTTGGGGACCTGGCCCACAACCCAGGCATGTGCCCTGACTGGGAATTGAACCAGTGACCTTTTGGTTCACAGGCTGGCACTAAATCCCCTAAGGCACACCAGCCAGTGTTCCTTTCAGTTTGTTAAGGCTACCCTGCAAGCTACCCAAGTATGCATGGCCAAGGGTGTTAGGGTGGTTGGTGACACGGGCTGTGAAAGAGTTCACAAAGAGAAGAAAGTGTAGAGAATAAAGTTTTTTATTCACTCTCCAAGAAAGGAAAGGGGCGTGGTGTGGAGAGATATACCAGGTTTGAGGGGTGGGGGATTTGAGCTTTTATTGGATTATAATTGGATTTAAAAAGTTTGGGGGGAAGGTTTCTGTTGTGTGGGCCCTGGGCTGTTGGGGCATTGTAACGTCGGGCTGCAGTTTGTTCCAGTATTTCTTCTGCCTGTGGCTGTAGGGAGCAGTTAGTTCTGTTCTTGCTTCCAGTAATTTCCAGTCTTGGAGACAAGCTCAGAAGAGTGAAACGGCAGTCATGTTTAACAAGGTCATAGGCCTGCTAGGCCAATGGTGCCACAATAGCAAATGGGGCCGGCTTTGTCCTTTCAGAGTGGTCACCCAGAGACTTGGGCAGAGTTTATACTCACTATTCGAGGGTCCCTCATTTTCATTCTCTAGCTCCTTTCTTTCAGAGATATCCTCTCACTTTTTGGCTGTGGTGACCCAGATTCAGTCTTCTGGTTCTTCAGTTCAGAAGGATGGAAGGTTTCCTGTTGGACTTTGGTTCTGTATATGCCATCCTATTATTTGCCCTCAGTATAAAGCTAAAAAATGGAAAACTCAACCTGTCCTAGTCTCTTCTTCCAAGTTTTATAAAATCATCTGTAAAATCTTCCTGCTTTTGTTCACTTTGCAAAACCTTTAAGAAATCGTTATCTGTGTGAAATTCTTGTCTGTCAGTTTACTCCATTATTTCAGAAGAGGAACTCTGGCTTATCTTACTTAATATAATTATACTATCCTGAAGAGGTCTAAAAATATAGTAGTACTGATATTTTAAAATCTCAGTTAGAGATTATTGAAGGGAGCCAGTGTAACTTTTCTGTTACTAATGAGGAAATGGAGATTCCTTGAGGTTAAGTTCATTTATTCCTTCACTCAACAAACACTTTTTGAGCTCTTACTATGTGTCATACACTGTGCTGGGTCAATAGAGACAAGTTTCCCAAGGTCACTCAGCCCTTGGCAGAACTGGGTCTAGGATTTCATGTCCTCTACTTTCCAGTTCATTGCTTTTTCTGCTACTGCTGGGAAGACTGAGAGAGGAGGGTAAGAAGAAGAAACCCCTAGGGCCTAGGCTGTGGTCACCAAAATGTCCAAACTTTGACATCTTGAAATCAGATACTGAACTCCAGGAGCCTTAAGTTCTTACACACTTTTTTCTGTCAGAATTCTGGGGACCTAAGCCATGCAGATCAAAAACCTTTCTATGTATCCTACATGTTCACAGATTGTAGAGTGAACATGTGAGATACCCCTAAAAACTGCAAATGTGTCTTTCACTTAGCATAATGTCCTCCAGGTTCATCCATGCCTTTGCACATAGCAGGATTTTCTTCTCCTCCTTCTCCTCCTCCTCTTCCTTCTCCTCCTCTTCTTTAGACTAGATAATCTTCCATTGCATGTGAATATCACATTTTCTTTTTCCATTCATCCATTGATGTGAGATAAATAACAGTGAAGTAAGTTTGTCATTCAAGGATAATTAGTGCCTGGTTCCTCTTGTCTAAAATAGTTAAATTCATAGAAACGGGGACTTGAAATGGTGGTTCTGGAGGCTGGGGCAAGGGGGAATTGGTGAGTTGCTTTTCAGTAAGTCTAGGTTTTAGATATATAAGATGAATAAATTCTAGAGTTTCGCTGTACAATATTGTTCCTGTAATTAACAATACTGTATTGTGCATTTATCATTTTGATAATAGGGTAGATCTCATCTTAAGTGTTTTTACGACAATAATTAAAAAAATGTATGGAACAAGTTAGAGCAGCAACAAGAAGGTTCTCTAAAGGTTACCTTAAAAAAAGCTTTCTGATGCCCGTTGAAGAGCAGGTTTGAGGCTAATGCAGTTATAATTTGCAACAAAAAAAATTTGCCTGGCTTTTACACACTTAGGTCTTTAGCCCTGGATCTTGACTACGGAGTAACTGCCAGGCTTCCATCCCCTTAGGCTTGTGGATTACTTCTTCCTGAGCACTTACTGCCATGTGGCTGGCTGTGACTCCCCCTCTGCAGGCAGTAAATAAACCCTCCTGGCTGTGGGGGTGATTGACTTAAATGGGTTTGATTTCTTTCCATGTGAAGAGTCAGGAATTGGCTCTGTAAAAATTGCAGAGGAAGACAGGGGCAGAGGCAAGAGAGTTTAAACCTTTTGGTTGGACCTTTTCAATTATTCATGGAAAATCTATATACCCTGTTATCAGCTTTAAGCAAAGCAACTTTTTTTTTGTATTGATCATGCAGTTTATTTTCTTTATTTAAACTCTTCAGGCTATAAATAAATAAAAAGCAGTTGGAGAGAAAGAAGCTTCTTAGAGAAAGTAATTTCCCAGGCAAGTAGTTTAATCCTTTAAAAATTAGGCTTATAAACTTAAAGTTAGTATCTGATTATTCTATTTGATCCCCTTTTCAAAAGGACACTGGTCTGGGTTTTTCTGTTTTAGCTGAAGTCTTCCAGTTTTTACTTCTCTCCTCATCAAAATCTCTTTTCACTGTACTCATAAATTAGTCTACAAAGACACAAATAGTAAATTATACTACAAGTTGAAATAAGAAAGCTTCCATTTGAATAACAGTTTCCTTTCTCTGTCACTTTCTGGTGAAAAGTCTTCTTAATCTCTTTAAACTTTCTTTCTATCATTGACAAAATTGGAACACTAATATTTGTCCTTTCTACTTCATGGTCAGATGAAGATTACACAAGAAAATGATGATGAAACTGATTTTGTATAGTAATTCACTGTTTATTAAATTATTTAACATTTTTATTTTCTGTAGGCCTTCTGATGTCCAGTCCAATGCTTTTCCTCTTTGTTTTTTATAGTAAAGCATATGCAGTATTATAAAATTAGAGGGTTAAATGAGACAATCTGAAAAAGTTCTTTTTCTGATTTAAAATTATGTGATTTTATTATTGCTTTTCATATAGAATTCTTTTAAAGTTAGATATGCTCAACAATTTGCTGTTATTTCCCCCTGAATCCTGGGAAAATTGTCATTGGTAGAGTCCACTTCTTGGGCAACTGAACGTTTTATCATCCTCGCATATTCTTGTCCTCCCTCTACCTCTGGGTCCCCCTCTGTGTTTATTGAAGAAGTGCTTTCCTTTCCTCATCTGACTGACAATGAACAGCCATTCTGTGCTCTGTGTTGTATTAGTGGGTCTCACCTGGAGCCTTGTGGACATTCTCCTAGTCTAATCTGTGCCTCCTAATCTCACTGCGTAGGGCCTTGCTATGGTGGAATTTCTTACATTTACTCCTTCCTTTGCCCTTGCCAGATAAATAAATGTCTCCAGGTTATTTTCATCAGCCAGAAAATCATTTTCTGAATAGAGGCTTTTTAATTTCAAAATAAAACATGTCCTTTTCTTAGGACAAACACTGCTTTACTCTTATGTAGTAATTTGTAGGAACTTTAATGCTTTCTGCATGAGTGTGAGGAGGTTAAGAGGTAAAGATCCAGTTCTTTTCTGGGGGTGTGTATAATTATAATTGTGTTCCTTCCCCTTAGGAATACAACATAATATCCCCCAACATACGTTTTAGTGTCCTCCAGAAAACCCCTGCTTATTATTCTGAGGCAACAGGTGCTTTTGAATTTAAATGCATCTTAAGCCAAAATCCTTTGAGAATTAATTACAAGTGATACTACTGAACCACAAAGAGGCTGTGACACTGTTTCCTGCAAAAGCAGCATGCGTGGTGCAGGCGAATGATCATGGGTTTTGGAGTTAGATAGATTTAGACTTGCATCTTGGCTGTGCAACTTAATAGCTTTATGAGCTTAGAAAATTTATTTAGCCTCTCTGTGCTTTCATTTCCTTATCTCTAAAATTGGGTGATGTAACAACCTCATTGGTTTGTCTGGATGGTAGACTTTACCCATGAGTAAGTAATCCCTTCTAGATTGGTTCAGGGAGGAGAATTAATTGCCATTAGATCAATTACAACAGACTGAGTAGATAGTGAACAAGTGGAAAAGAGAGGAAAGGGATGGGGAGATAAATGACAAAAACAGTGAAGAAATTACCAGGCCTTACAAAACTTAGCAAAGGAAGAAAAACAGTAGGAACAGCTCAAGAAGAGTCGATCGTGATGGCTTTATTCTGTGAGCTGGGGCCAACTTGTGGAAAGGGGGTTTTGAAGGAGAAAAAAGAGACAAGCTGAAAGACCGGGTCAAAATGGAGGGAAGGAAGGAAAAATGAGAAGAAAAAGAGAGAGAACAAAGAAATCAGGTGAGCCAAGAGAAAAGAGTAGCTAAAAAGTATTTTGCGGCTTTTAGGTTCAGAAGAGGGACCTGGGGGCAGAAAGTGAGGTGTTGATGAAATACGGAAGTTTCTTTACAGCTTTTCAGGAAGACACTGTAGTGAACCCGAGGAATAAACCCAGGAATCAGTATTGAAAAGATCAGGAGTTTGGGTGAGCTTCAAGTTAGCAGAGGAACAGCTAAATTTTAGAATATCTCATGAGAAGGAGTGTTGTTGAGGGAATATTATGAAGCTGTTCTCTTTAGGAAAAGTCTCAACAACTGGTTTGTTCTTTTCAAGAGTGAAGGTTAGACTCAGGAAATGATATTACTTGATTAAGTGTAGTGCATAGGCTTAGCATTTCTATTAAGTGTGAAAGAGGGTTTTGGAAAGGGAAGGGTGAGGTTGATCATCTACTAAGTGTCTTTTATTATAAATAGCTCAGGATTTTAACCAGCACAAGGGACAATGAAAAACATTTCACCCATATGGATTATGTGATTTCCTATATGTGGTGTGTAGCTTGAGGCAATTCTTTTGTAAAGTGAGCTGGAATGGCTGCTTAGGGTCTCTGAGGATAAGGGTCTCAAATTATCCTATGACTATTCTTTTGGCCTAAAGTGAGATTATAAAATACTCAGTTGTTGTATGTACATATGTTTTTTTCCCCCCTCAGTCACAAGGAAAGTGTGGAGTACAAAATAAAGTCATTTTAAAATCTGTGTTTAGTTGTGTTAGATATTGTACTAATTCCATCTCTTGGAATAATTTTTTCCTGGACACTTGAACCTCCTCTAATCTGGAATGGATTCTCTCCTGACATTGATCTTCATTATCATACTGTGAATTTCCTTCTTATTTCTCTTGGTTGATCTCAGGTTTTGTGATGGCTTTTTCTTTTTCTTTTTTTAATCTATATGTCCTATTTGCTGAAACACATGCCATAGTAGTACCCTGAAAAATGGTACGTGGAAAAAATTTTGAGACCCTACTTGACTGAAAATGTTTCTCCTGCTAGCTTAATTGATAGTTTGGCTGAGTATAAAGTTCTGGTTTGGAAATAAATTTCCTTCAGAATTTTGAATGCAGTGTTCCAGTGTTAATTGGCCGCCAGTGTTGCTGTTGAGTAAACTAAAGTCAGCAAACTATATCCCTGTGGCCTAGTTTTGTATGGCCTATGAACTAAGAACAGGTTTTACATTTGTAAAGTGTTGGAAAGAAAGACCAACCAGCCAACCGACCAACCAGCCAGCCATCTCTTGGGATAGTCAGATTCTCTAGAGGAAATCATTTCAATGCTTTGTCTGGAGAGTAATAGATTTAGTACCATTGTTCTATAAACCAAGTGAGGGAGGAGGGCTGTGGGTTTCAGAATTCAACGAGTAAAAATTCTCTTAGCCCTGTTTTCAATATGATTCCTCCTATCCTGGATTTGTCCTAATTAAGGGGCCCTCTGTTTTACCTTCTTAAGAGCTCCCAAGCGAGGTGAGAAGGGCAGTCGCAAAGCTGTTCAGAGAGAGAAGTCTCAGGATCTAACTGCCTGCAAAACAGACTTTTAACCCCTCGTCCTACTTCAGCACCACTCCCACCTGCACTTCCCGTGTTTTGTGTTGCCAGTTTCTGAACTTTTCAGGGGCCTCCAGAGGAAACTGGGGCATTTTTCTGCCTCCCCACTGTCAGCATAGGATTCCCTTGTCTCAGCTTTTTGAAATAAAAAATTATTTCCATTTTCTCCTTGCCCATTCTCTTTCTCTTTTTATTTTTTTTAAATTTTATTTTTTAATTACAATTTACCCATTCTCTTCCTCCTTTTAGATTTATGCCTTAAAATACATTTATTATCAGCAAGGATTCTTCATAAATGCTATTATTAGTGCATAAAAGAACGATGACAAGTAGAATATTTATATAGCCTCAGATTATCCACCCACAAGGTAACTGTTAATTACAAAAGCAAAGTAAGATTATAGTTAGGAAACTTGGCAGACAGCATCTTTAGCAAGAGATGAATATCAATATCACTATTAAAGAATTATATAAACCCAGTATGATGCACTGAGTAAATCATAATATCACTTCTCTAGTGTTGTTGCCCCAAATCTAATAGCTTTAATATTAACACAAAAAATATAAGATAAACACAAATTGAAGGATAATCTACAAAATAATGTGTCAGTATGCTTTGAGAATATCAAGATTTTAAAAGACTGCAGAACCCTCTCAGATTGGAAGAGATTAAGGAAATTTGAGTATTAATGCTGTGTGGAAGACTGGATTGAATTCTGGACCAGAAAAAGAACACCAGGTTGTTGAAATTTGAACAAGATCTTTAGGGTATTTAAAAATATCTTACTACTGTTAACTTCTTCAGTTTGGAATGTTAAAATGATTATGAAATATGTTAACATTTGGGGAAATTGGGTGAAGCACACACAGGAACTCTGTGTACAATTTTTCTACCTTTTTTTTACAATAAAAAATTATTCCAAAATTAAAAGGTTAAAACAATTTTATGAATGTATTTATTACCTTTATGCTGCTCTCCTCTTATATACCCCATGTCCTCTTTTATATTTTAATTTAAATGTATTTTTAATAAAAGTTAAATTAGGTCTTCTAACTTACTTGAAGCCAAATTGTATAAATTAGATTTATTGTTGGTATGTGAAAACATTCTTTTCAAATGTATGAATTCGAGTTTACCTAAAATGTCAAGTCCTGTAAATAGATATAGCCAAGTAACTCCGTAAGTAAATAGCTAGTCTTTATACCATATTAAACTATATGAAGTAACTCCTTATAAATGAGGGATAATACAAATGTGTGCTTTCCACTTTCACATACTTCTTTTCTAATCAAATGTAGTGGAATAAGAAGGCTCCCATTTCACTATCCACCCTATTTTTTGCCTCATTTGTTTCTAGGTAAAACTCAGAAGTGTTGATTTCTCCTTAATTTTCAACTGTAATGTGAACTAATTTGGAGGCAAAGACAAGTCTACAACCAGTTTAAAATCTCAAAAGTATTTCTCTGTATCTTTAATTTCAAGTGGGCTTTGTGTTCTACTTTTACTATTTCTTTTTGAAGTATTACCATTATTCTCATATGACAACAGAGAAACCTTGCAGTAATTGCTTAGTTTCCTCAGTACAGTTGTGACTTTCAAAGTTTGTGTTTACTTGCACCAGTAGCGAAACAAACAAGCAAACCAGCAAAAACAACAACAACAACAATTATATACTCGTCAGGGGTTGCTGTGTACCAGGCTGTGTGGGAAAAGCACTGCATATTGTATTCCCTTGTTTCTTCATAGAGCCCTATAAGGAATTTGTGTTCCAAACTTGGTTTGCATGTGTATATATACACACACATATGCATATAGACATACATAAACATATATTTGCTATTTTTAAAATTTCAAAACTGAGGAAGATACTGAAATATCCAATAAAAACAGGCAACATATTTTAGCTGATGTTTTACACTAGGAATAGTCAGGTGGTAAATAAGCACTTGAAAATGGCTCAACATCTTTAATTATAAGAAAAATGCACTTTGAAACCACAAGGAGATACCACTACACAGGCATTACAATATCTAAAATAAAAAAGACTGGCCAGTGGTGAGGGTGTAGAGAAGTTAGAACTCTCATTCACAGTTGGTGGGAATGTAAAATGATCCAACAACCTTAGAAAACAATGTAACAGTTTTTTAGAAATTGACTATCCTATCATATGATTCAACCAGTCCATTCCTAACTATCCAACATATATTCACACAAAGATTTATACATGAATGTGCATAGTAATTGTATTTATAGTACTGCAAACTGGAAATAATTAAAAAAATTAATAACAGTTGAGCAGAGAAATAAATTATATAATTTGATTCATCAAGAAAAATGAATGAAATATTGATACATACAATGATATAGATGAGTTACAAAATAATTACTCTGAATTTTAGAAGCCAGACAAAAAGATCACATACTTTATGATCCCTTTCCTATAAAATGCTACAAAATACAAACTAATCTGTGGTGATCAGTAGTGAAGCAGATCAGCGGTTGCCTGGGTCAGGATGGGGTTGATGGAAGACTCTGAGCATTACAAGAAAAGTTTTTGAGTGATGGGTATTTTAATTATCCCGATGATGATTTCCTGATGTATATGTGTATCAAAACTTATCAAATTATACACTTCAAAATTTCAGTTTACTCATGCTATTTATACCTTAATAAAGCAGATTTAAACTACAGTGAAAAATACATTTATTATCATTTAGTGGGCTATATGAGGGAACAAAAGTAAATGTGTATTCTCAATCTGCCATCACTTATTTAAAAGAAATCCTAACATTTTGCTATATTTGCTTAAGATATTTCTTTCTGAAGAAATAAAACATCACACAGTCGGTTGAAACCCCTTAGACCCTTCTCCAGTCTCATTTCTCCCCCTCCCCCCGCCAAGATAACCGCCACCTTGAGGTCAGTGGGTATCAGTGTCTTCCATGGTTGTCTACAGTTATTACACATGCGTGTGTCCATTGAAATGCACACTGGTGTTTCATGTCTTACACTTCAGACAAGTAGTATTAGATGAGGCTGTATTCAGTTTCTGTTCTTCATTCAACTTCCTAGAATTCTCTTTGGCCATGACTTCTCTATTCATGATGATGCCATGCTTTTGCTTAAATGAACAGTTAGAGGTGCAGGAATTTGGGGATTTGGGTACGCAGTGTAGGCGAAGTGTAAAAGTAGTCTTCAGACAGATGGTGATGCTGGTTCTAGGAGTTCTCTCTGTCATCTTTCAGCTTTCAGCTTTGGATGCCAAGGTACTCATTAATTAGTGAGCCGTGGCTGGAGACTAGCTCCTAGGAAGGGGCTCACTCTCTGACTTGTGCTTCCTGGTGTGAGCACATCTTTAGAGAGACAGCGTGGTCTGGTTACTGTGACAGCAAAGTCTGTGTGTAACCGTTATTAACACAATCAGCTCTTTGTTGCTAAGGGGGAGATCTCTTTCCTCATAGAGATTTTCCTTCACTTTCCTCATCTTTGGCAGGGCTCCAATGGCAGAACGTAACCGAAGTTTTGACACTGCTCACCCATACTTCAGCCCTTCCCTTGCTAATAGAAATGTAGTCTGAAGGCCACTGGGTATTTTACTAATTTGTTTTTTCTTTTATGGAGAACACTGAAAAATATCTTTCAAATTTGATATATACCTAAAAATGAGCAAGGAAGTGAAATATATGTAACTTGAATAACAGACACACCTAATAAGAGAAACTCAGTCATAAGCAGCAAAACCTATTTTCCACTTTTTAATTATATCTTTCCTTTTGTATATAATCTTCAGTATTACATTTCCAACATCATTTCGATGCTCTTCCTTTTTACTTTTCTTTGCATCTGAACACAAAATCAGCTGGCTTATGCCCAAAAATTCAGTTCAGATTAATGATTTTCTGCTATTGGTATGCCTGATGAGTTCCCTCTTTGTCTCAACTGAATTAAGTGTATGAGACCTATTCATTTTATTGCTAGTGTCAGCTATTTAATATTTTTTGTTTACCCTTATTTATAAAATAATAGGGAAAAGTATAGAAATAAGTGGAATAACTGCAAAAATAGTGCTGTGTACACATATACAGTGTACACAGAGGCAGCTGAAATGAAACATTGGCTGAGAGGTGACCTGTTATTTGTCACCTGAGATATGAATGTCCAAATTTGGCATGGAAATATATTAGGATTACATATATCTGTGTCTGTCTGTATCTATATCATCTATCCACTCATTATCATCTATTTATCTGTCTGTCTATCTATCTATCTATCATCTGTCCATCCATCCATCCATCTATCCATGCATCCATCCAAATGTGTGAGTGGTTTGAAAACAGAATGCCTGAATGTGGAGACTGTCTGGATTGCTGCTCTTTTAGCCCATTTGATCATCCCACATTGGTCATCCCACCAACCCCTTGTGAATTTCAGGAAAATAGAGGGATTCCCAATTAAGCAGTTAAGGTCTGGGAGCATACTATATCTTGGAGGCTTGGGATGGGCTGGTGATGTTAATTTTCTTTGAGTCTTGGCTGCAGAGCATCAAGCATAAGCAGCCTGAAAGGTGAAACACCAAGGATCATAAATGCCTATTGGAGCACAAATGGATAGCATTTTAAGTTCCTGTAGCTATAATATCTTCCAAGAATCTGGAAACAAAAGAAATAAGATTACTCTCTGAGAGTTAAAGATTTAAAGCAAACATATAATGAATTTTCTCTATGAGAAAAACAATGTCTTGTTTGTCCATAAGACCAGAAAGAAAACTTAAACTATTAACATGTGAAAAGAAAGTTTATATCAGGGTGTGAATATGAATGAAACTATATGGGAGGAAGAGAGGGCTTGAGGGAGGGAGGGAGGAAGGAGGAGGGAGAGAGAGAAGGGGGGGTGGGGGGGAGAGAGAAAGAGAGAGAGAGAGAGAGAGAACCTTCCCAAGGATTTGATATATCTGGTTTAATGACCTTCCTATTGTAGAGATTAATATATTATGTAATTTCAGCCTAATGCTATTAACTAACCATCCAACTCATAAACCAACTCTCCTAGTTTTGAGTCTATGTTCACTGAGTTACTTTGTTATTACAACTTGGTTCCCACAATAGTTAAAAGTGCCTGTTGGAAGAGAATGCCTGGACCAGTGGGCTGAGTTTATGGGCCTTTGGCATTTTATTTCACTGTAAAGAAATAAATTGGTATTCTGGTTTCAGATATTAGACTGATGTTTCAGTAAGAGTCCAGCTCTGAGCAATGGATTTAAAAAAATGCTACTCTGTGAGGCCACTTTTGAATTAGTCAGTTGGTGTCACACTCCCTTCAGCTCCTGTCACTAGCTGAGCAAGTGTACCTGTTGGCCACATGACCTTCAGTCCTAAAGGAGGAATATACAGAAAGGGAGCCATCTGTCTCTGAGGTGTTATAAAAATCTGGCTGTAGCTCTTTTTCACAGGACCAAGATGTGCCACATACATGTAGTCTCACGGGTCAGACCTCCACTGCTCATTCTTCCATGTTTTTCCTGCTCCCATTTTGGTTACTTTAGTAACAGGCAGTTTCCCTCTTACAGGCTCTCCTCATCCTGTCTTCAGTCCTTCCCTGCACGCAGTTGTTAATACAGCCGCCCATTTTCACAGAAGGTCCTCTACTCAAAGAGCAAATACATCAGGGGTTTTCAGCTTTTCTGTCACAGGAATCTGGATTGCATGTGACCCAAAGAAGCCCCTGATTCCTTTCCTAGGGAAGAGTGTAAGGGTCCAAGTACAGGGCAAAGTTCTTCAACTGAGGGACTTTTCTGGAGCAAAAGGGAAGGTGAGAGGAAGGTAAGAGGCAGAAAGCAACAGCCACTCCCTTCTAGTCATTGCTGCTGGGGAAGACCGTGAATGTAGGGCCAGGTCAGTGAGAAGGATTTTTTCAGGACAAATGAATACCTTCTGATTTCTTCCTAATCTGATTTCCACATCAGTAGTATCCCAACAGATATGTTTTAAATCCTAAACAAACACAAAAAATTTCCAGGACCATAAAATTAAACATATCAGAAAACACAACTTCCCACAAATAATAATAAAAAAAAATTACATGTCAAACAATGCCAGGCATTAAATTACATAATTTTTACCCTGACTGTTGTATATGGCCAATCTTCGTAAGCCCTTTATCTCTTACAGTTTTGTTTTTCAGTCTTTATAGATACATTGTAAAAGTGAAAAGGCCAAATCAAGTTTCTCATAACAGGGCACAGCTGTTAGCCCCAGTGATGAGTCTCAAGTGCAGGTGCAGTGCTGGCAGCTCTGGGCCAATGTGCCGGCCACTAGTTTTTGGAGTTGTAATTTTGTAATCACATTATATTCAAGTATTCCAGTATTTGTTGGCAAAATTTCAGAATCTTTTAATAAATAAAACCAAAGCTTCTTTGACTCAGTTTACAACGAATTGAAATAGGAAAAGTGTATGAAGTTCATCTTACAAATAAATGCCAATGTTCACTCAGACGATATGCGCTGGGAGGGGTGGTAGGATGCCCAGACTTGATGTCTGAGACTTATTGCCCCTTTGAGCAGCTGCCTTTCCTCAGGAGGTCACGTAAACATATATTCATTGGCTGTGTCCCAAGCTGTTCATTTGGGATGTGTGAGCTGCTGAGCAGAGAAAGCAGCTCTTAACTTAGAGTTGGAGGGTTTGAGAGACGGGCTAAAGACACAGGCTGCCCAGCCTGCGAGCCTCTCTCCTCTTCCTGAGAATCATGTTCCTTTTGCCTCATGGGTGGGTTCCTGGCATCCTCTCTTTATGTATGACTCAACTTCCCCCCAAGACATGGAAGACATTTGACTCAAGTTAGATAATGAAAATCTCTTTCCTGGGAATGGGGGAATTTGAACCTAGAGAAGTAAACTCTACAGTTTGGTCAAATACTACCATATGGATGAGAAAGAAAGAAGGCTGTGTTCAAAGAAAAACAAGAATAAAGAAGCTATGCAGGAAGTGGGGGAGACAAGAACTGTAGAGAAGATACTTCTTAGGATTCTCCAATTTTCCAATTGCTAGCTTCTGCCTTTTATTAAGATCTGGCTATGTTTTTGCTTTTGGATTTAATGAGATACCTCTGTATATCCTTATAATAAAATCCTTCTTTGGTTTAATGCTTGAATTAGTTACTTGTAACCCAAAGAATCTTAACTGATGGAAAGGAATAAACAGAAAATGACAGACTATTGATGTTTTAGCCTTTCTCAGCAAGTGTTCTTTAGATTGAATCTGAGAGTTGTGGCTTTCTTTTTTCTTCCTTTCTTTCTCCCTTTCTTTCTTTCTCTCTCTCTCTCTCCCTCCCTCCTTCCCTTCCCTTCCCTTCCCTTCCCCTTCCCCTTCCCCTTCCCCTTCCCCTTCCCCTTCCCCTTCCCCTTCCCCTTCCCCTTCCTTCTCTCTTTCTCTCTTATGTTTTGTCTTCAGGAAATTAGGGTCCATCTTAAAAGAACATGTTCATTTGAAATATTGTTTTTTTTTTCCTCTGAGAAGGTGTTAATAATCCAATGGAGCATCTCATAATCAATACCATCTCAGAATCAAGGAAATGCATTAATGTAACACAACACATTTTTTGTCCCTGTCTTTTATATGAATATTTCTAAATGTTCAGGTACTTGAACTGTAAGAAACGGCTGACCTACTTTGAGGACTCCTGTCAAAATGGTTGTGCTTGTGGAATGGTTGGTTTTATTTCCCTAAGACATCTTTTTCTGACTTGGACAAAATTTCCTTGCATTATTTTCTTCTTGCAAAATGAAGGCAGTGAAGGAGACACCTCATTTGGAAGTCTGAAGCCATCACTGGAGCCATCGCCACCACCAGGAGAGAGCTGGTGTCCTCCTGGCTCCCCCACAGGGTCTCCCTGTTAGCTACTCCTTCTCACGTAGTAGACCTGCGCTTCCACTTTTCCTGGCAGTCAGATGGTGACAAACACACTGTGACTTTCAGTGTCATTTTCCTTGAAATTAAAAAAAAGGAAAATTTTGATGAGAATTCTTTGAAATAAAAATGCTTTTGTCCTTAATTAAATACATGCCATTTACCTTTTATTACTTAGAACTGCCTCTTAGGATAGTTTGCAATTTAAATACATAAAACCACTAGAATGAGTAATAGGAAAATCAATCTTTATTCTTTCAGATTAAATAAAGCTGGTCATGAAAAATACTTACAAAAATACCAAAATATATCCAGAGCAGTTTTTTTGGGGGGGTGATAGGTCATTATACAACAACAGGTAAATCTTTTAAAGTAGTTGATTTCTTTTTGTATGTGGGAAGGCTGTTCCTCAGGAGCCGGGAAATTCTTGGGTCCAAGCGCATACTCCAATCCAGAGTGTGGTTACAGGGGGGAAATGGTGGGCTTTGGAAACAGATGGGCTTTTTATGAATACTGGCTTCTGCGCTAACTGGCTGTATGTTCTCACACAATTCACCTAGCCTTGTTGAACTTCAGCTGTCTCAGCTGTGGTATGGTAGTAATATTACTTATCTCTCAGATGATCAGACAGATTAGAGAAAGTGTGTAAAATGACCAGCCCTCACTAGGGACACCACCAGTCCTATAATGTGTCTCTAGGTCCATCTCATGTAGGTGGGCCTACGTGGTGGGACCCAACCCACAAGTCTGTTCTCAAACTCCAAGCAAAGGAGATCAGGACATAGAGTTTTTATTTGTCTCTTTGTTTTTGGTTTTAGATTGAGAAGGTGGGATTCACAATGTGGAGAATTATCAAAAGGCTTTTGACAGATGTCCACTATAATGTGTTAGGTATGTGAGAGACATCTTATTCCTCTCTCTCCAAGCTGTCAGGGCATGAAGGCAGCCCTGTAATTGAAGCAATGTCCACTGTCATCAAGAGTCCCAGGGTCTGTCTTCATCATGTTGCTTCTAGGTCACCAGGAGACAAATAGAAAATATAACTCATGTTTCACATGTTCTATGATTTATGAAGGTCTTTTCACATTATTGAACTTTTTTCCTCACAAACTTGGGAAGGTGGTCATAGTTTGTTCCATTTACATATAAGGAAATTGATCATCAATGAAAGTGCATTTGCCAAAGGCCATTCAGCTAGTAATCGTTAAATCTAAGAGTGCAGTGGAGGTTTTATCCAAATTGCTTGTTTCTAACTCAAAATTCACAAACAGTTAAGAAAACAGGCTTTTGGGTCTGATACATGTGGGATTATATTCTGGCCCTGCCATTTATTAGCCAGCCACTGAACCACCTTGAGCTCAAGCTTTCTCATCTGTGATGCAAGAATGATGGTAGTATCTACCTTTTAAGGTTATCATGGTGATTAAATAATACACCATAAAGGGAGCATCTAGCACAGTATAAGTAGTCAATGAATCATGTGCAATATCATTTGTCATAGCAATAATAATCACTTGTATTATATCATACCACCTCAAGAGAAGTATGTATGCATATTTTTCATACCCTCATGAAAGTGGGCTTTAAGTAAAACTAAACAGAGGAAAAAGGCTTATTTGTAGAGTACCCAGGCAAACAGAACTTTAGCTCTATTTATTGACTTTTAATAACTGTCATTTTAGAATTATTAGCAGTTTTCTTTCTCTAGGAGAGAAAATTTATTCACTCTTGGGCAGACTCACTTGATTCTGAGAAGGACCACCAGTGACTTCTTCAGAGTATTTAGATATCTGGCAAAACTCCACTCTACTCCTGTGTCTTTCCACAGACTTAGAAGGTGCCCAAGGAGCCTTTGAAGTTCTGATGGATTGGGGCAAAGCCCAGCTAGGTCAGGGCTCCAGAAAGGGTGGCAGGAGCTCCAAGAGGAAATCACCCTACTAGAGGGAGGAAAGTCAGTGAATGACCCCAAGACAGCACCAGGGCCAAGATTATTTGCAGGTGACCTCCTTCTGGTGACAGTCCCTGGCTGATGCTGGAAATTGTTCCAGGATGTGGTCCATGTTGGGGAAAAAATGGATGAGTTCAAAGAGTTGGGAATGTATCAGTTGGAACTCCAGGATGGGTTTGGGTGAGGACATCCATGGTGGAAACTGACAGTGGGGTTCACGGAGCCACTACAGGGAATGGCATTGGGGCTATTAGCTTTGGGAACCCCTTTGGCTTGGGTGATGACACAGTGTCCCAGTAACCACAGCAACAGTAGAAGGAAATGGACATTACTTCCAATTGCCAGGTTTTTCTAGTGCCTGTTCCAGTGCACAAAGCTTTTGTTTCCCAGTGGCGCCTTTCTGATTTGGTAACAGTGCCAACACTGGCAGAGAGCAAGACATTTCTTTGGCTTGCCTGGAGAATCACCTTTACCCTTGAAGCGAGAGAATCCAGACTGAATCTGAGGACTTGTAGGTTTTGATCATAACAAGGAGAGAGCTTTTTCATGTGGTGGTGGAAAGTTTAGACTTTTGCTAATCAGGGTATATGGGGATTCAGTGGCACTTTAATTTGTATATGAGGGAGAAATGTAAAGTTATGTTGTGAGTCCCCTCTGGTAAAGTCCAGGTTGTATGAGGTCTGTCCAGAAGGTATGGCCATGTAATATGAAAAATAGAGACATTTATTGAAGAAGATACAATATAGAAGAAACACTGTACATAGGACAATGACGCCTCAGTCCCCTTCCAAGTAGGCACCTTGAGACCCCACACAGTTCTCCTAATCTCCTTCAGCTGCCCCATTGTATTTTCCTGGATCTTATCAACGGTCTGAAATCTCTTCTCTGTCAAAGGTGATTTTAGTTTTGGGAAAAGCCAGACATCGCACGGCGCCAAATTTGGGCTGTAGGGGGGCTGAGTCACCTGGGTGATTTGAAGTTCACCAAAAAACCCTATAGGAGACATGATGCATGACTGGGCACATTGTTGTGATGAAGTTGCCGATCACCAGTTGCCCATAGCTGCAGTCTTCTGAATCATCCGAATAGTTTTCACATAGGAATGTTCAAGCTTAATGCAAAGTTGGATGCAGATTCATTGTTCTGTTTGCTCAGTCATTTTGAATGCAATGGCCACACACTACACATACTCACTCAATGGTATAGTGACCCCCACTGAAGTGAAGTGGAGTATAGTGAAGTCGTCATTGTTCACACATGAACATTCCCGTCCACTCACCTTGGCTGCCAAGTTATATTGATGTCCCACAAATCATCCTCCTTATGTTAACAATAGGTGGACTTTTTCTGGACAGACCTTGTATACATAAGTGAATTTTAGGCACTTAGAAAACAATCAAGTGCTATTGAAATTGAAGGTGGTATTTTATCAAAAACCAAAGAAAGATTGAAGACTAATACAAAACAGTGAAAGTGGTGATTTTTGGCACACACAGGCTAATAAAATGTCTTTTTAAGGCTCAGCTGCCAGAAGGAAGACTCACAAGAGTGAAAGATCCCATGGCCCCCACCTCTCTGCATTCATAGAGGAGCCCACAGTGGTCTAGTGGGAAGAACATAGACTCTGTAGTCAACTGGGTCTGGATTGCACTTAACCTTTCTGAGCCCCACTTAACCTTTCTGAGTCCCATTTGCAGAAATGGGAATAAACACAGCTATTTTACAGGGCTGTTATGGCCCTGGTGTGACATAACACAGGGAGGGAGTCCAGCTCGATAACGAGGTCATGGTTATTTCTTTCATTCCTTTCCCCTCTTCTGTGTTCAGTGGGTGTGGGGCCAGAGGCCAGTGAGGGCTTTCTTCATGCCACCTGCTGGCCTCTGAAAGACTCTTGATGATGATTTGATATTTTTCCCCAACTCCTAAAAAAAAACACCTACTCCTTTGGGGAGTTTATGATTTGAAAATACCTAGGAATTTTGATGATTTGGACTAATTTATTGATGTGTATAGTATTGGTCTAATGAGGTCATGGGTGCCATTTTCAAACTGGCAGTTCGCTTCTTATAAAACAAAAATCTGTTTGAGGCTATGGTCTACCTACTTTATTCTTGGCGGCTGTGGGCCTCAAGTTAGTTGGTGAGGGTACCGAGGTGAATCTGCTGCAGGCCATGAAATTGCCTTCACCTTGAAGAGGTGGTCCAGGGAGGGAAGAGACTGCACAGAGAGGCCAGGCATGGGATGGCCTGCCATTACTGAAGGGCACATGGAACCATGACAGGACCCCCGACCTCTCATTAAATGCCCAATCCAGGAGGGTTTTTTTTTTTTCAGTTCCATTTTATAGAAGAAAAAATTGAAGCTCAGAGTGGTTAAATGACCTGTTGAAGAAGGTCCAAAACAAAAATAGATATAATTCCATGGCTTCAGATGCAGACAACTTATCCACAAGACAAGAGCCCAAGGCCACGCCTTCTTCTTTTCCATTCAGACTCTTTCACTGCAGAATTTGTCTCGGTTCTTTAGACTTGTACCAAAATTAATAAAGGTCTCCTTTCCTAATTGCACAATCAAAATAAATTATGTCCACAAATTAGAAGGCCAGGAAATTGCATGTGCATTTTGGGTGCCCTGATAATGTCTTGCAGTAAATTGTTTTCATATAAATTGCATGCTTAATTAATCGTTTTTAAAAATGCCCATGTATTTCCCTGCAAATACATCTCTGCCTGCAACTCATAAAATACAAAGACAAATTAAATTGCCAAACCTCATATAAAAGTGTTGCCCTTGGTGTATCCTGGCTGCGCTCAGTCATTCTGCCCTCTTTTCAGCAAGTGCAATAAACCCGGTGAGCCTCTTCCTTTCTTAGTTGCCCCTGGGTGTCTGATTCAACAGATTCGAGGTCTGTCTTAAATTAAGTCAGACCAGGCAATAAAGTTCATGTGTGTGCCACAACTGGTTGCATCGAAAATCCGGCTGGTTCAGGCGACTCCTGAGACCTCTTGCAGACTGAAAGACAGCTCAAGGTAGTGAGCTCTGGGAAGGCTAGGCACACTTAGAATAAAAGTAAATAAATAAAGTACCCCCCAACACCCAAGATTAAAATAAAACACTCCCCACAAAAATTACATGTGTTCATGAAAATATAGAAAAGTTTGAAAAAATACCTGCCATAAATCTCAGGATCCAGATATACTCACAGACAGCCATGTCCTCTTTGAACAGAAAAGCAAATGTTAGAAAAACTAAAATGATCATTGACTGGTTTAGATGAATTATTTTTAGGGGTGAGTTTGACTTTGCACAATTTTCATTAGTTAGAGAATTTTTCTCTGTTTGGAGCTCCCGCATACAGTCTGCCTCAGTAGGCAAAAGTTAATGCTTAGAAATGACCCTGGTATGGCCTGCCTGCTGCAAATCCTTCTGCTCTGATTTCTAGGAGGGAACTGTGCTAAAAGAAAGTGAGGAAAATGTTTTGCTAGATATTAGAATTTATTTGCTAAAAATCCAATGCCTGAAAGTTTTGTTTTTAAAAGATATATCAATGCATGTTTTTGATATAGAAACCCTCCCCCTGACTTTTCCTTCAGCACAGGGGGAAATGTCACCAGTTGACTGTTGGCTCAGCCAGGATTATCTGAGGTGAGAGGGGACCCAGCAGAGCCACGCTCATCAGCCAACACAGCTTGTATTTAGCTGATAATTCTTGTAGCTGGAACTGAAGGGCTTACCTTTTGAAAGCAAAAAAAACACAAGTCAGAGTGTGCTGAGATGGTCCAGTTCATGGGGCTTCTGAGCTCAGATGCCTATTCACTCTGATGGAGACCAGGGTGGACTTCTATCAAGCTAAATTTTAATGGAAAAGTGAAAATGAGGGTTGAAATTTCCCGAAGTGTTATTTCCAGTGACAGCCAAAAACAAAAATCAAAACAAGACTGAATACTCTCCACTGATAAGTTTGTGCAGATGTTGTGACTTGGCCTTGCTTCTGGTTGCACTGCTAATTCAGGGTGCATGATGGGAAATTCGGCTTTACCAGGGGCTGGCCTCACCCTCAAAGGGCAGCGTCTGCACTGTTGTTCAGAGTTAAGAAGCTGCTATTGCTCTGCACCATGCCCGTGACTGTACTGAGAACTTTCTGGAGGTAGAGATCCTCTCAGGCTCTAGAAAAACATGAAAAGGATGTTGCTTTCAAACAGATTCTAATTTGAGTTTTAGAAATATATTTAAGAGAGGAAAAACGTGACCAGAGGAAAACCAAGACCAAATTACATACAACTTATTCTTTTTCATTCTTGCATAGCAAAAAAATAAATTAGAGATACATACATGTGCCACATGTACATACAAGCATATACATGCAGAATGAAGTATTGATTCTTGATAAGCTTATAAAACCAACAAGATTTGTATTTGATATTTTTCTAAGCCATCTTTTTTTTATGGTCATCCCTTGTCTTTATCAACTTGTTAAGGCCCGTGTCCCCTAATTCTTTCTCCAATCACCATTTCCCACTGAGGGTTCGCTCTTTGTGTGATGATGGTGAATAACTTGTGGATGAAATGAGTGTTGAATGCAAATATTCTTCTCTGTGGAAGGGGAAATATCTGTGAGTATTTCTACAAATATCCTGTGTGAAATATCCTGAACAGAACTACCCCAATGCTCATATAAATCCAGTGACTTCCAAGTCAGTAATGTGGGTCCTTTTTGTAACCTCAAGCCATGACGGGTAAAATGGTGAAATTTCCTTTGAGGAGGAGACAGGTAAGTCTCTCTCCCCATCCCTTTCGTAGGGTGCCTCCTTGGAAAACATAATAGACTTAATAAGAGATCGCACCTTTCAACACTACAGTGCAAGTTCATGGGCCTTTTAACCCTTGGAATAGTAAATATGTATGTACCTCACAAATCCTCCCTCCCAAGTTGTACAGGAGACAATTACAATGTTCACCCATTTATCTGTCAAGTAGGTAAGGGAAATTGTCATTGTTCTTTCCTCCATTTCACTGTATAAATTTGTGTGAAATTCTGTCCAGACT
Source organism: Desmodus rotundus (assembly GCF_022682495.2). Classification (NCBI taxonomy): domain Eukaryota; kingdom Metazoa; phylum Chordata; class Mammalia; order Chiroptera; family Phyllostomidae; genus Desmodus; species Desmodus rotundus. The sequence goes on from NC_071387.1 coordinate 55,584,662, forward strand.
TGGTAGTCACTTTGGTGCTATCTTTACACATGTACTTTAATAATAATGCCTACTCTTTCTTCTTTATTGATATGGAGGAGTCTTTGTTGGCAGGAGGGTTTTATTTCCCCCAATGCCAATAGCAGCTAAGTATAGCTGTGGCTGTGGGCTCCTGGGTACTTCTTTTTTAAAAATCTTCACCCAAGGGTATGTTCGTTGATTTTAGAAGGACAGAAAGGGAGGTGGGAAGGTGGATAGAAGGGAGGGAGGAGAGAGAGAGGGCGGGGAGAGATGTGAGAGAGAAACATTGTTCAGTTGCCTCCCATACACGCCCTGACCAGGGATTGAACCTGCAATCTTAGGTGCATGCACTGACTGGGATCGAAACTGAACCCCTTTTGGTGCACAAGATGATGCTCCAGTCAACTGAGCAACCCAGCCAGGGCTGGGTACTTCTTTAGAAAAGAAACGTTTGAGTGTGGAATGATTAATGTTATATGCATTCAGATAGTGATACAGTTGGAAATACACCTTTGTGATTAGCAGTGACTGCTGGCAGGCTTTTATTTTTGGAAGGAGAGACTACACCTAGGACTTGTATAGGGTCTAAAGAGAACTGATACCTTAGAATGCTGAGATTCATTCTATTTTTGGTGCATAGTAGGCACTTGGTAAGCATTTGCTGAATGAATAAAAGTCTCATGAGTTGTAGTGGCTTTGCTAGAAGTCTGTCTTTTCAAGGTACTGAGGAACTCTTGGGAAAAGGGCACTGGCATGATGAACTTGGCTTTGTTGTAATCAAGCATTGGTTGTCAGAGAAAATGGGCATTCTGGGTATAGTCTGAAGGCTGCACTCAAATCTATCTCTTTCCGGCCCAGTCTCAGGAATTCATTTCTGGTTCGATGGAGATAAAGGGATGTGGGTAAAATATGACCAAGTTATCCCACTTAAAAAACCAGAAAGCAGAAGGGCAGAAGCATTGCTGCTTCCTGGTTCTTCTGAGTGGGTCTTGCAGAAGGGTTATTAAGAGTCACCTGCTCCTTCAGGTGTGGCCCTTTGAGGGCTCTGGTGTGGTGGCTGAGGTGACAGAGTTTGTGGGAGTAGACCGAATTGTGAGCACATGTGAGGCCTTTCCTGGAGACCGCCAGAAATAGATGAGATAATACGGAATTATTTCAGGGGGGACCATGGTTCTGTAGTGACAAGTAGCTTCAGGACTCTGTGACACTGAGTTTTCAGTGTCACTGGAACTGTTATGATACTGTTGGGTGGATAAGGCATAGGTGAGTTTGCATTTTAAAAATAAATATTACATTTCTTCTATTGCCACCGTAGACAGACAACTTCAGCACTTGTGCCCAAATTCCCTCGTATCTCTTTAGAGCGGTCACAATAGGGTAAAGTTTCCTCAATATCAAGCCAGTCAGAAGTGCAGCAGTGCAGTCTGCCCGGTGCCAGTGGAAAATAATATTCTGTGTACCCTTTTTCTTAGGCTTTTAACTTTTACTGTTCTTTAACAGGACAAAGGAATATGATATCACAATTCTCTCACTATTGCTTCCAAACCAAGATCTTAAGGCAGATAGTTCATGGCCATTACCTCTATTTCTCCCACTCCGACTCCCCACTCCCATCCCTTGTTAAAATCTGTAGCTCTTCCACCAGACACCATAAGAAACTAAGCTTCATGCATCTGTTTTCTGTCATCTCAGCTGACAGTATATTTGCAGAACTCTGGAATTTCAGCCATTGCTTAATCTTATATCCGGGAGCAGAATCTATGAGGCTAGGGCAGGAAGCAAAGTCTGTGAACTCTCTGGGATCCTGTCCTAAATTTTGCCTTTCTGAGGGTTGGGAGGGGGGAAGCTGTCAAGTTTCAATCTGTCCCAGGCTCCATGGGACTCCTAGCAAGAATGGAACAGTAACTTCTCAGACCTTTGAAGGTGGTTAAGAGTAGGGAGCTCGGTGGAACCTACAAAAAAGGTGCCTGAGTTTGAATGAGTCCCAGTTCTGGAACAGGATGTAGAAAATCAGAACCAGACAATAGCGGGAATGCAGGAAGTATGGCACAAGTGTAAAATTTATTGCAGGACTTTTAGTTGTTCATTTATGTAAGTCAGCTTTCTGAGGCCTGTAAATTATTGCTCAGAGAAGATGGAAGAGAAGGCAAATTTTTATCAGGCAGGCATAAAGCTCTTCAGACACATAATTTAAATAGGATGCTGTTCTGTGTCAGCCAAGAGGGTGTTTCTTACTGGAGGGAGAATGGGGTGTTGGGAAAAAGCACGGGTTTAGCACCAGGAGATCCAGGTTTTGTCATGATTATGGACAAAACTTCAATCTCTCATGGTTTCTGTTTTGTGATCCACCAGATGGGATTAAAAACCTATATATCTCTCCCAGGATACATCCTATTATATATCTCCCAGGATTGCCATGAGGACCAAATGGATTCTCACATGAAGCAGACATAAGGTACCAAAATAGCTGACCTACCAGAACTGATCAGGTTTGACCCAGCTCCCTATTCTCAACTACCTTCAGAAGCCTGAGAAATCATTGTTTTATTTTTACTGGAAGTCCCAGGGAGGTTGGCACATGGCAGATTGAAACTTGACCGTCATCCTCCATCCCTTTGAAAAGCAAAATTTAAGACAGGATCCTGAGCAGTTCACAAACTTTGCTTCCTGCCCTAGCCTCATAGATTTTGTTCCTGGACATAAGGTTAAACAACAGCAAAAATAAAGTGCAGCTCTGAAGTTGGTTCTGTGACATGCCGTACTCATGGATAGAGCCTAAATAGTTCCCTGATTCCAGCCCAGCTCTTCCTTTCACAGCTGGAAAGCACTCTACTCCCCTGTGACACGGCTGCTTCTCGAAGAACACGGTACTCTTGGTGACTTTGCTTCTTTCAAGTCTGATAAAATGAATGATTTGGTGGCACAATCAAGTTGTCATTGAATACACTGTCCATGAAGCTGCCTAATGTCCACTCATTCTACTTCTCAGAGTCTGTTTCTTCCTCTGTAAAGGGACACAATAATGACCATACCGCAGGTTTACTCTGACCTTTATGTGATAAGATATTTGGCATAGACTCGTGTTCAGTGCTGTGAGTTTCACTTTGAATACAGTATATCTCCACTTAACACTTTTTCTCAACCTTAGACTTGTTGTTTCTGTGGTGCAGGTTATACTTTATTTTTATCAGTTAACAAGTGTTCTGTAACTCATTATGTCTGTAGAGTAGTTCGGGGCTGGATTGTCGGTTAGCTGTGACAAATATACTTAGCCTAGATTTCCTGCTGCCGTGATCGCTCCTCCCCACGGCCTCTCATTATTTCGCATCTCTTGTTCTTTCTTTCTTTCTTTCTTTCTCTCCCTCTCCCCATCTCTCTCTCTCCTCTCTCTCTTCTCTCTTTTTCTCTCTACTTTTCTGTTCTTTTTATTCTTATTTTAATGGTTCTACTGTATGTGCCAAGTGGGTTTGTTTTTCCTTTAGAAGTCAATACAAACCTTCATGGAATCAGGGAAATACAAGTACTAAATTAAAAAAAAAAAAAAAAGGGATGAAGGAAGGAAGGAAAGGTAGATTGCTCTTGTCTTTTTGATGCTCTGTGGTCTTGAAGTTTTTCTCCAGGAATGTTTATTTGGTGAATGTTTAAGCTTGAAATCAGCTGCTTGGTCCCTTGAAAGCTGCCTGCGAATCCAGGTGTGGCTGTTTGCCCGGACAGTGTAGGAAGGAGAGTTTCCAGGTCTCATGCACAGGTTTTCCCTTCCCTCCTGCCTAGGGTTCCCTTTTCTCAGCCAAGGTCTGTGCCATCAGCTCTTTTGCCTGTTCAGCCTCACAACTCTGAACTAAGATTAGCAATTTGTCATCTCCTATCCCCACATAATTTGTTGATGGACAAGAGGGTTGAGTGGGATACAATTAGATTTGAAAAAAGCCTGAAGTGTGGATTAACATATAAGATCAGATGTTCCCTAAATGAAGGTAAATAATCACTCTTCAGCCAAGGGATGTCTCTTATTTTTATTCTTAAAGTGGGGTGCCTGGCCTTCAGAGGGACAGGAACAACTGTTTGGCTTTATTGTAAGCCCTTGAACTCTGTAAGAGCCTTCTCAAACTCAAGGTGAGGTGAGTATGAAAGGTCGATGACTTTTCCTTTATATGGATACATAATTCATTCTAAATTTCGTAAAATTTGTGATCATTTATTTTTTTCATTATAAATATTGAATGGATGGGCTTTGGCAGGAAGGGGCGAACAGGGTGGCAGATTTTCCTGGCTGCCAGTATCAGATCTCTTCATGATGGGAAGTGGATTTGGGAGAAAGGTGTATCAATACACAAATGTTAAGCTTAATACAGGAACTGAGCAAGTTGCCAGAATGCCCTGGGTTGTGTACTCTTGGAGCAGAGCAGCCAAGCCCTGAGGGGCCTCCTGAAGGAAGAGTCAGAAATAGAAGCAGGTATGCTTGCTGTCGAAAGGCTCGTGTTCCTTGGGGACGGCTGGAAGCAGCAGGGTGGCCTACTTTACCCATTCTGTCCTGAGTCTTCTGATAAGAGTCCTGGAATTCTTGTCCTAAATCCACTTGCCATTGGATTGTAAGTGGACGGGGTCAGATGGAGAAATAAACCTGTGTGTGTGTGTGTGTCTGTGGAGATTGAGAAACAGAGACATTTGTGTTCTGTACTTCCCTAATGGCTGTAATGTCTCACGTTCCTCATCTTGCTTTTAGGATCCCATATGTCCTGTAGGAAGCCTGGAACTAGAGAAGGCCCCTGCAACAATCTCCCTATGAAAATATGATACCAGAAAATAAGGACTGCAAAATTGGAGGTACCACCTAGAAAGCACATAGTTTCCACAAGGCAAAATGAAGAAGATGAGACATAACAGCCATTAGGGAAATACAGAACACAAATCTCAGTCTCTTTCACACACACACACTCAGACGTTCACTCCCCTGCCCCCACCTACCCCCTGCCCACTTACAATCACATGGCAAGTGAGTTTAGAACAAGAATTTCAGGACCCTTACCAGAAGACCCGAGACAGAATGGAAAAAAATTACTATATTATGTAATTATATAATTTATATAACACAAATATATGTTATATATTTATGAGATATGTAATAGTACTTGCTCTTGTTGAAGTTAGGTCTATTTGTATGTGTTGTATCATTGTGGAATAGGAAACGGTGCCTGCATAGAGACTTGAACTTGAACACAGCATGCCCTGCCAATTTTCCTGCCTGTGGGTTCCTCTATTTAGCTTCATGAGTAGCCTATTGTGCTCTCAATCAAGGTGGATTCACCAACCATCCTTCACACATTCCTACATCCGTATGCACACACATGCATTACCCACTCATTTTCATCTGCTCATTCATGCCAGAAATTCCCTTCATACACAAAACCTGAGGAACTATGCATTAGCTTCCATTTGCCGTGTGTGAATGTGTGAAATGAGAAGCTTTCCTGAGAGCAGTTGCTATGGGAAGATGACATTGAGTCTTGAGTAGTAATAATGCTTTCCATTGGAAAGCACTTCATAATGTAGAGGGTATGTTGAAATGTCTTTCTTATGCTCACCTGCTAAGACTAGGACTTCTTGGAAGCTCTTCTCATCTTTCACTGGATCCATAGAAGTCCCGCAGGCATTGCTGTGACTCCTGGAGGGTCTTCAGTCCTGGAAGAGGCCTTCATTGATTTTATTCCACAAAGCTGCTGCTGTAAAATCTGAGCCCTTTCCTGACCGTTGAGTGTGTGTGCTTTTTTAAATAGGCTACTAAGCAGCCTTCACAGTGACTGTCTTCACCAAAGTTATGGCGAAAGTTCCCTGCTCTGCCAAGACTTAGAACGCAGATTCAGAGCAGGCCAACCTTTTAGCAAGAGGGGGAGGAGTTACCTTCTCGGTGTTTTTCAGGCCTATTAGAGAAGCCACTAAAAGATAAAAGTCATCCTAATGGTTTTTTTCTGCCACAACCCTGAAAACATAGACATGGTCTTTTATGTGAATTCCCTCAAGTTCTGTCACAGCACCAGAGGGTAGTGACTAAAGGCTATGGCTCTGCAAGGATTGATGTACACAAAGTAAAAGTGTCCAAGTCACCTGCATTTTGTGTGTGTGGGGGCAGGCAATAATTTTGTATGCCTCATTGCTGGTCTTCACACACACTAGAGCACCCAAGAAAGAGTACAACCCGGTTTCTCAAGAGCAAGACCTGAATTTCCAAATATTCTTTGGATATCATCATGCGGATGAAGTGAGAGACCTCATATTCATCTCAAGGTGAACGTGTTTGCCTCTCATGCTTGCTCCCCGCTGCTGCTTTATCCTGGTTTATGGCATCACTGTTTACCTAGGCAACCAATATAGAAACTACAGAATCACCTCTGCCATTTTCCTTTTCTTCCAAAATTTCCTTTGAAACCCGACTTTAATTTCACCCCTTTCATAAAGTTTTCTGCTAGTACGCCGAGACTCTTTTATACCCCTGTTAACAACTTTGTTAACGAATCTGCTATTCTGCAATGTGGGTCTCAATTTTTTCCTACCTCATTACTGTGTTCCCTCCCTCAAGCTCCTTTGGTGCAGTCTTAATGCCTCCATTACCTCGGTATTCTTCTGTCTTCACGTGCCTAACACAGCATAGTCTGTACTATGCGGACTCATTATGTTTGGGGCAATTGAAGGACTTGAGCCAAGCACATCCTTTTTGCCATTTCCCCTGTGATCCTTTGATGTTGGTGCCACTTACTGATCAATGGGTCGTAGAGTTTCTGATGTTCTAGCAGCAGGTGTTAAGAGAAATAATTTAAACTGTCCTCATTGTTATCTTGGCAGCACTCTCAGTGTCTTCTTTGATGATCGAACTTCTCAGAACGGAGCTGCCCTTTGGTAGGCACAGGTTTAAAGAATCATGTTGTAGGTTCTTAAAGGTATTTAAACAAGATGGCCTTCTAGATTCTCAGGATCCTGTAAAATGTGCCACTTTTGATCTCAGCTCAGCTGGGACATCTTTTCTTTTGTATAAACTGGGGAAAAGTCTATATAAATGGCTGTGAGATACTGAAATTAATCCCCATTCACTCCTGCTGTTTTCTTACATGTCATCTGATTGCTCCTGAAACAAAAATGGTGTTTGGTTTCACAGACAATTTTACAATACTAGCTACAGTGGGAATAATTAATTTTTTCTTGGAGAATAGTAAATGATCATTTTTGAGTTATACAGATAATAAAAGAGAACACTTTAGTTTCTGAGAGACCTAAGGGCTGTGTTGTTTGGGCAAAAGGATCCTCTCGTGGGTATCTGTGCTGACAGCTTTCCGCCCTCCCTGGAATGTGAGGGATGTGGTGAGAGAGCCATGGGCGCCTCACCGAGTAATGAGGCCCTCTATGCGCTGACCTCTAGTACAGCTCATTGAAAATATCCCTTTTCGCAGCATGTTTACATGGTGACTATTTGGTTGTTAAGCAAATGCAGTGTTTAATAGCTCCAGAGTGATCTGCTTGCACGGAAGTCGGCAACAGTCAGAGGGAGTCCATGCCAAAATATTAAGAAATTAATACATGGCTTAGACAAGCAATGATCCTTGAAGAGAACAACAGTTTGTAGAAGACAAGACAAATGCCACCTGCCCAGTGACTCCAGGGGAGGATTAGGATATGGTCTCCTTTGGAGCAGAAACAGTTTTCCAGTATTTTGAACAGCCAGCTGAGGTGGAACGCTAGGAGAATGAATCAGCTATTTGGTTGCTCCCTGGGTAGTCATCTCCCATATCACTGGGGATGACATTGTACACATTATAGCAGCTGGTGTGTGTATCTGCAGCACCATGTAGGTCTGTGTGGAACCTCAGAGGATCTGTGGCCATCATATTTGCCATTTATTGTGTACTTACTCTATGCCAGGCCCAACGTGTATGTGCTTTATATCAGGAGTCCCCAACCTGCGGGTGTGGATTGGTATGAGCCACACAGCAGGAGGTGACCTTGAATGCAATGCGTTTGAATCATCCCCAAACCATCCCCACCCCCATCCCACCCCATCCATGGAAAAATTGTCTTCCACAAAACTGGTCCCTGGTGCCAAAATGGTTGGGGACCACTGCTTACATTATATCATGTCATTTAATCCTAATGGGATATATGCATATTTTTAATCTCCATTTATAGACTGAAAATAGTAGCCCACAAAACAAGTGGCTTGTCCAAGGTCTCACAGCTTTTACATGGTGGGTATAACACTCAATCACTGATTCTTTTTAGTCCAGGGCCACTGAATTAGAATACTCAGTATATTGAGATCAGAGGAAAGTCAAGAGAGTTGCTGGATAAGCAACTTCACACAAGCGACTCATTATGGGAGCACAATAGTGAGAATGACATCAAAGAGTGTTGGCTATGGTGCTCCCCAGGGACAGCAGCCTTTACAAGGTGACATGGGTTTCCGTGACTCTTGCCACCACCACAGTCTCTACAGAACAGTAGGGACTTGAGAGAGCATTTACTGAATTGAGATGTTTGGCTTCTGTCACACCTGTCATATAAAATAGTGATAATTTATTATATACCACTTCACTGCATTTTAGGGCTAGAAGTAATTGTGAGGGGCAAAAAACCCCCTATATGAGTATAAAAATACAGTATGGTACCTATTTGTTAATTTGTTCACATCCTGGAATTTGTTTTGTTAATGGGGGATAATGGCTGATGGGAAAAGAAACTTAACTGGGTTTCCAAAGCTTGAAGAGAGTCATGGAGAGGGACAGGGAGAGGCAGTCTGGAACTTGGTGGGGACAGACAGCAGCTCTGGAGCAGCTGTGATGATGAGTAGATTGTGTGGGGCCGTGAGAGAAGGAGGATCCTTCAGACGTTGTGTCATAATTGGCTAAGCTTTTTCAGAATTGATTTCATTTCCTTTGGATGAGGCACTTCTAGGATTTGCCTATGGAACATCCAGGATTATTTCGATGATAAAAAATGCCACCCTACCATGTGTACAGCACTTTACAGTTTAGAAAGCATTATCTTACTCAGTTCTCATAATAATACTGTGATGTATGGAGGAGAGATGTAATCAAACTCGTTTCTCAGATGAGTGCATGGAGTTTGCAAGACTTTTCTGAAATCACAGCTTTTAAGAAGCCAGAGGAGCAGATTCCTTCACACCTCCGTTGATGGGCTCCTTTGAAGGCTACCTTTAAGAATACAAGAGCAAAAGATATACCATATTGGGTCAATTTAATGGTTTATTCCACTGTATATTTCATTTGAACAGGCTGGAGCCAGGGATGTTTTATAAAGGAGTGTGGCAGCTGCCTCCGCAACATCAAAAGTTGGGAACGCATCCAAACTCCTCGAACCTCTTCAACAACCGGTAAGAGATTGGGCATCTGCAATTTTTCCAAACCCTTCTTGAACCAATTTACATTTCTTGGCTTGCTCAGCTCTTGGGGAGTAACAAGTTCCACATGTTTACCACCTGCTGTGTGAAGAAGTACTTCCTCTGGTTATTATTCTAAATGACTGCTTTCCTGGCTTAAGTGCACACATACCCAAATCCTCTTCCCAACTGGTTATAGTACCCAGGATGCAATGTCTGTCTGGCTCACAGCCCCTGGCATGCGTACGTCTGCGGCTGTTGAGGTGTGCCTGGTGGGTACATCCGCAGGACCATAGCATGAGGAAGCACGTGACCATGGGATTGCTTTTGGTGTGCAAATGCTCCCTTTCTGCTAGAATAAAAATTTGAATCTGGCTTTCCCCCAATGCACTGCTGACTTGAAAAAGTGAAGCAAAGATTGCCATATTGAAACTTTTGCCTTTTCTGTCACTGTGTCCTTCTGAAAACCTTCATTGTTCTAAGGAATTCCATTCTTGTCCAAATGAAATAACTACAAAAATCATACTTGCGTGAATGTGCTACTCCAGCTTGAATACTTTCTAGCGACTGACCTTGCTAATGTGAACGTGTTCATATGGTTAAGATTAATGAGTCAATTATTTTTATACCAACCATTCCTCTTGTAGGCTGTTTTTCTTGACTTGACTATGTTAATTAATAAAAAGCATTCAATCCTTTCTGTTGCAGGTTGTGGTTAATCAGGTGCAATTATCAATAAGGCTGTGGTGAATGCCTATGTGCTCAGGCACATCTAATGAAAATAGGATATTTTTGGCTATGCAGAGAAGTACTTACAGTTCCTCTTCAGTGAGTGCTTCCAGAAGGAAATGAGGCTATGGATCTTGGAAGGCACAGGCTGCCATTATAAATACAGTTGTGCTTTTAATTAAATAAATACTGAAACAAATGTGATTGAATATGAGATAATTCATTCATGTGGATATTATTTTATGTCATGCCTTAAATTAATGCTTCCTAGGGCTTGGCCTGGCTCTTGCTAGATGAGGAGTGGCGTACACTGTGTATCCCCCATAAATACACAAAGGCTTGCATGCTCTCAGTCCACCAGCATTAAAACTCTGAAATGTCAGCATTACTTTAGGAAAATCCAAAATAAAACAATCTCAAAGTTAAAGAAGACTTTAAGTAGCAGTTGCTTACATCATCAGTGGTTTTGTTGCTCTACGGAAGGTTGTAACAAAGTAAACTTACAGAAAGCAGTTTGCTTAGTGACTGGCATGTAGTAAGCACTTAGAAAGTTAATCATCTTTATTATTATTGCCAATGTTCCTTTAAAAATGATCTGTCTTAGCATTCTTAATATCTAATTTTATTTTTATATCATTTGCCAGGGGATACAGCTCTTATATAAGTGAAAGATGTGTGAGAACAGTTTTGTTTTTAGGCTGAGGTGATTAAAACAAGAGTTTCAAGATCCCATGAATGGTAGATACCAAGCCTTTAAAAACAGTAAGTTGAATTAATGGCTCCCTGGACTTGTGTGTTTTAGGATAGACAGGTAAATTTACTGAACGGTCAGTTTGCCTTTGCTTAGATTAAAATACTGTGGATTTCAAAATGTCACAAGCTTTTGAGATTTTGAGAGTATTTGCAAATACTGAAATGTCATTTTCATGAGAGGGATTTCTGTATGGCTATTTCTACATGCATACAAAGTAAGTGGCTGCCATCAAATTTTAACTTTTGCCTGCTACCATTGAAATTACCTTAATTAATTTGTCCAGGGAGAGGTAAGGCATGGTATGCTTGTGCAAACAAGATAATTAATTCATTCTGAGGTGTAAGTGACTACTAGAACTCTCCTGGTTGTACTTCACAATGGGAATCAGAGACAGAAAGGATGCTGAGAAGCAAAAGAGTTTGTAGCTGAGAACAAACCTCATGAACTTAGTAAGACCAGTTCATGCTCTCTGAAAGAGGGCAGGGGTTGCCAAAGAATATGGAAAGCTTCCTGTGATGTCACTCATTCAAAAGGCATTCACTGAGGACCTACTTTGGACCAGGCAGTGTGCCAAATGCTGGAGCTCTAACAAAGTATTGGTAAGGTTTCTTCCATCAAGGAGCTTACAGTTTATTGGAGGCAGGTGGGACAGACATATAACCAAATGGCTGTATTAGGAAAAGCAGTGATACGTGTAGTGTGGCACAATGAAAAGAATGGTTGATTCTACAGTGGTGTGTAGCTGTCAGCTTGCATCAGCTTATGAGAGCTGACTATGCATATCTCTATCCAAATATGTGTTCAGGGGGTCATGTTAGTAGTTTATAATCAACCATGGTGGGAGTTTACACTGCATAAATTGGCACATGCTTTAAATAGAGCTTTACCCAGTTGTTGAACATTTACTGATGTACTATGTCCCATGGATGGGGTGGGGATGATTAAAGGGAGTTATTATAAATAAGGGGATTATTGGGTTGAATCTTGTAGAGCAGTTAGAGAAAAAGCCATTATTAGATTTTTAGGGAAGAGATTTGAGTATTTTTTTGTAGCGGGGAGGGAGATATTTTTTCTGAGATGGGGAAAAGTGGGATTTGTATCAGATATATTTCTGATAATTATAAACTCTAGCCAGATGTTTTAATCATTAACTTCTCCCTGAGGTCACTTTCTGGGTTTTATTTATCTTTGTATATATATGACCTTGTTCATGATGAACAGACAATAAATGTGTCTTTTTTAAAAGAGATTTTATTTATTTATTTTTAGAGAGGGGAAGGGAGGGAGAAAGAGAGGGAGAGAAACATCAACATGTGGTTGCCTCTTGAGCACCCCCTACTGGGGACCTGGCCAGCAACCCAGGCATATGCCCTGACTGGAAATTGAACCAGTGACCCTTTGGTTCGCAGGCTGGTGCTCAATCCACTGAGCCACACCAATCAGGGCAAAATGTGTCTTTTTTTTTTTTCTTCCTGGAATAACATCATTTTATTCACCCTTATTTCCTTATAGGTTTGGGGAAAGATCTATTCCATCTGGGTGCACTATGTGGTGTTTGCATGTTCTCCCCTTGTCTGGGTCCCCCACCCTCACCCCCACCCCCAGGATCCAGGTGTCTTCCCACATCTTAAAGGTAGGCAGTTGAGAATCTGTGTCTGCATTGCCTGGATGAACCCTGTGATAGAAGGGCCTTTTGTCCAGGGTGGACTCCCACGTTGTGCTCAAGACAGGCCTGTCACTCACAGCCCTTCACTGGAATAAGCGGGTTGGAAAATAATCTCCCCTGCTTTTATTCATTCCTTAAATGTGTGTGTGGCTCACATTTATTTCAGTGTTTAATATCAGAAGTGTTGGGTGACGTTTCTATAACCAGAAATAGGCCACAGGAACTTAACTCTTGTCTATATAAATTATCCTATGGCAAACTTTTGTCACAATATCTAGAACCTATAGATGGCGTTAAGAGGGATTTACTATAATTTATTGAGAACCTGCCCTCCCTGCCCTGGTAGTCTCTAGGTCACTTTTTCTACTTGTAGATCTGGTATGCCAGCTTCAGGAAGATGGCTGGGGGCAGGGGCAGTGAGCACTGCTCAATGAGACCCGTAAGGCGGCTGTAACTGTCTTCTTCGTACTGTGTGAACACGGCCTGCAGATTCAGCTCCTCGTACAGCGCCTTCACCCGGGCCACCTCCTCAGCCTCCTTCTGTCCATAATTCTCCTGCAAGATCTGGTGCTATTCCGTAGAGGCCCGCTGTACACACTGAACCACGAGCCAGCTGCATTTACCGTCCTGGATGTCAGTGCCAATCTTGCCTGTCACACTGGAGTCCCCATCAGGTCAAGGTAATCATCCTGAATCTGAAAGGGCTCCCCCATCTCCAGCAGGATCTTCTTGGCATTGGCATGTTCCTTCTCCCCGTCAATGCCCGCCATATACATGGCAGCAGCTACAGGAAGGTGGAAGGAGTAGAAAGCTGTCTTATACTTGATGATAGATTTGTACCTCTTTTCCATGTATCTGCCAAGATCCACACTGCCTTGCGGGGCTGTGATGAGGTCCAGGGTCTGTCCAATCTCAGTCTGGTAGGAACTCTGCAGGAAGAGCTCGATCAGGTTCAGGTAATAGGACCGCTCCTGGCAGTAGTGCTTCAGCAGTTGGTAGACACAAGCTTCCAGAAGAATTGCATCATTGACGGCATCCAAACTGATGCCTGGCTTCTCATACAGCAGATCTGTCCCCATCAGGTGAGGGATGAATCCATAATGTTATCTGTCACCAGGAAGAAAGCCTGGAGCAGTTCCACACACCAGCCCACAGTCATGGCCTGCCGCAGACTGTCGGCATCCAGCTTTCTCAGTTGCACCAGATCCTGGAAGGTTGTCAGCACCGTCATGCCCCGCTGGTACTTGGCTCCAATGACGTTGTACTCCAGGATCTCCTTGAGACAGGCAATAGCATCTCCTATTTCTGGGTGCCCCATGGCATCCTCAGCCAGCACCCTGATGATCTTGGAGAAGTGCTGGATGAAACTCTGCTTGTTTTGGTCATAAACATCCAATTTCTGGTCTCCATTCATTCTGAGGGAGTGAAGTACTCTGTTGCTGGATGCCGGTTCTTTTCCAAAATGTGTCTTGAATAAATGAATACTTGTTGATATTCTTCAAGCCTCTTTTCTAGATGAGGTCAACCATTTTTACTAACTTTATATGCCAAGTACTGTACTAGGTATTGCATATAATTTTATATATATATAAAATTTATAGAAGAAGAAACTAAGACATGGAGGGTTGAGAAATTTGCTCAAGGTCATAGAGATTGTAGCACTAGGTCTATCGCTTTCCAAACCCCACATTTTTTCAACTTCCCCACATTTCCTTTCAAGTCAGGAGCCATTTGTTACATGTGGATGATAAGTAGAGGCAGTAAATACCCTGGGGGTGAAAAATCAGGGACCTGTGGACATGAAATAGATGGCCTTTAGGGTGACAGTTACTGGTTTAGCTGATATTGTATCCTCCCTATATGACTCCTTTGGTGACATTTACATTAGCACCTTGGCTGATCTGTAATAACCTTCTCTGTGGACTCCTAACCTGAAACGTAGCTTGACACACTTATACACCACAGCAGATGGCTAAAGAATGAGGGTTGGGTTCCTTTTTCTATACCATCCTCAATTCAATTACCAAGAAAAGATCTTTTAGATCAAAACACTTTATCACCCCACCTGCAGAAAAGATATCAGACAAAAATGTTTAGAGGTAATTTTGGGTGTGGTACACTTGACTACTGCATCTGAAGACCAGATAGGGCAGATACAGGTTTAGGGTTATCTGTAAGTTGAAAATGGAATACTAAATTTTGGTACTTCAACAGCTTGTTTCATGCTATTTAACTTAGCCCCTATTATGATCCCTGAGTGAGGCTGTATACTATGTTTTCCCATTCCTCAGAGTAGGAAATTTACTCTTACTCTTTAAATGATAACTTGAAGTGACTCACAACTTGTGTGTACTGTATTCAAAATTACCACACAGAGAAGGATACAGAAGGAAATCTGTAGAGCTAGATTTTTCATGTGAGGGATTAGCAGCTGGAAAGGAGTTTGTATTTAGACATTGCCATATTATAAACATCTGTAGGTTGTAGGCCCATGTGGGTAACTTTTGGATAGCCAGTACTTAAAGGAGCAGTACTTATAGCCCCTTATACTACCCTATGTTAATAGAATTCTTGGTCAGAAATAATCAAAGCCTATTCTGGTTAAATCAGGAAAAAGAGGAATTTCTTGGAAGGCAGTTGGGGTATCTCATGGAATCTAGGAAGGCTGGACAACAAGTTCAGGTAGTAAGCAAGGAGGCGAGACATGGCTGAGGCATGGTCGTGGGATGATCCTGCTGGGGACACTTCTGTTTGCTAATTGGGGACTCTCCACTGCTGTTCATTGACTATGGTCAATGAACAGTCGTCATGCTGCTGCCTTGTGTCTCCCTTAGACACCTGTTTCCCTGCTTCTAGATCCTCTGATCCACCACAGTCATTATGAGAAATCTCTGACAGACCTCACAGTCTTATTTTAAAGATATACAAGGGGATGAGGTGGGAGCATCTGATTGGCCATGACAAGTCACATTGCCACACTGGCATCCTGGAGGGAGAGAGAGAGACTGTCTTTTTCTGACTTCCCAAACAGGAAGTGAACTCTGCTACCAGTTCTGTGATTCACCTAGCTAGGAGTGGGTATAGATGCTGGGCAGTCTTAAATGAGTGATGTTTAACTCTACATTCCCCAGTTTTTGCATAGAAATGTGCCTAAGAGAAGCTGAGACAGCCTTGTTTATGTGGAACTCTGTTCAGACAAGGCATGCTATTATACTATTGGCAGAGTCTAATTATGGCACATTTGTTTCTCTAAATCTGTGACCCTCCTGAATTTATTATATCCACAAAGCAAATTTGTCCAAACTCTGGGTTTGTCTGACTCAAGCAAGAATGCTCGAACACAAGCTGACTTCTTTCTCACTGTGTGGCTTTGTAATTCAGAAGATGTAAAGAGGTTTTCCCTGGTTTTCAGCCTCCCTATCTATTTTGATCGTGGAGGTTAATAATGCTGAAAAGCACTCAGTATATAAGGCCGCCAAGGAAATGAGAGCTCTATGTTTTATGGCTGAGACACGACTGGTAATGTATCTGCTGGGTAAGTTGCCATTTGGAGTGCAGCAATGAATTCCATCAATTCTCTGTGACTTCTCCCTTCCCCCACCCCATTCTGCTCCCTTACCACACTCGCTGGGGAAGGGAGCATTCAGAGCCCAGATCTGAGCATGCTGGTCACTTCATTCTTTGTAGGGCTCTGCCAATGTTGGGCAGTGGGCTTACTACTCTGGTTTCACATTGGAATCACATGGGAGCTTTCAAAAAGTCTGATGCTCAGGTGTCACCCTAACCTCACAGTGAACCAGCCTTACTTCAGGAAAACTACCAGGAAGTAGCAATGGAGACATAACCTACCCCTTCCTCCCTCCTTCCCTTCCTCTTCTCCCTCCCTCCCTCCCTCCGGTACTTCTTTTTCTTTATCCCTTCCCTTCCCTTCCCTTTTTGCTAGGTTGAAGTACTATTCAGTACAACAAACATGGGCTTGCATTCCAGTTTTCTAGTTTCTAGTTTCTGGGCAGGTTCCTTTCGTGCTCTGGCCTTCTGTTTTCTTGCCCATAGTAATTTCTATGTCACGGTGTTTTTTGGGTGGATTAAATGGGACATTTCATTTCAGTTTCTTAATGTGGTATCTGGCACATAGTAAAGGTTTAAAGATCCTAGGCAGCCTTATTATTGTACAGCCCTTAGAGTGATCAGAGCATTTTGTTATCTGCTGTTTCATTAGATTTTTGGCACCATCCTTTGCTATAAGCTAGTCTGGAATTTTTTGCCCCATTTTAGAGATGAAGACCCTGAGATCCATAAACTGTAGTGAATTGCACACATTCACACAAGTGGCATCATGGTAGTAGGACTAGGACTTCAGGTAGTAAGGCCCAAACAAGCATTTTTCATATCACGTAAGTTATATTACAGAGGGAGTCAAGTGAAGAAGGAATGTGGGACTAGTACAGGGATGAGTGAGTGGAAGTTTCTGCTGCTGTAAATGTGGAAGAAGAGACTCATAGGAATGAGTATTGCACTTAACTTCAGTGTGTTGAAGTTATAAAAGTAGCAATCATAGAATTTATTTAAGCAACTCCTTAGTTCAACTCATGCTTCACTGTTGATGCATTTACCAAGTTTGGGAGTTGATGGGGGTAGTAGAAAGTAGCCATATATCACCTCCAAGAATAGGACAGGGATGAGAGTGAAGCTAAAAAGACCAATATATTATTTTGAGCCTGAATAAGTGACTGTGACTATATTACTATTATCTGGTGTGTGTGTGGGTGTATGCACTCATACACATGTGAGTGTTATAGCCTCATATAAGCTTAAGAGTAGAGAGGAAAATAAGTAAAAGGTAGAAAGACTAAGAGTGTTGTCACAGGGTGGCTGAAAGGTCAGCCTTCAAAATCATTCTGAGTTAAGTGACCATATTATTATAGACATACCTTGAGCAGTTACTTGTTTTCTTTGACACTTGGTTCTCTCATTCATAAATTGGGGTAATAATAATACTTAGCTCATAATATTTTATCAAGGATTAAATCAAGTAAAATATGTTACGTACTCAGTCCAGTACATGATGCATGGTCAACTCTCAACAAATGTCAGTGTAATCAATCAATCAATCAACCAACAAACTCATCAATTAGTCAGGATTTGGAGTTCTTAGTCTGAAAACCTGGCTACCAACCCCTGTGGTTCTCTTCACACAGTTTTGAGTCCTTCATGACATTAAATTAACGTGTATCTCCATCATGTTATAGGAAAAATTTACCCTTGTTAAAAATTAACTTCATGAAGTAAACACAGCTCACCTCTTTGCACAAACACATCAAAATTACAACTAAAATATAGAACAACCATCACTCAGAACTGTCAGAAATAGAGTTGAATGGAAGTCCGACAACTATACACTTAAAAAAGTACATCCATCCAGAATGGTAGGAGGGGTGAGACATGGAATAGGCTGGTCCCACGTCCACATGAGGTGGATAAAAACTTGGGAGGGTGATCTTGGAAGTAAGGAGTCCCAGCCCCACACCAAGTCCCCCAGCCCAGGATTCTAGTACCAGGAAGATAAGTCCCCATAACTTCTGGCTGCAAAAACCAGTGGGTATTGAGTCAGTGGAAGAAAATTCTGGAGTCTCAAGCAGTTCCTCTTAAAGATTTAGTCAGACTTACTCAGACTCACTCCCTCTGAGCGCTAGCACCAAGATAGCAGCTTGAAAGGCACCAGTGGCATACAAGGAGGAACTGAAGTGTCTGGCACCAAGGTGAGAGCTGAGGGACAGCTTTCTCCCAGAAAGAAAGGCAGGCAGAGGGTATTGTTCCTTTTCTGAGCTTGCCCTCCTCAGAACCACAGAGTTGGCAGGCTGATGCCATATTTGAGACACCATCAACCTGGCTAATACTTTTTGACCACCCTGGAGATCCCCTGAGACTCCATCCCACACAACTTATGGGCCCACTCAAGTTGCTTTCCCTTATGAATGGCTGGTCTTGGCTCATGCTTCAAAACTTCCTAAATCTTCTCAAAGAATCAACAGCCTGCCTCAGTGAACTCCCAGACCCAGTATCTCTCATGAAATGGTTGTAGGCCCTGCATTAGCCACGACCAGCCAAGATTCACAGTGTGGCTGCGTCTGGAAATCTGCAAGCCCAACACAAGTAGAAGCCATCTCAGATTGATTTATAGCATAGGTAGGTTGGCCCTGGGCAAAACATAGGTGGAGGCTAACCTTGGCCTGCACCAACTAGGAAACCCCAGAGCCCGCATACCCAGTGGACAGCTACAGAACAATTCGGAGCACTACCACTCTGCCCTCACACCGTTGATCCTTCCTGCAGAGTGGAGGTTGGTGGTCAGAAGTCATAGCCATTCCTTGCAGCTGACTGGCCCAGGTAAATCCCTCCCATTGACGTGCCAACAGCAAGCAAGTCTCAACTACAAGAAGTGTACTCAGCCCACATGAAGGGCACACCTTGAGTACCCAGCTTGGGTAATAGGGGAGGCTTTTGCCACTGGACCATACAGGACACCTACTACATTAAGCCTTGCTACCAAGACAGGAAGTCATAGCACCTCTATTTAATATATAGAAACAAACACAGGGAGGCTGCCAAAATGAGAAGCTAAAGAAGTATGGCCCAAATGAAAGAACAGTTCAAAATTCCACGAGAACTAAACAAAAAATGGAGAACTAAAGAACCAAACAAAATGGAAATAAGCAATCTGTGAGGTGCAGAGTTCAAAATACGGATTATAAGGATGCTTAAAGAACTTAGGAACTCAACAGCATAAAATCCAGTCAAAAATGAAGCATACACTAATTAAAATAAAGAAGAATTTATAGGGAAACAACAATAGAGTGGATGAAACTGAGAATCAAATCAATGATATGGAACACAAGAAAGCAAAAAACAACCAATCAGAATAACAAGAAAAAATAATCCAAAAAAACCCCGAGGATGGTGTAAGCAGCCTTTTGGAGAACTGCAAGCATTCAAACATTCACATCATAGGATTGTCAGAAGGAGAAGAGAAAGAGCAAGAAGTTGGAAATCTATTTGAAAAAATAATGAAAGAAAACTTCCCTAATTTGGTGAAAGAAATAGAGGCAAGTCTAGGAAGTACAGAAAGTTCCAAATGAAATGGATGCAAAGAGGCCCACTCCAAGACACATCATAATTAAAATGCTAAAGGTTAAAGATAAAGACAGAATCTTAAAAGCAGCAGGAGAAAAGCCTTTAGTTACCTACAGGGGCATCCGCGTAAGACTGTCAGCTGATTTCTCAAAAGAAACTCTTGTAGGCTAGAAGGGATTGGCAAGAAATATTCAAAGTCATGAAAAGCAGGGACCTACAACCACGCTTGCTTTACCCAGCAAAGATATTATTTAGAATCGAAGGGCAGATGAAGAGCTTCCCAGACAAGAAAATACTAAAGGAGTTCATCATCACCAAACCATTATTATATGAAATGGTAAAGGAACTCCTTTAAGAAAAAGAAGATCAAAACCATGAACAATAAAATGGCAGTAAATTCATAACTATCAACAATTGAATCTAAAAAACAAACTAAGTAAACAAGAAGAACAGACAGAATCATGGATACAGAGAACATTTTAATGGTTGCCAGATGGGAGGGAGTGTGAGGGAATGGGTGAAGTGGGGATTGAGAAGTACAAATAGGTAGTTACAGAATAGCCATGAGGATGTAAAGTATAGGACATGGAGTAGCTAAAGAACCTACACATGAGTCATGGACATGAACAATGGTGTGGGGATTGCCTGAGGGATTAGGGGTTGTTGGGTGGAGGGGGAACACGGTGGGGGGGGAAATTGGGACAATTGTAATAGAATAATCAATAAAATATAATTAAGAAACAAACAAAAAAATGTCACTATCTTTTTCTTAAATGTTACTTGAGAAGGGGAAAGTTAGAGTAAAGTCGTCCTTGTATGAAGAGGAAAGATCTCAGGAGTTCTGAGATTTATTATTTAGACACAAATCCCAAGGCATAAAATGGCCTGTTACTAGTCATTGTGTTTCATAAAGTTTTCCTTCAATTAGGCCTTCCATGTATTCAGTTAAAAAGTATACACAAAGATAAACTAGATAGATGATAGATAGATAGATAGATAGATAGATAGATAGATAGATAGATAGATAATCCTTTATATGCTGTGGTTATGGAGGGGTGCAAGGTGAAATTGACAAGCTGGTCACTTCCCTGCTTTCTGGATCTGTTGTTTTATTTGCCCTATTGTAACATCCCTTCACCAGTGGCTCTTCCACAAGCTGTCCTAGTGGCAGACAGCACTCTATGAGATCAACTCCAAAATGTAATGTGTTTGCACCAGCTTTCATGTCAGACAGTAACCAGAGCATTCTGAGAGTGGGAAAATGAGAGGCTACAGTGAACAGTAAGCTGCCTCCAGGTGAAGGGCTATTTTCAGGGGGAGGCTGGGAGTCAGTTGTGCATGAATAAGGGTGAAGGTCTTGGAGTTAGCTTTCCCTGGGCCTTATATCCTGGCATTTGCCACTGGCCATGGAGATTGGACTAAATTATAGTCTTTTAAAAATTATGTATTTATTTTTAGAGAGAGGGGAAGGGAGGGAGACAGAGTGGGAAACACTGATGTGAGAGAGAAACATCGATTGGTTCCCTCTGTTTTGCACTCCGACTGGGGACTGAACCCGCAACGCAGGCATGTGTCCTGACTGGGGATATAACTGGCAACTTTTTGCTTTGTGGGACAATGCCCAACCAACACTGGTCAGGACAATTACAGTCTTATATAAAGGACCTATGCAATATCCTGAGGGTTATAAGAAACCGAATTCAATGGACTAAGATAACTTCTCTACAACCCAGATTTCTTAGTGGGAATAATAGTAACAGCTTGTTGTGAGGATTAGATGACGGAATCCTTCCAAAGTGTTTACTAAAGTTCTTGATACTTAAAAAGCATTTTAAAAATTGACTAATTTTAAATACTTTTATAAGATGATAGTTTGTTCTTTGTTTTCTGAAACAGTTCAGAACAAAGGGGAAGAAATCTAATATTCACTGTCCTTTTTTTAGGTTTCATGAAATTTATGTATTATTTCTTCAAATACCCTCTGAATATTATGCAATGTGAATTCTTAGTCCCATTTTACAGGTGAGCAAATTGAGATTCAGACAGGTAAGCACTTTGCGTAGGGTCAACACGATCAATAGCTGTGGGCTATAGACTGAAACTTGTTGTGTGTGACCCTGAAGCCCATGTTTTTTCTGCATTATTGGTCAGCATGTACTAAATGAGATTAGAAAAATGCATCCCATCTTCTTTCCATTATATTTACTCAATACTAAATTCATGACACAACTGATGATTTTATTGAATCAACAAGTCATAGGGATCATGTAGACCCAGTGATTACTCAAACAAAAAATGCTTTCTTTTATTTGAGATAAAACAGCCTACCCAAAATGTATTGTAGTAGAATCTCCCTCTACTAAAATTCTCTAAAAACAGGACAGGTGTTTGTCTCTGCATGTTTTATCACTGGCCTTTGAGGGGGTGATGGAAGAAAAGCATGTGCTTGGAATTTCTTCCTCATTTATTCTGTCTCTGCAATATGTTGCAGAAGGCATTTTTTTTTTCCCCATCCCAAGCAAGATCTGGGAGTAAGTTAGTACATAAAACAGTATTGATGAAAGGAATCAATATGAATAACATTTGTATAACATTTTAGAACTTCTGGAGCTCCTTCATATATATTTCCACCTGCAACTCATATCAGGGGAAATAAGGAAATAAGAATGGACAAGTATTATTACTATTTGCTGTACTTTTTATGTGGAAAAACAGAGGCTCAAAACTTAAAGAACTTACCCAGTATCCTGAGGGTAATAAATAACCAAATTCAAGTTTGAATCTGTTCAACCGCACAGCCAGAGCTCTCTGCCCAAGACCCTCACTACTCAAAGCAGGGCACTGGGATCAGGGGCTGGCAGCTCGTAACAGTGCAGAATCTTGATCTCACTCCAGACCCAATGAAGTCCGTATCTACAGTTTAATAAAACTGCTATGTGATTTGAATATTTGAATATTCTTCTCTGAGACGAGCTAGAAGTGGTTGCCACATCTCACATTTATAGCATTAGTATTAGTTATATTAGGCTGAAAGCAGAAGATTGACCATAAGTAAGAATTCAGTCTGACACTGAACACTCCCCTTTCCCCATTTCAAGTAATTGGGAATTGACTTGCTTTTAAGCATAAAGCAATCTTGTTTTTATTTTCTCCTGCTGCTGTCTTTCAGTCATGTTCTGGGGAGTCTAAATTGACTAAGCCGGGGTAAGGTGGTAGAAGTTACTCAGAATGTAGTCCTGAACCAGGTAGACAGGAAGGCCAGGCCACTGGCTATGAGACCCGCAAGTCCTTAGTTCTCTGCAAAGCGCATCCCGGGAGGATGAAGCAATCCATAGCTGGCTTCATCTGAGAACTGTCTCCAGGTTTCAAAGCTGTTATTTCTGGCTCAGCTTGAGATGGGATATACTGAGGCCAGATGCCCTGTGTGAGGGGACCCTCTTCAGACAGCACCTGGCTAGTGTCCTTCAACCCTAACAAAGCCCCAGAGGGCTACACTAGACGTTTGCTGCCCACTGCCTCAGCTTTCTTCCTTTTGAGCCAGCTGTGTTTCTATGAAATGTGTGCTCTCCAGATGGGCTGTCAGTTACAGCACTGACCCTACCCCTGGAAAGAGTGTCCAGAGAGGACTCAGGGGCATGCTGGCATTGTGGCCCTGGCCAGCACTCTGTCTTCTTGCCAGGATGCCCTCCATCCTTGCCTGGATGATGCTGGTGAGTGAGGAAGAGCATGCTTGAGCACATTTTTGCCCTGCTGTAAAAACAAGAAATTTATGAGCATGCTGGATTGAAAAGAGGGCCTGGGGAATCATTACTGAAAGCATAAAAGACTAATTTCCCCCATAAAGTGGCAGCAATAAATGTCCTGTAAATATGGGCCTCCACTGACTCTTTCTTCAAAAGTGTATTTTTACCCCCAATCCAGTGGAGTCTATTTCATGGTTAAACAGAGTAAATGACACCTGGAGCGAGGCAGCAGATACTGAGGCAAGGGAGAGTAACCCAGGAGGACACCTGTCAGCTCTGGCTGCCTCCAGTCAGTCCGGGAGAGAGGGCAGGAGGAGGTAAAGGAGGGAGAGAGGGTGGGAGAGTGTGAATATGAAGAAGAAAAGCTGGCAAAGAAGTAGTAAAGGAAGCCATTAGTATGTGAAAGTCCAGAGAATTAGCAATGGCAAAGTGGAGGTATTGCCCTCCTGAAGCTTTAGTAGTCTGGGAGGATTCTTCTCCTGGGTATTAAACATGAGGAAAAATGGTATTTTCATAGTATCTACTTATAAAAATTAAGCCCCGATTTGTATATAAGTTCTGTAAATTTTCCTGTCCCCTAATTTGTGAATGCAACAAACCATGTGAAGTTGAGAGAATTCTGGAAAACTTGGAAATTTTTACTTACTTTTGCTAGATCAGCAGATCAACAAGCAGGTACTGAGTTGGTGGGGTGTGGGAAGAAGATACGTGCTTTTCTGAGATGCCGAGAGACTGTGGCAGTCCTGCAGCGGGCGTGGACTCCCGCAGTGGGTCTACAGGGAGGACACATCACTGGGTGGGTGGGGTGGGGAGTGAAAGCTGTGCCAGCTGGTGGCCAAGGAGCAGGAAGCAGCAACGTGTTCTTTCGTTGTTGGTAAGAGAATCTCTATCGGCAGTAATGATGATTTAAAAATAAAGAGAGAGTTGGCATGTAGAATGTTCTAGATCATTTGTCTATAATATACCAATAAACCTCTAAAATATTTCCTTCTTCAGACTTTGCTGAGAGTAGGACAACAGGGTTGATTAAGGAGTTCCCAGCTGGGAAGTTCCAGGGACCTACGCCTGGATGGAAGGCATTGCGGGGGCATGTAGAATGGCAGCTAAATTGCTGCTGCTGTCATCTCTTTGTCACCTGGTTAAAAAGAAGGCAGAATGACACAGGTGTAGGAAAAAATAGCTAAGACCAAGGACTGCAGAGCCAGATATGCTGGGTTCAAATCTTGGTTCTGCCACTTAGCAGCTGGTGACCTTGGGAAAGACATTGAATTTGCTTGTGTCTTAGAGTCTTCATTTGGAAAGTGGTGATAATAATAGGTTTGGTGTGAGAGTTAAAGGAGTTAATATTTGTAAATGACTTACAATAGTGCCTGCCACATGGTGACCTCGTATGCTGTTCACTACTAAGTTATGAATTACACGATTATTCTACTTTACTTGCTATGCCTCATGTGCAAGAGAATATCTGTTATAAAAGGGCTGTATTCTTTTCCCACACACACTGTGGAGGCATCATTGATGAAGGATTGTGTTTATATATTTAATCAATGAAAAGCACACATTTTTCAGATACACTCAATGACTGATTCTGGGAAATATGCTTTTCCCGCCCACACTCTGTCATACTCTGGTGTTTTAAGGTGACTTTTTTGGCAATGACTGAAGATGAGACATGTTTTAGTTCGTGGGTATTCTGGTGACTGTGCTTCAGTTCTGATGCTTGTGTTTTGATCTCTTCTACTTTCTCATTTTTCTAACATTCATTGGTGGTTTCTCCCTTTCTTGAGATGCTTTAATTCACAGGCCCCTTTCCTGTAGGACTTCCACTTCCTCATTCCCCCGAGGGAGGATGTCTTAGTCTCCTTACTGTCAGTCACCACTGTTTTTTCCTTCCTCCTCCCTGACATTCCATCTCCCCCCACACTGGAGTCTTGGTTGGTCCTGTGGGGCTCCCCAGAGGAACCTCTGAAAGACTTACTTTGAGAGTCATGAGATGCTAGGAAGTGAGGGCCACACTGGGGTGGTGCCAAGCATGGTGGCAGGGCAGGTCGCTGCTGGGGAAAGTTTCTTCTCTTTCCTGGATGGCTGTACCCTCCTTCTGGGTAAAGGATGGGAAGGACAAGTCCGCCACTTCTGAATATGGGGAAACAAGTTGTTGGGACATCCTCAGTCACCATCGGATATTAGAATGTGACACATGCCTCAAACTCTTCTTTTGGTTATGGGGGTTAAGGCAAAGAGTAGGGGATGTCCCTCAGTTACAAGAATATAAACGATTACAAATTTGTTTAGAATACCATAGGAGAATCATGTTCTCAATTATTAATCATGGTCTGTAAGAATAATAGGAGCTTAGAGATGGAGCGAGGCCTGGTGGCTTCCAAAGGAAAGTGAGATTTGAAGGAAGAACTTGGTTTAGGTAGGAGGGCTTGGACAGGGAGGAGGAAGTATTTTAGGTGACAGCAGAATGTGGGGTGTGAGGAACTGTGTCCATGCTGGCCCGAAGGACTGCAGGTGGGGCAAATGAGAATAATAATAGCAAAATCCACTTAGAGAAATACCGTACTTCTCTGTTTCCCAAACAAATTCACATGCAATATCTGATTAGAAATTGCTTAGGTTGCAGATCACAGAGCTTGGCTGAGGTGAGGTCATAGATATTGAAAAAGTGAAAGTGCTCAGCCTACTCCTAGTGGAGTCGTGAGCTTCATTTGTCTGGCTCTTTCACCCACAATTCACGGATTCTTTACGGAGATGGACCAGTCCTAACTGAACTATTCTTCAGGTGTCTGGACTCCCAGCCTCAGTTTAGTGCTTCTGTGCCTCTGTTTGCCTTCCATTGCCTTTTGTTTTGTTTGAGATAATTTACAGTGGGTCCCAATGTGAACCTGTAGAGCAGGGGTGTCAAACTCATTTTCACTGGGGGCCACATCAGTCTCGCGGTTGCCTTCAAAGGGCCGAATATAATTTTAGGACTGTATAAATGTAACTACTCTTTTACAGTTAAGCGAGAGCTCAGTGCTGCCACTGGGTAGAAACTAGGTGCTGGGTGGGATGAAACAAGGTGGAGGGCCTATTCAACTCACAGGCCTTGTGTTTGCCA